>NC_092498.1:129577448-129880478 GCF_047511675.1 Marmota flaviventris
CCTGGTCAAACAACAATTAGCGGAGGGACATATACAACCTTCCGTATCTCCTTACAATACTCCCATTTTTGTCATTAAAAAGAAATCTGGTAAATGGAGATTATTGCAAGATTTAAGAGCCATTAATAATGAGATGGTTATTATGGGACCTGCTCAATCGGGGATTCCTCAATTGTCTGCTTTGCCAAAAACCTGGTACGTTTTAGCTATAGATATTAAAGATTGTTTTTTTTTCAACTCCAATTCATCCTGAGGATAGTCCACATTTTGCATTTACTATCCCTGCACTGAATCATGAAGGTCCTGATCAGAGATATGAATGGAAAGTACTCCCTCAAGGGATGGCTAACAGCCCAACTATGTGTCAAATTTATGTTAACAAAGCAATCCAGCCACTTAGAAATCAAAATCCTAAACTACAAATATTTCACTATAAGGATGATGTATTGTTAGCACACAAAGATAAAAACACATTGCTGGAATGTTATGCCACACTTACAAATTTATTAAAAAATTATAATCTAGAGATAGCAATAGATAAAGTACAATTAAATTTTCCAATTAATTATTTAGGAGTTCTATTATCCTCAACCATGGTCCGTCCACCAAAAATTCAAATACGAGTAGATCAACTCAAATCACTTAACGACTTTCAAAAGTTATTAGGAGACATAAGTTGGATAAGGCCTTATCTAGGCATACCAACAGGAGAGTAGGACCTTTATTTGATATCCTAAAAGGTCCATCAGATCCAAATTCACCCCGCATGTTAACGCCTGAAGCAAGAAAGGCATTAAAAATTATTGAAACATATATGGAAAATATGCATTTGGATAGAATTGATATAACTTTGCCTTTATTATTTATTGTAATACCAACAAAAAATATTCCTACAGGAGTATTTTGGCAAGAAGGTCCATTATTGTGGATACATTTATCTTATTCTCCTAACACTATTCTTACTAGGTATCCTGAGGCTGTAGGACAATTAATACTCAAAGGAATAAAAGCAGCAAAGGGAGTGTTTGGAATTTCTCCCAATAAAATTATTACTCCATATATTATGGATCAAATTGATGAGTTAGCTAATGAGTTAAATACTTGGGCAATAATCATGTGTAAATCTAATGTTTCATTTGATAATCACTTACCATCTAATCCTTTGTTGTCTTTTTGGTCTTCGCATCCTGTAGTTTTTCCAAAAATGACAAGAAAAACCCCTATCATGAATGCTCCAAATGTATTCACTGATGGGTCAAATAATGGTACAGCAGCAGTAGTTACCCCTGATCAAACTTTTACATTTTTAGTACCCAAACAATCAGCTCAAAAGGTAGAGCTTAATGCAGTTTTACAAGCTTTTGTGATGTTTAAAGATTCTGTATTTAATTTATTCTCTGATAGTCAGTATGTAGTTAATGCTATAGTATCCCTTGAAGATGCTGGCAGGATTTCCCCTTCCTCTACTGTTTTCTCTTTGTTTTCTGCTATACAAAGTCTAATCTGGGACAGAAAAGATATGATAGGACATATCAGAGCACATACAGGATTGCCTGGAGCCCTTAGTTTGGGCAACGATTTAGCAGATAAAACTACACATGACATACATATTTTCTCTACACTAGAAGAAGCTACACATTTTCATAATAGGTTCCATGTCAATGCTAATACTTTACAAAAGCGCTTTAAAATAACTAAGGAACAAGCTAGACAAATAATAAAACAATGTCAAAATTGTGTGACCTTTTTACCACGAGTTAATCTTGGAGTCAATCCTAGAGGACTGATACCTAACCATATTTGGCAGATGGACGTCACACACTTGCCACAATTTGGAAAATTAAAATATTTGCATGTTACAGTTGATACTTCTTCTGGATTTTTGATGGGCTCCCTTCATTCCGGAGAAAAAACTAAAGATGTTATAGCTCATTGCTTACAAAATTTTGCCACTGTGTGTGTTCCAAAACAGTTAAAAACAGATAATGGTCCTGGTTATACTTCTACCTCTTTTAAACAATTTTGCTCATCATTTGGCATTACTCATATAACAGGAATTCCATACAATCCACAAGGACAAGGCATAGTTGAAAGTGCTCATCAAACTATCAAAATGTACTTACTAAAGCAAAAAGAGGGAATTGGAAAGGGGTATATGTCACCCAAAGATAAACTTAAAATAACCCTTTTTACTCTAAAATTTTTAAATTTGGATTCCTCAGGGCTTAGTGCTGCGGAAAGGCATATGTGTCCAAAAAATGTACATAATCCTAAGGTACTTTGGAAGGATATTCTAACAGGACAATGGAAAGGTCCTGACCCAGTGATTGTCTGGAGTCGGGGTTCTGTTTGTGTTTTTCCACAGGGAGAACAGCAGCCGATTTGGATTCCAGAGAGATTAACTAAAACAATTTCTACAGGCCAAAAGGAAGATGATTTGACTCAAATCCATAACAGCTGATATCCAGAACTCCAGTTTGGCTATTCTTACATCTGCGACAGTGATTAACCAGGATGCTTTTTTTCAATATTTATTTTATTATTTGCCTTTTCCCACATCATAAAGTTCTATTTTATTTTTGAGCTCATACAGACCTAGGTTAATGTTTTTCTGATCAGTTTTATTTTTTGACTGTGGAGTTTTTATGCATTGCAATGGAGATTTCACCTAGGTAAAGCTTCAAGGCCTTTACTATTGTCTTAAGTGTTGTATGTTATGTGTGCACACTTGTGTTTTGTGTTGTATGTCTGTATGTGCGTATGTCCATATATCATATATGAGGAGCGCTCATGAATAAATGGATCCGAATTTTTTTATTCACGTGATTTTAATGGTTTAATTTAGATTGGGTAAACAGCTGTTGAAAATTGTTTTAATATGTGAACAAATAGGAGGTTAACAGATCTGTTTGTTTACTTTCACCTTTCCTTCTCATTATATTTAATAATTCTGTTCAGGATAATGTAAATTGTTCAAAAAATTGTTTTCTTAGTGCCTGTTGGAATGTTACATAATTTTTTTCTTAGCATCATTGCCAGAATTCCTATCTTCATCCCAGTGCCGGTGAAGACAAAGATAAAACCAAACTACAGCTTCTTCGATAGTTATCACAACAAACTGTAAAAACTGATGCATCAATGAATAATAACTCCACAAGTAATGCTCAATTAAGGAGTCGATTTACTTTGGGAGGAAATGGACATATTGACAGATTCCTCTGCTTTGAATTGCTTGCAGACCTTGCCTGGACTATGTATCACTTGTATGCATTGTGAACTATCTGTTGGTACAGCGAATTGTGGTAGTGCTGGAGTATTTTTGCTGATGGTGTCACTGGTGGTACAATTTTTCAAAGGAGCCCTCAATTGGCTTAGTGTCATGGCATTTTGCATCCTCCTCCCTTCTACTAGTGATGGTCTAAAATTTGGGGGCCAACAGAGGTGAGGCGAAGAACCTCACCCCCCCACTGGTGCAAAGGCCTATCCACAAGTATGGCTGTATGCTGGACTGGTAGTCAGTGACGGGTATGATCCAATTGCAGTGGTACCAACCTAAGACAGGAGGCTGACGCCTAGAGGTCAGTTCATCCGATGACGGGTAAGGACCATATGTTGAATTGGACTGCCTAACAGGCACGGTCCCTAAGCCACATTGCTTGTTGTTTAATTAAACAAAAAGGGGGAGATGCTGAGAGCCACAGCCGAGTCTGTATGGCCCCTGGCATTTTGCCAACAGTATTGATTGACAGGCGAGGCATTACTATCCGCCTCTGCCACAACTTTTGAGTTCTCGCACTATTTTGGAGTTCTCGTGGGGATTTCCGGGGATTCCCCGAGAGTTCCCATTGGTTGGGGAAGTGCAGGAGGAGGGATTTCTGGGAGAGATATTTCCGGCTGGGGGTTCCTGGACAAGCCTCGTGGCACGTTCGGGAGGATTCCCCGGGAGCTGTGTGAAGTGTTTTCCTGCAGTTTAAAAATAAAGTTTGTTCCTGCTTCAGTGGCTCGTGATTTGTGCCCAGCCAGACTGCGGCAGGCATGCAACCCCTCCCCACCCTGGCCCCCAGGCTACAAAATTACAGGAGGAGAGAAAGTTGAGGTGGGGTGACACAGAAGACAGAGGGCAGCGTCCAGCAGACTGGGCCTAGGCTTCCACGTGTCTCCTGTCAACCTGGGTTTCTTAATGGACAAGAAAAGCTATTCTGTGGTGGGGAAAAAACTGTTTGGAAAAGGAGTCTCAGGGCTCCTACAGTACATACTACTTTTATTTCTATCCATCATCAATGTAAAACCTGACTTGGATGCTGAAATATTAACAGCTTCTCCTTTTGGTAGGAAATGTTCTTATTTTAAATATGTTGAGCTACTCTGTAAGTCGGGGAAATACATTTCTGACTAAGTAACTGGGTAGCTTATCTGTCAAAGACTTATGTCAAAAAGAAGAAAACATGAGAAACCCACATTCACTGTCAGCTTGAAATGTTTGATAGGCCGCAGGTGCTACAGGAAAAATGAAGTAGGAAGTATTTGGGTAATTTTCAGCTTTGGGAGAATTTTTGAATTTGGTTTAAAACTTTCAGTTAGAGATGTCCTTCTACTGCATGAGTAGTTGCGTAGTCCGAAGGATAAATTGCTTATAGAGTCACCAGTGTTTAGAGAACAACCACAGAAAGAGGTAAATCAGCAGAGATGGGGGAGAAGCAAAAATTCTCTGTTACCCTCTGAGGTGGGTGTCGATGGTGTGATTTGGGGGAGCTGTTACAACAGAGTCACCAGTAGGAGTATTGGCCAGGGACCTTGTGAAAGAGACCAGCAGGCCAGAGCAAGAAGCCGTAACTGCAAGATACCATGTCATTCTGCAGGGAACAGAAGCCGAGGGGTCTTGAGAGGTGTCTAGCTGGGGCAGAGGGAAGGACTTGTCTGGACCCAGGAGATTTTGCTGCAGATAAAGCAGCAGCTTCTCCTGAAGGCCCTCTAGAGAACCCATGGCAGAATCCAAAAGAAAAAGGCTCAGTTTTAATGCCTGTCATGTGTGTGGGATGCAAAGTCACCTTATTCCAGTGCTAAGGAAATACAACATGAACCATCTATGTCCTTCCCTGGGATCCAGAACCCTTAGCTGGTACTGTGGTCCAAATGTCTGTGCCCTCAGGAAACTGGACAGTGCCCCGCCCACAACCACGCCCACCTGGGAGTTTCCTGTTACTTCCAGGCAGAGATTCCACAGGCCTTGCTGAGCTCTCAGACCAACTCTGAGCACTGAATTGGTGCTCAATAGATACAGTATTGAGCCAGACATGTTTAAATAGGTGGAAATGTGGGTGGAAATCCTCTCTGCAAGCAGAAGAAACTAACTAGGGTTAACCTGAGCAAGAGGAGATTAGTAAGAGATCAAAGCAGGAGTGGGAAGCTCTCTTTTGGCCTAGAATTGTCAGCTGAGGCAGCCAGGAAGATGGGAAGGAGGCCTCACTCCTGAGTGCGCCCATGACCCAGAGGGATGAGGATAAGGCATCTTCAGCATGAAGCAGACCATAAGCTCTTTCCAGTAATTTGTCCCTCCATTGAGAAAGGCATGTTTAACTGGCCCAGTGTGGCTTTTGCCAGGAGCAGAATGGACCACATCTAACGTGGGAGAGTATTTCTAACTTAGGTGAAGAAGTAGGGTGCTGTTAGGAAAGAGGAACTGGGCTGGGAGCTGCAGGGAGACACAGGTAAGCCAAAAAGCCCAAGATATTGGGTGCTAGTCCTTTTAAAAAAAAAAAAAAAATTCTCAAGTGAAAGCCCCATGGTCCGAGGGCCCAGTGGTATCTATGTGCTGCACTTTAGCCACTCAGCACCCCACAGAAGCCAAGGAATCGCCACCCCTCTTTGCTCTTTGTCCTCAACATCGGCAGTACTTAAGTTCGTGGGAACAGATCTCTGCATCTCGGTTAACTTGCCATCACCATCCATTTGCCCTAGATTGCTCTTCCTCACGGGCTTGAGAAGAAAGCTCCCAGATGCAGTTGGTTGCAACAGAGCATGCTATGGGTTGTCCTTTGCCTTCCCAGCCTGCGGGCTTGGGTGACAGATCAGTTTGATAAGGGTGCATTCAAACTGGGGTCATGAAATACTGTCACCCTCATTCTGAATGTTAATTTTGCTATATCTTGTTTCTTTAGAAAGCAAAGCCCTGCTGCCCTCCCAGACACATACACCCACACACAGAAATACCCACACACAGGGCGTCATTAATTTGAACTTGAGGCATTTATAAAATGTATCATGTTCATGATTTTGACTGGTCATTAGGTTAAAACTTTAAATCTGGAAGAAAGAAAAATAAAACGACTTTCAGATTTGCCTGCACAAGAAGAGTTGGGCCCCAGGATAAGCATTGAGGGGACATAAATAATGACACCACAGCGAGCAGATTCCCCCACCCAAGGCCCCAGCCAGCCTGGCTGTGTGTAGGTGGTGATGGACAGTACCTGTAGGATTCCGTGGTTAACCATGTCCCAAGTGATTCGCCCTCTCAAAGTGGCCACCACCCAGTGTCCTGTGCCCTGTGGGGTGAGCAGTGTCTGACCACATGAGTCACAAGCCTGTAACCCTGACTGAGCCCATTTCCTGGTTTTCCTCTTTTCTGGGGCATGGTAGCTATTCATGGCTTAATCACAACATGACTCTCACCCATTCTCTAATTTCAGAAAACTTTGCTGAACGCCAAATGTATTTAGGTCTCATTTCAGGGGCTAAGGAGCCACAGGGATCCCTGACCTCAGGAAGTCTTTAGTCCACTGGAATAGATCTGAGTTTGTGCTACATTGACCTGGAGGGATGTCCTATGGTTGGGATGTAAGAACACAGACTCTGCTGCCAAGTCCAGCCTGCCTTGCATTGGCTATGTGATCTCTGCATGTTGCTTAACCTCTCTGGGTACCACTTTCCCTCTATGTGAGATGGGTACACCTGCAAAACCTCATATCTTAGGGCCATGATGGAGACCAGATGAGGGGATAAATGCGCAACTCAGCCAGCTCACATGAAGTGCCTGATGAACACTGGCTGTGACTCCATTCCTCAGGGAACACAGAGCCTCCGTCAGTGATTGCAGAGGGATGGTGCTTACCTGGCTCTCTAGGAGGATGCACGTGTGTCTTAGCCATCTCTTCACTAGTATGAAGCCATTAAATGACAGGACACACTTAGCAAATCCTTGTTTTGCATTTTTAGCTATTATTTCCCCAAATGACTTTTTCATTTACACTATCAATCTCCATGTATAATTGGGGTTGTTTAATGTACAGCTGCACTTAACAGTCTGCTAAGATAGCCCAGCTCAGAGCAGCGCTGCTGTGCTCATGTCCATAATGAAAAAAATGTGTATGGGTCCCGATTTTCCTTTATATTTTTTAATGCAATTACAGAAATTTGATAACAGAATTTACAAAGTAGTATTGGTAATCTTGGTCCTAAATAAGTAACAGATGGCTAATTAGAATATAAAGCAATCATTTAAGATAAGTCACTAATATGAACTTATTGACTATTTTCTGCCCGGCACAGTCTTCCCAGAATTTGCTTCATCTTGAATCACTGAGCTTTATAATTTCAGAAATCAACAAGAAATATCTAGGACATAGAATTTTACCTTTTGATATAAATTCAACAGGTCTGACTGGCTAAATAAGGGCTGTTTGGAAAGAAACGGAAAAGGTGCTGGTGTGCTGAGCAAATATCAGGAGCCAACTAATTTGTCTAGAGTTTATTTTCATTTTCTTTATTGTGTGCACTTAGGGATGCAGTTCGATGCTTTGCTATCCCTGATGCAGGGGTTACCACAGTCAGGCAGATGAAAACCCTCTCCTCTCACAGTTTTCTTTTGTGTGTATGGCAAGAGCACCCAAAAATCTGTTTTCTTAGCATAAATTCCTGCTGTGACACAATGAAAACCTGGACTCCCTCACACAGGGAGAGAAGCAGGCTCAGGTGTGCAGACTGCACCGGGGGTTCCCAGCAGAAAGGAACAGAGGAGATGAGGGGACAGAGAAGACCAAGGCCAGGCAGTTTTTGAAGGGGAAGGAGTGGATTAAATAAGAGGGTTGGAGAGAGCAGCCGAAACCCACTTGGGTCAAGAGAGTCCCTGAGATAAAGCGGGTGGTGGGGTGTTTAGACATGGCCACTGGATGGTGAAAACAGAATTTGCTGGGAGTTTTTTGGATGATTTGTACTATGGCAGTGGCTCTTTTGCCTGGGATGAGGCTGCTTTAGAGAGGGGGGACATGGTTGTCAGAATCACTGAGTGACTGGAGCCCTGTCCCACTGTACACAACACTCCCAGGAGTATGTGGCCATGTGCAGGATCCAGGCTGTGCACATGACCTCCCCAGGGGCTGGGGCAGGTCCGTGGTACTTAGGCTGCACCTAGACAGCAGCTTGTTATGGCTTAACCAAAATGAGATTTGCTACTTGCATTAACTGGGCCTTGCAATCTTGAGACAGAGGTGGCATTGTGGACCGTGGTGCTCTTCAGAGGCTGGAGAGCACAGGTGGCACCAGGGAGAGGAGTCTGAAGTCTCGAGTTGGGCAGTCTGTTTTCTGGTCTGTCCCAACTTTTGGAAGCTGTAAGGCCCAAGAGATCCCATGAGTGGCCTTGTTTCTGTGCTCATTGGTGTTTGTGGAGAAGGCGTCCCTGGGCACGACTGCCCCCAGCAGCCCGGCCTCACCCTTGCTAGCTGGCCCACTCCCTGCCCGGTGCTTTGTGTCCATTTTGGTCTTGGTCCAATAGTGTTTCTCAAACAGGGCCATGTGACCTGAGGCACAGTTAAAAATCATCCCGCCAGGGTTTGTCCCACAGACTGATTCTGCAATGAGCCCCGTGGTCGGCTCCATTGGCACAGTGCTGTGGGGGCCGTGTGCAGCCAGGGTGGAGACCCCCAGGCTCAGAGCTGACGTCCTCGTGGGGAAGACCCACTGTGTGGACCAGAGGGCGTGACAGGCCATGGAGGAGCCCAACCACATAGACATGTGACAAGGATGAGGACTTGAGACACACTCCCAGGTGACCCTTTTCTCAGAGCATCCAGGTGCACATGTCACCATGTGTGACTGGGGATGGGTGGTCCCTCCGAGCCAGGGCCTGGGGTGCGTTCCTAGTGATGAATAGATGTTCTGATGTCAGGGTTGTTCTGTGGCACAGGAGGGTGAATGGCGGCTCTGGTGAAGTTCAACAAGGGGACAACGAGGGCAGAGCACTGGTGGCTCCAATCTCCTGTTGCCCCGCTCCAGCTCCATGTGAGGACATGGAAAACGACAAGTTCTCCTAACTTAGAAAGCTCCTGTCCTCGGCTGCTTCTTGCCTCTTGTGGCCAAGATGCACAGGCGCTTGGGACACTTACGATGGATGGTTGTTGGTATTTTACAAGATGGCACAACCATCAGCGCTGACGGATTTGGGAATATCCCTGCTACCTTAGCTGTCACTGCTGGGCCTCCCTGGCCCTCAGCCCCATAGCCCCTAGTCTGTAGGCAGGGATTTTTGTCACTGCGGGCACTTCTGTGACATGCATGTGGCCTTCTGCGCGTGGTTGCTTTCCTTCAGTGCAACATTTCCGAGGGTCACTGTGTTCTTCCACATTATGGTCTGGCCATTTTCTGTCACCTGGATGACCCCGTGAGGCTCACACCACACCAGCGGGGGTGCTTGGGGTCCCACCTCTGGGTGTGATGGAGAATGCTGACGTGGACAGCTGTTTTCAGTTCTGTTGTGGAGCTGGTGAGAAGTGGCCCTTTCGGGTCTCCGTGCCTCAGCCTCCTGAGATTTCTGGTACCCCATGAGTCTTGGCCCCTCCGGCCTTCCCTCCCTTATTCCTTGCTCTGGAGAAAGGTCCCAACCCAGGTGACTCGGGGCCTCTTCCCATCCTCTGGCACCTGCCTCTTCATCGACACTGGGTCTCGCTGCCAGGAGAGATGAATGGGCCAGAAGTGTCACAGCTTGGTGGCTCTTAGTACAGTGTGTGCTAGCAGCTGCCACCCATCCTACTTGTATCCACTGTGTCCCCCTCAGACGCCAAGGCAAGCCCTCTCCTCCCAGTGTGCCCTCCCCCTAACCAGGAGGCCAACCAGGCGCAGCTCCCTCAGGGGTTCAGACCTGGCACCTCCAGGACCCTCTTGACGTGAATGTGGCTGGGATCCAATGAGTAGCCTCAGGTGACCACAGAGGGGGGACGAGGGGGACCCAGGGGAGGTGGGAGTGTGAGCTGGTGGCATCAGGCAGGGTCTCACAGCCACTCGGGGTTCTGCTGACCAACACTGATCCCTGGGGCAGTGGTGTTGTGAGGGCTTCCCGAGAGGGTGGCACAGGGCTGATTGGCCACGCTGGACGACTGCTCTGGCAGAGGCCTGGGGCCCCTGGGGGTGGCACAGTTGCCGGGGATGGTGGCCGGGGCCACCTATGGCTCTGCAGTCTGCTGCTGGTTGGTGTGCAGGTGGTGGCAGTGCTGTGCCATCTGTCTGCACACTCATGTCCGCTGAGCCTGGGAATGGAGGCGCATTGAGGAGCCCTCAGTGACCGTTTAGTTTCTGGTAGTGACCTCAGGTGTCCCCCACCTGTCCATGCAGCTGGGCTCAGCTGGAGCAGTGGCTTCTGCTGATGAGAAGGGAGGCATGAGCTGCTTGAACCGCACCTGCCCTGTCAGGTGTGGGTGGCTGGAAAAGAAACAGCCAGCTGCCCGGGACGCCCGGCACAGACAACTGCTCCCACACACGGAGCCCCAGTACTTCCTTGTTATTAAAAATCTGAAAGCAGTAGTGGCCAACGTTTACAGATTGCCCCCCATGTCCAGGCACAGTGCTTGAGTTTTCAGGGTGGAAGAAAGTGGTTTTTGGATACTATAGAATATATTATTTAACACGTTCTCTCTGGTCATATTTTTGTTGCCCTGGCCAAAGGCTAGCCAATGACATGGAAATAGAACTCTTCTGATGATATGTAAAAAGGTATTTGATTTTCTGATTATTCCTCCCTCTTCTCTCCTTCCCCTTTTTCTTGCCTTAAAATAGTTATGTTGGCGAGGGCTTAGCAGCCATCTTGTGCCCGTGAGCCAAAGGGCTGAAAAATCAAAAGCCTTACTGTAGACATTATTGAGACCTGGGCCAATGTGAAAATGATCTGTTCCTAAGCATCTCAGTATGTAAAGAATATAAGTGTTTGTTATTTGAGCTACTGTGGTCATGCTTTATTACCTACAGCAAAACCCACCTCAACTAATACACAGATGTTAAGTTATTTGATCCTTAAGTGGGGCCCTCATTTCAAAGGAGAAAATGGATGCTGTTTTGGGGAGGATTCAGCTGATGAGTAGGAACCATTGTCCGTGCCCTGGTAGGATTGTTTCTATTTGGGCCTGTCGTCTCCATCAAAAGTGTTAGTCTCCGGGAATACATTGCTGTGGATTATTTAGAAAATGAGCATAAATCACCCAAACCCTACCTCTCAGAGATAAGCATTGAATATATATTTGGGGGAATAATTTTAAAAATCCTTTTTCTTACACCAAGCTTAGTATAGTTGAGGTTGTAACTTGCACACGCACACACACTGGTGTGCACACTTATCTTTCACAAATCTGTCATAGTGGGCAACGTGCTTTTATGTTCATGTCCAAATTCCCACAAATTCTAGTCCCTGGTCACTCAAATGAGAACTCAGGTGCTTCAAAAGTTCTCTTTTTTTTTTTTTTTTCTGTGAAACCCCGGTGGCATGTCACCAGCCCTCCCGTGTCCCAGAGGCATGTTCTTCCCCTGGGTACCACTAGCCTTCTGCCTGAGCAGGCTCCAGGGGCCCCACAGTGTGGGAAGTCACCAGTGACCACGTTCTTCCCAGAGCTGCCCAGGCCACCATCGGCAGCATCCCAAATGGTTCTAGGTCCCTCCGTTCCTCCCACCTCCTTCGCCTCTGCAAAGACGGTTTCTCCATTATTCCTGTTGCTCCGGTTGTCACCCCCTGGCCTCTTGTGATCTGTTCTTCCTCTTACCTTACATCCACCAAGTCTGGAAATCCTTTGGCTTCACTCTCCAAATCTGTCCAGATTCTGACCCATGAGTCTGATCAGTAACCTCCCCCAAACTGTCACCTGACTTGGGACCTGGGAACACATCATCTCCCACAGAAAAGTGGATTTGAGGATGTGGCTAAGGTTCCTAACGTGGGTAGAGGATCCTGGGTCGCCCAGGGACTCACAGTGGGCCTCAGAAGAGGGTGGCAGCAGGACAAGAGCCAGAGAAGGAGTGAGATGGTGGTAACAGAGGAGATGGGACAGTGGGGACAAGATGACAGAGGAATCTGAAGATGGGACCCCCCTGCTTTGCGGTGGGAGAAGGGACCACCAGGCAGAGCTCAGGCAGCCTCAGGAGCAGGGAAAGCTTAGGGGATGGTCCTATCCTGGAGTCTGGGGAGGGAGCACAGCTCTACCCACACTGTGACCTCCGGACTCCTGATCTCCAGCGCTGGGAGAGGAAATTCCTGCTGTTCAGCCGGGAGCTTGTGCTGATTGGTTACGGCAGCAGCAGGAAAGGGTCCACTCTCACCTGGCCAGCTGCCCCCCAGGTCCTGCAGGAGCCTCATGACTGTGCTCCCTGGCCAACCTCTGCTTATGCTCAGCCAGAGTGGACCTTTGGAACTCCTTGGGTCCCATCATGGCTGTCCTCTGCTCAAAGCCAGCAAGCCCCCCAGTTTCCTCCTGTGAAAGGCAACGCTGCCCTTGTCCTCAGAGTGATGCTCCAGTGGGCCACGCCTGCCCCTCCTTCTGCCCCTCCACCTGCCCCTTCTCCTGACCCATCTCAGGCCCCCCACCCTCCCTCCCTCTGTCCCCCCCACTTGCCCTCCCTCTGTCCCCCCCACTTGCCCTCTCCCTCAACCATCTGCACCAGCCACACAGTCTCCAGGCCCTTCCCAGAGCACACGAGGGCCTCTTGCACCGCAGTCTTGGAGCCGCCATGCTCTCTGCAGGATGGACATGTTTCTCATGCAGAATCAGCTTCTGCTCAGCCGCCGACTTTTCCATCGTGTTCGTCTCCATCTGCAGTTTCCGTGCTCTCGACACCCTGCCCCGTCTCCCTTCCTGACTTGTGGTACTTGTCACTAACATCCCTTATGATTCACTTACTCATTAGCATCCTGTCCCCCATCAGAATATCAACTTCACAGGAGAGGGACCGCGGCTTTTAACCTGCATGTTCCCACGAACGCACCGATGGAGGGCAGCCCACGGTGTTCCCATGGCCACCAGAGCTCCAGGAAGACTGTCCATTAGTTTTATTGAAATAATTGGCTTCCTGAAAGAAATTGGTGTGACCATGTGCACACGCCTTAGAGCGTCGCCTGGTCCAGCTGTGCTCTCTCAGCTGTTCCTGGGTGGGTATGCAGTGGGTCCCTTCTCCCCTAAACAGACACAAGTCCAGCGGAGGCTGGGTGGGAGCCGCACTCCAGGCTGTCACTGTCCTCCCCCATCTTCCCTACATCCACTGAGCTGCAGCCCCCAGTAAAAAGTCGGACCCATGACACGCGTGTGAGGGCAGGCGCAAGGGTCCTTCCTGGTGCTGGGCGTGTGTGAGCCTGTGGAGCAAGCTCTGCTACACCTGCTGGAGCAAGCTCCCCAGAACATTATCCTGGCTTTATTCTTTATAATATTATATAAAAACCATTTTATTGCAGCTATTAAAACAATCTATGTAAACATAATTTTCATGACTGCAAGATATTCGGGCATATGGAGACACCATCACTTACTTGACTCTCCCTGTTCTTGGATATTTAGGGTGCCTCCTGGTTTTCATGATTATAAGTCTCCTGAATGTCATGACGAAAGCCCTCCTGGAGGGGAACCTTGATGTTGAAACAAAGGTTGTGCCATCTTCAGCGGGGAGATTTGCCAAACCTGTGATGGCAGGGAACGTTTTGGGCAAGGGGTCCCAGGGTCCTGGGAATGGAGCCTTGGCCCCAGGTGAGGGCATGCCATGTGGGAGAGCAGTCCTCTTGAGTGGGTCCACAGGTGTTGATCAGCAAGCAGACCTTCATTCATCTATTTCTCCTATAGATGTTTGCTAAGCACCTACTATGTGCCAAGTCTTGTTCAAACATGGCTTTTTCAAAGGGTGTTTGCTAGCCTGGCAGCAGCACCCTGAAAAACTTACCAGAAGTGCGAATTCTTGGGCATCAGCCACACAATTGCATCAGAATCTCTAGAAGATGGGCCCAGCATCTCTGTTTAAGGGAGCTTCCCAGGGGTTCTGGTTGGAGCTAAAGTTTGGGGACCATGACTGTAAAATGGCCCAACATTACAACTGTGGCAAAAGTCTGTGCTTCCTGCGAACTTGTAAGGAGGGAGATGGACAGTGAGCGTGCATTGAAGTACAGGGAAGTAGATCAGGTAATGAGTTTGAAGGAGGAAAATACAGCAGGGGAACTCGAGCAGGTGCCTGAGGAGAGGGAGGACAAGCCCTTTGGACACTCGAGGGAAGGACATTTCACGGGGGATGCAGGGAAACAGGCATCAGTGGCCTGGGCTGACACAGCACGGACACTGAGCGTAGTCACCACTGGGCTGCTGGAATTTGCTGTTGGTGGAGGGAGGAGACCAGAGATGGGGAGCCAGGGATGGGGAGTGTCACACAGAGTGTCACAGGAGGCTCGCACAGGAGATCGGTGCATGTACACTGAACACTCTTCTGAGTTTTCCAGCAGAGCAGGTATCAGCTCCTGGAACTGCAAACCTCCAGGGCAGCTTAACTCGTGTTCTGGGCAGCTGGGTACCTCCCTCCTTTCTCCCCTGACTCTGAGATGTTACACAGAATGGACAAAACCGAGAAAAGCTTTGTTCAGTGGGTTTAAAACAACTGACAGTGTTTGAAAGAGCAGGGCCGCAGGCACGGCCATCAGAGACCCCGGAGGAGCATGGTCGTACACCTGCAGTATCAGGCAAGATTCAGATGCTCTGGGGACTCTTCCTGAAGTCGCCTCCTTTAGAGTTTCTTAATTCTTTGAAGAATGACTGGACATCTCATCCCCAAACATCTTCTCTATTTCTGAGCTGTCACCTTGGGCATGGAAGAAGGAGCTGAGGATCCAAGACACTGAGTGGATGTGTTTTAATGTGTGAAGGAATCACCAGGAAGGTGCAGGTCATCTCCGCTTGCTTCTTGGGAAGGTGTTATTATTGTGCCTTCCTAGAAAAGCTTGCTTTGATTGACATTGAAAGGTGTGTGTCCCTAAGTAGAATCTCAGAGAGGAAGTGAGATGAGCAGTACTTGAGGGGGTCACCCAGGGTGAAGTGGTGACTTCTAGCCAGGGGCTGACTCTTGAGGCAGGTCCACTTGGTGCAGAGAAGCTACCACTGCATTTGCACACTCAACCAAAACGTGGTGTTGAGTAAGAGTCCTGGCTGGTGACATTAACATTAGATGGCAATGGCTGACAGTTCAGTTCCCACCCAGAGGGACTCTATGTGTGGTCACAGCTTTATACATGAATAAAGGAAAATAAGTTCCTTCCATTTTGATGTTGATTTTAGTGACTGACTTGGGCCTTGGGCAAAATTTGAGAAGTTCTGGATGTCCACCATGAAGCAGCACCTGGGACACGCTTCACAGTGGCCGTTAGTATCAGTGATTCACTGTTTCTTGATCCAGGAGACTGAATCCAGAGGCCACGTCAAATAACAGTGTGTGGTGGAGGGAAAGTGATTCGGTGGTTGTTCGTTCCTGTTCTACACTGTGGGGTGGAGCGAAGAGGAGGCCAGGCTCCTGTTGACTTACCTGCAGATCAATTGCAGACAGATATTTTAAAAAAACAGTGCTCTGTGGCCTTTGCATTCTAGGTTAAGATGCTGTGGATTTAGTTTGATAACTAATTTTCTTTTAAGGCCTGGTTTTAAGCAGCATTTTTGAAATAGCATATATTTGTCTAAATATGAGTCCTGACTAGGAGTCTCCAAAGTTAGGAGTGTATCACAGGGAGGAGGAGGAAGCAGGGAGAGGGAACTTTTTTTTTGGTCTGACTACTATTTATTCTTCTTTTTAAATTTATATATAACATTAGAATGCATTACAATTTTTATTACATATATAGAGCACAATTTTTCATATTCTGGTTGTATACAAAGTATATTCACACCAATTCATGTCTTAATATGTGTACTTTGGATGATAATGATCATCATATTACACCGTCATTAATAACCCCATGCCCCCTCCCTTCCCCTCCAACCTCTCTGCCCTATCTAGAGTTTGTCTACTCCCCCCATACTCCTTCTCCCTAAAGCACTATGAATCAGCCTCCTTATAGCAGAGAAAGCATTTGGCATTTGTTTTTTGTTTTTTGTTGTTTTTTTTTTTTTGAGATTGGCTAACTTCACTTAGCATTATCTTCTCCAACTCCTTCCATTTACCTACAAATGCCATGATTTTATTCTCTTTAATTGCCGAGTAATATTCCATTGTGTATATATGTCACAGTTCCTTTATCCACTCATCTATTGAAGGGAATCTAGGTTGGTTCCACACTTTAGCTATCGTGAATTGTGCTGCTATAAACATTGATGTGGCTGTGTCCCTGTAGTATACTGTTTTTAAGTCCTTTGTGAATAGACCAAGGAGAGGGATAGGTAGGTCAAATCACCATCCGTTCCCAATTTTCCAAGAAATCTCCATACTGCTTTCCATATTGGCTGCACCAGTTTGCAGTCCCACCAGCAATGTATGAGTGTACCTTTTCACCACATCCTCACCAACACATTGTTGTTTGTCTTCATAATAGCTGCCATTCTGACTGGAGTGAGATGAAATCTTAGAGTGGTTTTGATTTGCATTTCTCTAATTGCTAGAGATGAATATTTTTTCATATATTTATTAGTTGATTGTATATCCTCTTCTGAGAAGTGTCTGTTCAGGTCCTTGGCCCATTTATTGATTGAGTTATTTGTTTTTTTGGTGCTTAGTTTGAGTTCTTTATATATCCTAGAGATTAGTGCTCTATCTGATGTGTGAGGGGTAAAAATTTGCTCCCAAGTTGTATGTTCTCTATTCACCTCACAGATTGTTTATTTTGCTGAGAAGAAACTTTTTAGTTTGAATCCATCCCATTTATTGATTCTTGGTTTTAACTCTTGGGCTATAGGCATCTTATTAAGGAAGTGGGGGACTAATCCCACATGATGAAGATCAGGGCCTACTTTTTCTTCTGGTTTAATTCCTAGGTCCTTGACCCATTTTGAGTTACGTTTTGTGTATGGGGAGAAAGATGGGTTTAATTTCATTTTGTTGTATATGGTTTTTCAGTTTTTCCAGCACGATTTGTTGAAGATGCTATCTTTTCTCCAATGCATATTTTTGGAACTTTTGTCTAAAATAAGATAATTATAATTTTGTGGGTTAGTCTCTGTGTCCTGTATTCTGTATCATTGGACTACCAGTCTGCTTTGGTGCCAATACCATGCTATTTTTATTACTATTGCTCTGTAATATAGTTTAAGTTCTGGTATTGTGGTGCCACCTGCTTCACTCTTCCTGCTAAGGATTGCTTTATTCTGGTTTTTTTTTTTTATTTTTCCAGATGAATTTTCTATTTCTATGAGGAATGTCATTGGGATTTTGATCAGAATTACATTAAATCTGTATAGTGCTTTTGGTAGTATGGTCATTTTGATATTAATTCTGCTTATCCAAGAGCAAAGTAGATCTTTCCATCTTCTAAGATCTTCTTTGACTTCTTTCTTTAGGGTTCTGTAATTTTCATTATATAGGTCTTTCACTAAGTTGATTCCCAAGTATTTTTTTTTTTTAGGCCATTATGAATGGAGTAGTTTCCATTTTTGAGGATTCATCTTATATACAGAAATGCCTTTGATTTATGGGTGTTGATTTTATATCCTGCTACTTTGCTGAATTCATTTACTAGTTCTAAAAGTTTTCTGGTAGAACTTTTAGGATCTTCTAGGTATAGAATGATATCATCATCAAATAGTGCCAATTTGAGTTCTTCTTTTCTTATATGTATTTCTTTAATTTCTTTCATCTATTTGCCCTGGCCAGTGTTTCAAGAACTATGTTAAATAGAAGTGGTGAAAGGGGGCATCTGAGAGGGAACTTTTTACCAGGGCTGAAACGCATGTATGGCCTCACATGTAATCATCTCAAAAGACCATCACTATATTTGGACGTTTATGTCTAAAAAACATATGTTGAATATAAACATTTAAAATATTGTATGTTTTAATGACGTTCTTTGATTTTAATAGAGTTACGTGTTAGCTTTTTATCACTATGACAAAATACCTGAGAAAGTCAACTTAAAAGAGCAAAGGTTTGCTTGGCTCATGGTTTCAGAGGTGTCAGTCCATGGTGGTTTGGCTTTGTCGCTTTAGGGCCTGTGGGAGCTCAGCACGTCATGGCGGGTGTGCACAGAGGAGAGGGTCACTCACCTCATGGCAGCTGGCAGCAAAGAAAGGAGGGATGGTGTCCCCATGGTCCCCTTGAGTACACACTTGCAGTGATCTAACCCTCCTGTTCAGGCCCCACTTCCTGAAGATTCTACCACTTCTGAGTAGTATCAAGCCTGAGCCTTTGTGGGCCTACTAAAGTCCATATCCAGCTTTAAGTTGGCTTACTAGTCCCTCTGGGCTGGGCTTCCCCAGCCTTGGGAGGTAAGACCTAACCTTTCTGGAACTCTGACCACCCCAGCCTGTCACACCCCCTTCCACTGAGTCAAAGAACTTCATTGACTTATCTTTTCTAGAACTGAACCAGCAACCCCAATGTCAGTGGGATGGCCAGGGGTCTCCTCTAGGAAGCTCCCTGTGGGCATCCATCTCTGTCTGCAGACTGGGAGCTCTGCGACCCCATGCAGCTTGTCCTTATTGTGCTCAGTGTGTCCACACGGGACTGGGTGGACACAGTGATTGTTTAAAAGTGGACTGATGGGGACACCATGCAGCCTTAGGATCAGTGAGAATATAGATGCAGACAGGAAGAAAGATAGTGTAGGACGTTTACTTACAGTGGTCACTTGTGGTCAGCAGGCAGCATCAGTGATCCCAACATTGTCGTTTCCTGTTCCTTCTGGTTCTGAATCACAGCCCCAGCATTGCGACTGGCTGACAGGCTTCTGTACCTGAAGGAAGCCCTTCCTGGAGTCCTCCCCTCCTCCTGGCAGGAATGAGCTCCCACCGCACTCTCCTGCAGGAATTCTCCCCACTGCTTGCACAATGTGGGGTGCGGGGTCCTCTTTCATCTGCCCTGCAGGCAGACCACTCAGATGGGGGAAGCCCTGGTGTCTCTTGGGGGGGGGGGGACACCAAGGTCTCCAGGGACACAGCAGAGGATGTGGACATGAGTGGAGACAGCTATTCTGGATGGATGAGAGCTGCCCTGTGGAAGGGCAGGCCCACGCCAGGCCACCACTGTAGGCCTCCTCCGAGGTGTCCAGGGAACTCAGAAATGCGGGTGCTTTTATGTAGCCATCACCTTTTAGAAACTGTTAAGCACCACGTAGGAGTGAGCAGGGGGCTTTCAGCTCAGCAGGCCTCATCCTCCAACCTCTGCAAAGTCAGGTTGGTCCAGCCCTTGGCCAGTCCTGGGCCACAGCAGGTGACCTGTATTAACACTGTGACTTGGGACATTTGCTTGAAATTTGGAGGGGCTAAGGGTGGAATAGGGTGCAGGCCACTGAGATGGACCCCAGTGCAAACTCTGGCCGCCAGGCTCAGGTGAGCTTCCTTGGTGGCAGTGCCTGACCCTGCTGCCACCGGCCCTGCTGGGAGGTTGAGCACCATCAGTGTCACCTCACAGGGACAGGTGGGAGCTGCGGTGTGGTGCTGTGCTGGCTCTGTTCTCTGTGCTTTGTACGGATGCCATCATTTTGCTTCAATCCACCATTTCCCTGAGCCAAACGGATTCTGTGAGTCTGGGTCCTGGAGACCCCTTCACCCTGAAGGAAATCTGAGGGACGCCCCCCGGCCACAATTTAAAGGAAAACATCCATGTGTGGTCCACGCAGTTGTCCCGTGATAAAACCAGCCCTGAGCCACCTTTTCAGCATCTCTGATTCATCATCTTAAGGTACCAGGTGTCCTTACGGTGAAGCTGAGAGTGAGCTCACCTGAGGCTGAGTGGCCTCGACTGGCTTTGCACAGTCTGTCCCTGCTGTCCCCTCCACCTAGCTGCATCCCAGCCAGGGCAGCCCCTGGGAGGTTCATGGTACCGATCAATTGTGTCATTAGAGATAACACAGGTATTGAAAACTGGTGGTCCTTGAGCTGCCCCCAAATCATAGACCTGCTCCATTTGACCTTCTGCATGAGAGATGGCCCCTCAAGGAGCCTGCTGTCAGCTCAAGGGTCCACCTTTCCACCCAGTCACTTACTCATTCACTCCACCAGTAACAAGGGGGCATCTCCCATGTGCCAGAGCTGCTATATATATCTCACAGCTAGAGATATAGCTGTGAACACAAAACTCCTGCCCACAGAGAGCTTTCCTCACAGAGGGGAGGACTCCGACAAGAAGCACTTCAACAATCAAGGAAGTCCCAGGTGCTGGTAATTATTAAGGGAAAAACTAAATAGGAAATGGGAACAGCTTCTTGGGGGAGAGAGAAACCAGGTGCACCTCACTTTGGGGCCAACACCTGAAGGAGGTGAGGCTGTAGCGTGTCTCTTGGGGTGGAAAAGGGCCGCAGGTGGCATTAGGGCAAATGCTATGGTCCTTAGTGGAGGTGTTTTAGGCTCATCCTGGGGTCAGGTGAGAAGGAGGGCAGAGAAGCCAGGCTGGGAAGGAACAGCAGGCCTGGGCTTTGGCTGTTGCTCTGATCAGAACGAGGGTCTTGGAGTGTGTGGGGCAGAGCATGACAAGATCTTCGTTGGGCCTCCCTGGGAATTCTTCCCTGCAGTGCCTCTCAGAGCGGCCCTGCCCCACCTTGTCTGCCCTGTTGGTTCTGAGGCCAGAATTGCCTCTCCCAGGACATCATCTCTCTGGCCCTGCAGCCATCCACTCTGCAGCCCCAGTTGGCTAGCAAAGGGCAGGACTGAAAGGTGTCTGGGGTGAAAGGGAGGGTTCACTCTTCCATGTCCCCTCTGCAGAGCCTCCTCCTTATTTATGGGATTTTGGGATTGGGAGTAAATAAGCTCACTATCAGGACTGAAATATTTTAAAAGGAGAAAAATGCAATACAAACAAAAGTTCATGCATAAAACATCATTATTATTTTATCCTCAGACCCTGAGGATTTTAACTGAAAGGCCAATAAACATACCATTGTGGGTATTTCCAGAATTTAGAAAGTTTCTGGCAATACTGGTGACACTTAGACACATACATCCTGATGACAATTTAAAGGTCAGAAAAGGCTCAGGGTCAGATGCTCTTGCCTTTGCCCTCAAACAATATGGAGTAAACCTTGGCACCTTCTTAGCTGTGCTTGTTAGAATTTAATAGGCCTGCAGCCAGGATCTGGTGGGACTAGCCTGGGAGCTTGCTCTGGGTCTGGGCTCCTCACTGGTGATGTCTGGAGCTATCCTGGTACTCTGCACTTGCATGGCCCTCCCCACCCAACAGCCTCTGTGGAGCAGAGTTACCTTGTGGGGCTGGTTCTGAGACCAGGACCCAGGCTGGGCTTCCTTTGAGCTAAGGAGCCAGGTTGAACAGTACTACAGGCTGAAGCCATCCCACTGTGTTTAGATTGAGTTGATTGCCCTCTGTCCTATAGTAGCCCCCAGCTTTTGAGTTTCACCCACTTGTCCCTTCCTTGGGAACTTTGCACCCACTGTGCTGATCTGCAACCTGACACCTCTTTCCTCAGGTCCTGGCCTGGCTGCCTCCCCTCAGATGCTCCCCCCTCCATAGGCAGCTCCGCTCCAGCCACCTTCTATAGCACCGCTCTTTGACCTCCTGTGTAGATGTACTTCTGTCTGAAATTACTGTGCCTGGTTCTTTGCTAATGGCTATGCCCTTCCCCAAATAGCTCCTGTCCGGGGTAACAATTCTGGTTGTCACCAGACTACTCCTGACTCCTAACTGGTCCTCAATAAAGATCTGTTAAATAAGTAAGTAGGCTGAAGCTATTACACAGCAAATGGTCGCCATTTCTACTGAACGGCTGATGTGACTTTATGCAAACATCTGCCCGACTGCATTTCCCCTGAATAATGCAGCAATAAATATTCTTGTGCATATAGTTCTGGTTGCTTGTGAAAAATGTGAACTGGATATATTCTTAAAAGTGGATTACTATGTGCTTGAAAGTTTTGATATTGTCAAATGTTCTTCAAAAAGTTAAACTAATTTATGACCCTACCAGAAGGACAGGAGAATATTTGTTTTTGAATGCTGTAAGCAGATGGAATGGTATCAATGTCTGGCCTTTGGAATGGAGGTTGAAAGTAGTGTAAAAATGTCTTCTCCTTCTGGAGAATTTCTTGGGATACAAGTCTCAGAGATATTTCAGAAACTGAATATGATAAACATTTGTCGAAGTGTGTGTGTGTGTGTGTATAGACTTGAATTCATAGAAGCTAAGCTCCCAGACATACTCACAAGCTGCAGGGAGTGCCATGCTGATCTGGAATGAACTTCCTCCAGGTAGGGTGCTGGAAGGCAGTCAGGACCTCAGGCCCTGCTGAACTCCTCTGAGGCTCAGGATTGGCAGCAAGGTCACTATTATTAGTCTGTACTGGAAGAAAATCCAAGGGTCTCACCTTACAGGACTTGGTTGCATGACTACCACAGACGAAGAAAAGTTATTCCAGGTTTAGAGGATGCCTGAAAAGCATAATATCTGGTTATTCAAAATTCACAGCAACATGTCTGGAAATATTAAGCAAGAACTCAGATCCAGCACGAAACCTGACATTCTTTAAAAATTTCAACTTTAATAATAATAATGTTTGTACTTAACATATAAATGTATTTTCAAATCTCACTTCAGTGCCCACTTAAAATGTAGTCATACCCCTATTTAATAATTCATCATAATTTTAAAGCTTTAAAATGGACAGATTTGGTTATCACAGTGGTTTTGCCACTTTGACTAATAAACAGATACACCTCTGCCTCTTTATGAGGATTAAATTAGATTTACACAAATGTATTATTTTACACGTTGTGGAACTCATTCTCATAAAAATTGGCCTCCTCTGTATTAAAAATTTGGCAGAAACAAAAACCTTGGTACTCCTTGCCTTGAATAAGCACTAAAATGATTTTGAAATGGCACTGGATTATGGCAAAAAATGAAGAGGTTAGATGAACTATTTAAAAATCTGCATAATGTAATAGATTTTTACTGAGTACTTAATAAGTTAGTACTTCATTTGCTAGGAAATATGTTAAATGCTTTTGGGGCATTTACCTGAGTTAATACTTGAAATAGTCCCAGAGATGGAGCCATTAAATGAAGAGGACACAGGGGCTTAGGAGGTCAAGGACTCCTTCTCCACTTACACTGTCAATTCCAAAACCAGTCTTGAGTGAAGACTCATTCATCTCCTTCTCCCCCAAAGAACAAAAGTAAACAAATAAGTGTAAAGGAAATGAGAGGATTCTGGGGAAGGGAAGCAAACTGTCATCTCTACAGCCATAGTGTAGACTAATGTATGTTTGAGAAAGTTTCTGAGAAAAGAATCATCCTGGGCAAAAGCATTAGCCATCTCTAACACTGAGTGAATCAGGCAGCTCAGGATTGGCAGCAAGGTCAATTTTTGTGAGAATGTGTTCCTCAAAGTGGAAAATAATACATTTGTGTAAATCTAATTTAATCCTCATAAAATACCATAGACGGGTGCCTTTATAAAACAAAACCAACTTCTAATGTTTTAGAAGATGGGAAGTCTAATGACAAGGTCCAGCATGATCAACTTCTGGTAAGGGCACTCGTTCTAGCTTACAGATGGCCACATTCTCACTGTGTCCTCACATGGTGGATGGAGAGGGAGTTCTGGTTTCTCCTCTTATGAATACACTAGTCCCACCTTCTGACCTCATCACAAGATAAGTATGTCTCAAAGGCTTCACCTCCTGATGCTACGTCATTAGGATTATGGATAAAATATCTGAATTTTAGAAGTTTCCATAACACTGAGGGGGTGGGGGAGGACAGAGGATACCCTACTTTGAGATGTGAGGACAAAGGGAATGTCTAAATCTGAGGTTGTAGCAGAACAAAAAGAACCCTCCCACCCTCGACCACCAGGAGTAACAAGGGTAGTTACCTTCCCCTGCCTCTGGAGACAGGAACCTCTCTGAGCTTCAGAGGCCCAGGGGTTGCCTAAAGCTTGGGGTGAAGACAGGATCACCAACACCCACACTTGGCATAGCCCATGTCATGACGACCTGAAGCCAGTGATGCGCAGAGCACAGAAAACCCAGACTTGGCTACACCCTGACTAGGCTGACGTACCCCGGCCCCAGCAGCAGAAGCTCCTCCATGAGAGTAGATGACACACCTACCTCAGTGACTGTGTCACACAGTGTTCAGCTTTCAACCAAAGATGATGAGATGGAGGAAAAATAATGACAACGATCAAAAGCAACACACTCCAGAGAGAGAAACCCATCACAAAATCAGACTCAGTTGACCTGGGTGTTGGAATTATTTAAAAAAGAAAAAAGAAAAAAAAATGATTAATGTGCTAATAATTATAATAGTAAAGGTGGTCAACATGCTTGAACACACAGAGAATCTCAGTGTAATGTGGAAATGATGATGTTGTAGGAAGGGTAACAGATTGAAGAATGCCTTCAGTAGATTCATCCTAGACTGAAACGGCATTGGAAGAACAGCGAAGCACAGGTCGGTAAATAGACACCCACAGGAATATGAGGAGGAAAAGCAGGGGGTAGCACAGCATCTGAGGAAACCATATTAAAGTGGCCTAAGACCCAAAGAAAACAGAAGAGAAGCCAGACGACCTAAGAAACAGAACTAATATTACAGCTGGCTTTTCCCCAGAAACTAGGCAAACCAGAAAACGGGTGTGGCTTCTTTAAGATGTTTTGGAGGGAGGGAGGAGAAAAGCCGTCAATTCCCTAATTCTGGGTGCAGAGAGACTGTCTTTTGAAACAGGTAAAATAATAATGAAGTTTTCAGGGAAAATAAAGCTTTAGAATTATCAGCATATCCGTATTATGTGAAATGCTAACTTTATGTTGAATATTAAGTTCTTCAGGTAACAGGAATAAAATACTAGAGAGAACTTACCTGTACACAAAGAAATGGAGACTCGGGATAATGGCTAAAGGCTCTTAATTTTAATCATTCTAAGCAACAATTGCCACCTAAAAAAAATACCAGCATGAATTATGGCTTTAGCATATGTAAAGATAAATTAAGCAACACTACTACTAACAGAAGACGAGATGGGGGTGAGGCTCTTACACCACTTGTGAAGCAATATTACTTCAAGGCAGTCTGTGGTTAATTAAACTTATGCACCATAAACCTCAAAGAAACCATGAAGTTTTAAAAATGACTCAATAGTGAACATGAAAATATATTTTAAAAATCAAAATTATCCAGAGAGATCAAGCAAAAATAAAATACAAAATCAAGAAATGAAAGAAGAAATAAATAAGAGGTGCAAATAGAATGCACATTTTATGTGGGGGCAGATCTTTAGCCAACCATGATAATTACACTAAGTGTAAATGATCTAAACACACAAAGTATGGATTTTCAGATTGGATTAAAAGTGATCATATGCTATCTACCCAAAAAAGCACTTCAAATAGTTTTCAATAGACTGAAGGCCAAGGATAAAAACAAAAAATATGTACAATTAAAATACTAGGAAAACTAAAGCTAAAGCAACTGTGTCAAAACCAAACAAAGCAGATTTCTGAAGGACTATTTCCAGGGTTAGAGTGACATTAAATGATGGTGAAGTGTCAATCTGCCTGGAAGGCTTAACAAGCTGAAATGAATGTACCCTTAAAAACTGACTTCCCAAACAGTCAAGATCAGTAATAGAACCCAAAAGAGTAACAAGAGGAATGCCAAAGGTTCAGCTGCCAAGCTGACACTCTTCTTCCAGTGATGGATAGAAAATCCACTAGAAATTGGTAACAAGTTAGGAGCCCTGAGTGATTAGGAGACCTCATCCACTTCAGTGCACTTGATACTTATTAACATTCCGCTCACCAATGGCAGGATGCTGATCTTTTTCAACAGTTGGCAAGATCGAAGCTAAGTCCAACTTCGATTCCCCTTGTGAACACAGAGGCAAGATCCCCATGAAATAGCAGATAAGAGATCATTAATATTGATATATTATTATTAATTACCCATCATTAATATTGGTATAGAATCATCATATTGGTATATTTCTAATATATATAGAATTGTAACATGTTCTGCCCAAGTTGGCCATACCCTAAAATACAGTGTTGTTTCAACAGTCAGCCATCATAAAAACCATTTAACAAGAACAGATAAAAATCCAGTCTGGGTATAAAACTTGCATAACCTAGGAATACAAATGTCATTGTCTTGTAAAGACACCTGGACTGATGGCCACCACTGACCCTATGGGTCTGCCTTCCCTTATGGTCCTGAGAAAGACAGGATGACCCACCCTCATGGCACAGAGGAAGAGTAGCATGAGGAGAGAACTAGATGGCATGCGTACTAGAGAGGAGGGGACAGCTGTTGACAAACAGCACATAGAAAATGCAAAAGAATCTCCGAAAACTACTGAACTTGCAAGTGCCTTTAACTTCGCCAAGGTACATGTGGAGCAGGAGGCTCTCTTCCTTGGCTAAACTAGACTTCTGTGACAGGAGTCATTTTTGGTTCCCCTCCTACCTCCCAGCTACTCACCTCCTCTGTCACTGATCTTCACTCCTCCTCATTCTAGATTTTGTAATCCCTCGGGCATCAATTCCTGGACCTCCTTTCCATTGACACGTACCCCTAGGTGATCTATGTCTGTCTCAGGGCTTCAAATGCCAGGTGGCTCTTCAGTGTCCCTTGGTAGCCCACATCCCTTACTGAACAGACTTCCACTTCCAACTGCCTAACATCTCTCACTGCCTGGTGAACAGCATCTCAAGTACATGTCTAAGACCAGCCCATAAGTTATCCACTAAATCTGTTCTATCCAAACATTTCCTCATCGCAGGAGATGCTAACTCCAGCTTCCAATAGCACAGGCCAAAATCTCTTGGTCTCCCTAGACCCCTTTCTCCCTCCCACCCCAAACTCTCCAGAACCAATTCTGTCCTGTCAATCCCCCCAAACACGCCGAAAACTTAACAGTTTCCCTCTATTTCACCTGCCCTCCTTCTGGCCCATGCCACATTTCCTTTCCTTTGGGTTATTGCAGGAGCCTCTTGCTGGGTGTCTTATTCTTCTCCAGCCCATTCTCCATGTAGCAGCCAGAAGGATCCTGCTAAAGCACAAGTCAATCACGTCCCCCAGTTGCTGCAAACCCTTCAGCGCCTCCCTCTCCTAGAGGCATTGTTTCCAGTGGATGATTTTTGAGCATAGAGTTTACACATGGGCCTAGTGGGATCAGAGTGGAGCTATGCTGGTAGCGACAACTTTTATCAGTACTTGTAGGATGCGTCTGCCAAGGTCAGACTGGTTTACTTGAACAACAGCGGTGATGGGGATTATATGGGTAGTTGATAGTACTGAAGTAAAACATCAGAGAGCCTCAAGATGAACTATGTACATGGTAGTTCTGGGGAAACCAGGTGCTGGAAAAATCAACTCTGCCAATTTTGGCTTTTGAGATGCTCCATGTAGGACTTAAATTCTATGGAAAAACCCAATGGGCCTGGCCTGGTCACACTTTTATCTCTGGTGATGGATTTATCAAGGCTAAATGCAGCTGGGTGGGTCCTGCAAGATGATGGGCCCAGAGGAAACGAAAGGTCCTGACTCTAATGCCATCAGACAAAGATACAGGTGGAAGGGGAAATATAAGGAAAGGCTTGGTTGCCATTCTATATGGAAGCCCTGAAGTTTGAGAATTATTTACTTTCCATACAAATTAGAATAGGTTATCCCTTCAAAAACAAAACAAAGCAAAAAACAAACAAACAAACAAACAAAAAAACCCTTTCCTGGCATCCTTTCTAGAGTAAGAAAGAAAGAAATGGAATCAGAGAGGACGCTTTTGAAATTTACAGTTGGGGTGAGAATTTCTGCCCACGAGTCCTGAGGAGTTGTGACTGTCTTGGGTTACTGTGGGGTTTTCTTTCCCCCACTAGTTTCTTTGGAGTTTGGCTTAAGTGATGAAGTGTCACCTAACACTTGTAGCATGGCTAAATAAATATATAACCAAAAAAGCAGTAAGAGATCTTCTCATTTATTAAGACACAGGAATTGGAATATAAAGATGATAACAGCCTGGGGACTCTTTGATCTCTGTTTTAGGGCAGATTTGGGAGAAGCACATGGAGGACATCCCCAGGTCTCTCAATATGGAGGTCTTAGAAAGGCTTGGGATGGATTTGGGGTTGTCTTAAGTGCTTTTGGGGAGTGTTAAAGGCACTAAGGCTTTGGTCTGGATTAGATGCTCTAAGAAATTGGAAGCAGTTCCATTAGAGGGCATCTCAGGAGATCTGTCCTTCTGCGCCTGAGTAGTAACATAGTCCAGGTCAGCAGAAATGACAGCCATCCCAGGGGTTGCTGACAAATACCAATGAAATCAAAGGCAGTTTTCATCCCACCTCCATCCATGGCTGGTGTGTGTGCCGACTGCTAAATGCTTCTCGGTGGCACAGACATGTTGTTTCATTTGTCACAATTAGGAGGCCTAATTTGGTGATGCACATATAGTAACCTCAGATGCACATGCTGTTAGGGAAATTTCACAAGAGATTTTTATAACTGTCATTTTCCCTCAAGGGTACAGTGGCCAAGCGACACATCCTGAAAGATGTTATATTTTCAGCATCTGGAGCGAAAGAAGCCATTAGCCTGCAAATGTGTTTCTACCTCATTTCTTGTGTTTCCTATTTTTTTTAATTGTTATTATTTTTATTAGTTCATTTTAGTTATAAATAATAATAGGACTCATTTTGACATAAAAGAGTAGATACAATTTGCTTGTTTCCTGTTTTTTAAAGTTGATAGTAATCTTGAGTTCGGGAGCTGACAGATGCTTATCTAATTCATTCCTCAGAAACTGACAGAAAATAGTTCATATTTGAATTATGAGGTCACCTTCCCCTTTACATTAAGTGTCTATTACATCATCATAATCTTCTCCAAAACCTAACAGTTTAAAGCAGCCAATGTTTCTTACCTCACAGTCCCTGTGGGTCAGGACCCTGAGCGCAGCCCAGCAAAGACCTGGCCTCATGGCCTGAGGGAGGCGCCACTGGGCAGGAGCCAGGGCTGCCGCATCCTGCAGCTCCTGAAGGATCTCAGGGCCCTGGCCATCCTCCAGCAGAGAGAATGAACCAGGGAAGGTGAGAAGGGCAGAAGCTCTTGTCCTTCTGTAATGTAACCTTGGCCGTGACGTCTCCTCTCTCCTGCCATGCTCTGGGTGGTGGGAGTCTGTCACTTGATCAAACCTACCCTGCAGAACTTCAATTCCAGGGAGAAGGGTCTTCAGGCATCTTAGAGGCTACCTGCCTCCTAGAATGAGAAGGTGAGAATCCAGGGGAGTTGGTAACTTTGCCTTTGCCCAGGTACTGAGCTCCTATCTAGCACCTTGGTTTCTGTGAGAAAGAATATCTTCTCATCTGGAGAGAAATCATGGCAGCTATTTTAGAGCCCCTGAGAAATGACCCTCCTTTTTCTTTTGGGCACAAACAGAATATAAAGACTCAGATATTATCAAACTACTTAGCACTATGTCAGTCAGGTTGGGATGGCCATCCCATCTCTGGGGCCTATCTGTGGGCTCACGTATCTCTATTAGAATCAGAATCCTTCAGATTCCCAAATATAATCCCTTTGGGGGATAGCAGATGCATTTTTCAATTTTATCTTGCATATTATTCTGGGGCACAGTCTTCTGGAAACATCCAATATAGGAACCTTGGATGATGATGTCATCATCCTGATCCTCAATTAACCTCCTTCTTGTCAGAAGTGGGCAAGGAAATAGCATTCTAATGATCAAATTCCATGAGACTTTGAAGCAGCATCTGCAGAACTAAAGTCATATCTTGGAGCCTTGGTGAGTAGGGGGCCAAAGCCTCATGGGCCAACGAGGGTCCTCTGAAGAGCTCGGGGTCAGTAGGGGGCTTTGGCCCAGCTCACACTGCTATGGAGCCACGCCTTACTCCCATACCCTCTGATGCCACCCTATAAGTGGGTAGTTGAATGTCAGACCTGTTTCCTGGTGGCATATTATAGGCACTGCAGGGGGCTGCAAGACATCTGTAAGGCGCAAGGCCACCCCCTAGAACCCACTGCCTCGTTAGAGGAATGTCAGGCTAGCATGAAGGTCACATCCAACCCAGAGCAGGAGGAAGTCTGGCAAACAGAACGTCCAACAGCTAAGAACATAACGAAGTCCATCAGAGGTACAAGATGCCGGGTTCTGATGACCCACAATGCCACGGGGGATCCAGGCTCCCTTAGCTTTCCTTACTGTCACCGTAGCTCATCCTGTTGTTGCTAATCCTACCATGAGCTCACCTCATGGCTTGTTTTCTTGGTGGCAGGATGGCAGTTCCACATCCCATCCTCCACCCCAATGAGAGGGGAGACAGCAAAGGATTAAAACCAAGTCCTCTGCTGTGGTCATCCTGTCGACAGCTTCTGGGTTAAGCTCTCAGTCAACATCGGCTTATATGTATTTGGTCAAAACTGTGTTATAGATGTTAGCAGAAGAGAGGCTGGGAAATGTAATTTTAACAAATGTGAAATAAACAGTCACCAAGAAGGAAAGACTAAACATCGGAAGGCCACGAAACACACTTGGCAGGAACAGAAGACCAAAATCAAAAGATCATGGCTTGTGAAGGGCAGTGAATGCAAAGTTACCCAGGAGAAGTGTGAGCGCAGGCCTGGGAGAACTCCCACCCAGCATTCAGAGGCAGGGCACATTCTACAGGAAGTGGCCTCCAGCAGGGACTTACACGGCTGGCACTGGAGAATACAGACCTTTTTTTGGTTGTCAGAATCGGTTGCTTCTTGCGTTGGGTAATGGAGGACATGTGGAAAGATGGTGCTCTATTTTTAGGAAACTCAGCGTCCCAATTCTATTTCCACTTCAACCACAAGAAAATCTCCTTAGCTAACCTTCAGTTACTTATCTCACATCCCACCCATGGAATCATTTTGGATCAGCAGAGTCAACCCTCCATGCACACTGAAATCCTCCTGGGGAATTTTTAGAAATTTTATGGCTAGACCATTCTCCAGAGAAATAATGATGTTTAGAAGAAGCTTTGGCGCTTTAAAAAAAGTTAACATTGAGAACCACTAGTCTAGAATCAGGGTCAAAAGAGTTATGACCTGCGGGCAGAAAAGGGTCATCATTCTGTCTATGGAGATAGTTTTACTGGAACCCAGCAATGCATCCTCCATGACAGCGCTCACTCTGCAAGAGCAGAGATGGGCAGCTGTGATGGAGAGCTTAGGTCTATCAAAATCTGAAATATTTACTATCTGGCTCTTTTAAGATAAAATTTCCCAGACTCTTGTGTAGCCCATAGGATGAAAGCCCATAAGAGTTCATCTGGAAACCCCTTAAGACAATCAGTGCAGTCCTCTCATTTTATAGCTCCAGGTACAGGGAGGAGTTAGGAATTACCCAAGGTCATCTGGGAAGATTTTTGACCTCCAGGCACCTTCTAGCTCCAGCATGTGTGTAGATGGTTCTTGCATAGAAAGTGTAAGTTTCCCCCATTGCAGTGGTCCTCCTTAACCTCAGCTTTGCTTTCATCTATCCATGGTCTGGAAATATTAAATACAAATGTAGGGAAATAAATAGTTCATGAGTCTTAAACTACACTCTATTCTGAGTACCATGAAGGAATCTTGTATTGTCTTGCTTCATCCTCTCAAGACATGGATCATCCCTCTGTCCAGTGTGTCCATGCAGTATAGGCTACCCACTCATTAATCAGCTGTCTGAGTTATCGGATCAACCATGGTTATAGCACAGTGCTTGTGTATGAGTAACTCTTACTTTACTTAATAATGGCTCCAAATTTCAAGTGTAGTGATGCTGGCAAATGCCATAGTGAAGTTGTAAAGTGCTTCCTCTATGTGAAAAGGTAAACACTCTCAACTTAGTAAGAAAAAAAATACTGTGTGAAGGTTGCTAAGATCCATGGTAAGTTCTTGCTTTCCTCTTACTGTGCCTAATTTATGAATTAAATGTTATCGTAGACAACTATGCCTCAGAAAAATGGCATATATGGGCTCCATGCCATCTGAGGGGACCCAGAGTGTGTCCCCTGTTGACAAGGGGGCTACTAAGATATCATCGTGTGTAAGTATGCCATTTGTCACAGCCAATGAGCCAGCACTGTGCACTATTATTAAACTAAGGTTCACTCTCTCTTCAGAGTTCTGCTTTTACCTAATGTTCTATCTGGTTCCAGGGTCCCACCATGGCGCCTTTCTCATCATGTCCCTTGAGGTCCTTGGGGCTGTGACATGTTCTCAGTCCTCTCTTATTTTTGATAACTTTGGCAGTTGTGAGGGTTATTGATCTAGGCTTGCCTGATGTTCTCCTCATGTTGCGTTGGGGGCTGTGGGTTTGAGGTAGATTGACATGGTCATTACGTCTCACCACATCAAGGCCTGTACTGTGGGGGCAGCTTAGCATGGTGGGTCTGCCCTTTCTTACCTGGCTAGTGTGATGTTTCTCAGGTTTCTCCACCACAGTGTCTGCCTTCCCTCCCTTTCCATACTGCACACTCCCTGAGGAGGGGGATTGTGCTCTGCCTTCTCCCTTGAGGATGCTTTATTGACGTAAATTATCCCTCTGAGTAGGAGACTTGTCTGCTGACCCCACTTATCTACGCCATGATTTATTTACATTGGTGTAGGCTCAGGGATGTTTGCATTTGGTGTTCATTCACTCATCAGACATTTATGGAGCATGATCTCTGAGCCGAGGACTGTGCCCATAGGCAGAGACAAAGCAGCCACTGGGCCCCAGAGAACGCAGGTCAGTGGGCCCAGCATCAGGTGAGCAATCAGATGCAGGCTCAGAGAGGGGTTGTGGTGTAGTGTACCGTGGACACACTCCTTCCTCAGGGTGTGATGGATGCCACTGTCGCCTCCATGTGTGCATGGGGAAGTGGAGGTCGAGGGCTAGAGCAGCCCCACCGTGGAGCCCAGAAGTTCTGCAGACACCTGCACCTGGAGGAGAGGACAGGGAGTCCCAACGGCCAAGCTGGAGCACATCTGGCCTGACCTTGTGCCCTCTGTAGCGTGGCTGTCTTGAGAATTCTGAGGGGCCAGGAGGGCCCTTCCCGTAAGGCAGAGGTGAGCGGGAGGCTGGTCCTGTGAAGGTGATGGCTAGGACCTGTTCTCTGCCTGTCCTGTGCCACTGGCTTCTTTTTGAATAAGAGTGTGTGCCTCTTCCTGTGAGCCACAGGCAGGCTGTCTGGGCGGCCTATCCTCCTCCTCCTCACGTGCTTAGCTAGTGTGATAAACACAGGTCTGCAGCCATGGGAGACACTTTACAAAGAATGTTCCCCTCAGCCTGGGAGGTCCTCGAAGGCAGGGAGTCACAAGGAGGCTCTTGATGTCACAGCAAGGAGTCAGGAGACAGGAACACAGAGCTGTCCTTCCTCTCTGGCTGCCATGGTCAGGACACCGAGCATCCTGCCACAGGTCTGAACAAAGAGGGCACAGCTCAGCCCACTCCTGAGGAGGTGGTGGAGAGTTGGGAAGGCAGGGGACAAGGCAGGAGCCAGGGAAGGGAGGAGGGTGTTCTGCAGACAGCCAGGGGCCTGGAGTATCAAAGGCCATAAAGAGGGTTGTGGGACAGCTCCTGTGTGCAGGGCTCTCTGTCTAGTCTGGGGCTGCAGGGATGCAGATGGGAAGGTGACTGGCAGCCCCACCCCCAGGGGAAGGGTCCAGTGCCCATGCAGGGAGCCGGGGGAAGCCAATGTTTAACTTGGAGAATGGCAGAGAAGGCACCATCTGGGAGAGGGGAAGGGCACTCCGGGACAGGCCCAGGAGATGGGGAACCGTGAAGGCAGTGGAGGCTGGCTGTGTGCTGAGGCAGCATGTGTCTGTTAGGACTCCCCTGGTGGCTGTGACTGAGACCACTCCTGCTGCCACAGGGAACAGGGTATTCTGTTGGGTACAGGACCCATCTGCCCCTTAGCATGGGTCCTAGTTTGCTCCTTTCTCCTGTGTCTGCCTCATTGCCTGATGGCTTCCTCCAAGGGGGACCAAGCATCCCAGCTGTGGCAGTTCCCATCTGAGAAGCTGAGGCACAGAAAAAAACATCTTTTCCTACTGGGCTGGTGAGAGGCTTGGGCAGGGCGTGAGGCTTGTGTGCATGTCCCTGAGTGGTCACTGTGGCCAAGGCACTGTGGTGCTTGGTTTTGGGTCTAGAAGTGGGGCTTTCCCCATGGTCTGCAGGTAGGTCACCAAACAAGGTGTGTGGAGAGGGGAGGGGCTTCTCCCCTAAGACAGCAGGTCCTGTTTAGAGAAGGGATGTGGCCGGGTCAAGGAGAAGGGTTGAGAGTCCTTAAGAAGCAGGGGTTGGAAGGTGAAATCAGAAGGAAATTTGGGGTCAGCTTGTTTTCCAAACTGAAAGTTCTTCAGCTTTGGGCCTCAGAGAATGCAGGTTAGAGGCAGGATTTCAAGAGCCAGAATTCCAGTTCTTTTGGTAATGTTTTACTCTGTTATGAAAACAGTTGTTGAAGCAATTCAAGAAATATATATATAAATATATATATATATATATTTTTTTTTTTTTTTGAAATAGATATTGGCTTTTCCGTCTGCCCACGGTGTGCCATGCTGCAAGAACAGGAACATGCAGTTGTGTTATTAAACCGAGGGGCAAAGTTTTATTTGTCAAGGTTGTGGATGGAAGAGACTGGATGAGTGGTGGATGAGGGCACTTGAAGCCCGCCCACCTCCCCTCCCACCCACTCTGCCCTCCTGGCCTCAGCAAGGAAAGCGTGGCTTCCCCTGGCTGGGGTTTCACCTGCCTTTCCTGCGGGGGCGATGAGACACTCCTGGGATTGTCCTAGTGGAGATGAGAAGATGCCACGTTGGGTGAGGCAGTCCTGGTGGTGGTGTTTGGATGGAGCTCCAGGAACCTAGTGTGCAGTTAGGAAACGTAAGGAAGCCAGCCAGTGGACCACAGGCTTGAAATGCATCGCAGGCTGTCCAGAGGGCAGGCAGCACCCAACCGTGCGCTCTGGTTCAGCTGCCAGAGGCCCTTGTGGGTGGCTTTGTGCCTTCCTCATGGGAGGGGGCCAGCCAGCGCCAGAGTGCAGCGCCCTCTTCTCTCTTGTAAACTTGTGTTTGCAGATTTTGCAAAATTTCCCCCTTTTTTGTTTTGTGAATTCTGTCTTTAAGTAATTCTGTGCCTCTCTTTCAGGCACCTGCTCACCTTCCCACTCTCTGCCACGAGTGGGAGCAACATGAGGACCCAGATACAGCTACTCAGTCCTGGGCTCCCAGCCTCCAGAACATGAGCAATAGGTCTCTTTCCTTTATAAGTCATCCAGTCTCAGGTATTCCCTTATAGCAACAGAAAATAGGCCAAGACAAGGAGCTTCCGAGGACACACTGTGACCTCTAGCTCTGTAGGGGCAGGCCCTGTGCAGCCTGGCTTCAGGCACAGAGGGGCTTCATCATGACAGCTTTCAGTGTCCTGTTAGTTGACTCCATTGGCATCAGGCCTACCAATGGCTAAATGGTAACTAGGTTCAGATCAATCAGATGGTCATAGGGAGCACCCAAAAGTGGCCACACTTGCCATTTACAAGCTTCTGAGGGATGCAGAGTATACAAAGAGGCTATGGACAGCCCGACTGCAGGCCAGTCGTGGAAAAGCAACTTCTGCAGCCTGTCTCCAGGGACCATGGTGAAGTGGAGCCCTGTTAGCAGACTGGTTACTATTTCATGAGGGAGGGTTTGCTCAGGTTCTTCCCCTCCTAGAAGGTTCTTAGGTGTTCTCTGAAGCTCAGCATGCGAGCTGGCTGCCCCTGCTTCAGCAGCCACCTGACAACTGACGACCCCTGTGTGGAGCCCTCAGATCCCTGCACCCCTCAAGGCCCCTGTGGCTGCAGAGCAGGGGCAGCTGACAGCCACCCTCTCTACCACCGAGGCCACAGGAGCCCTTGGTGACAACAGACATGTTGACACCTGGGAGTTGGCAGTTTCCCCTGGGGGTGGGTGTGAGACACAGGCAGGGCCCTCCTCCTGGGGCGGCTGCGAAGGCAGTGGTTGTGACCATTTCTCTCTGCCTGCCCCGGCTTGTGAATGGCTCTTTGCTAGAGCATTGTCATGTCTGTGGACCAGGGTGGCTGTGCTGGCCTCAGGATTCTCCTGCTGCTTTCCCCTACAGCTCACAGGGGGCATGCCCTGTCCATCTGTGTGCAGGAGTGACACTTGATGCCTGTCTGCGATGTTCACTCTCTGTCATTAGGGTCATTCTAGGCCACCGAGCAGATCAAGAAGGCAGGAACATGCAGGCTATGGAAAAGTCCTCTGAGCAGGACAGACCTGCCCCCTGGCTCCTTGCCCTGTGTCTCTGCAGTGCTGACAGCAGGCAGTGTCCTGGCTGCACACTTGATGCCATGTCTCTTTAAAACTAGGTGATATGGGAGTATTTGAGCTCCTTTCAGCATTCTGTCATGGTTTACAGCAATCTCCCTTTTGTTTGGCCAAGTATGCAGAGGGAGAGGGGAAGGTGGGGGTGGGGAAAAAGTGAGGACCTAGGAGGAGAGATCCACCTCCTATTTAGAAACCTCTGTCATTACTTGGGGAAGGATCCATGGAATGCCAGTGGCTGATGGAGACTTGTCTTCAGGAGCCTTCCCCATTGTTTGTTTTCTGAGAGGCACCAGAACCTGCATCTGTAATTCCACCCCAGCTCCTCAGCCCGGGGCATTTTTAAACATGCAGCCTGAGGTCCACAAACACCCAACAAGGTACACCTCTGGCCCAGGGCCAGGGCCATGGTGATGTTCCCAGCTCTGCTTGGGCAGCACAAGTAAGCAAATGCACCAACATTCTTTCTGCTAAGTTCAAAGTATTGATGTGTTTTAGTCTCCATAAAACCAGGGTGGCATTTTTCTTCTTGCATCTTTTAAACCCAAAAGTCCTTGAGCTACTTTTTAGGGGGTACTTGGGCTTTATGTTAACATTTATTTCACCCCTGGGAGCCATGAAAGTGCTTAGACTGGTCTTTGGGAGGAAAGACACGGCATGTCATTAATTCAGCTGTTTTGGAGCCTACAAGCTCCCCCCTCTCAGCCTGCGGTGCAGCATGACCCTGCAGCAGCCACACCACTTGGTGGCATGTGACCCATTGTGCAGGTGGCTGCATGCAGGACCCCTTCAGAGCACGCAGACCCCCAGAGCTGTGAGCACCATGCACCATGACTTTTGGGCACTTGGAAGACTTCCTGAGTTCTGACAGAAATGTTTATGAAGTGCAGAAGTTAGACTGAAACTCAGACAGCACTTAGTATCCCCAGATTTTCTTATTCTTTATTGTTTCCTTTAAGGGACATTGTTTTATTCTCTGTACAAAGTGGAGAATATGAAAATGGGTTTTTAAGAGAGGCAGAAATAGGAGAGAATCTCAAAATGGCGTGATGGGGGAAGCTCATGAAGGAGGACAAAGGCAGGGTCCCCTCCCCTGGCTCTCGCAGGATGGTCGGTGTCTGGGTTACCTTGTAGCCAGCAAGGAGTAATTGCTGTGAAGTACAATATTTTACTAAGAATAGTGACTGTTGCAGTTTAAAGTCAGGGAAATGCCTGTGTCATAAACTCCTGCTGAGCTGAACCCACAGTGTGTTGTGGGGAAGCCACTTTGGGTGGCTTTTTGGCAGTATCTACAGATGCTGAGCCTCATTCACCTTACAAAGCACTGGCTTTGCTCCCAAGTGCACACCTGAGAGAAATGAGCACACCTGTCCCTCACAAGCTGCAGCCTGGGTCTGTGCGGCAGGTTTGTTAGTAACAGCCCAACTGGAGACAGGGCAATGGAGTGTCACACAGTGGCACAGAGAACAGGCGAGGCTTTCAGTTCTGGACAAAACAGAGTGGCTGAGACTGGATTTGCCCTTCTACCCAAGAAAACAGGAAATAGACAAAACCCACAATGCCACACCAATGGCCGAGAGTGGTCCTGGAGAGGTGGAAGGAGTACGGTGAGCCGCCTGGGCACGCGCGCCCTTGTTTGAGAAGTTTCCAGATCGGGGGTCCAGGTGGAGCTGAGCCCCTTGCCCTGAGGAGAGGGAGTTGAGAGCAGGGAACGCCTGGGTGTCTGCAGAGGGCTTCCTCCAGTGCTCATAGGCACGTGTGCCCAGCTCCTGGGGTTGGAGGACAGGACTCTCAGAATGAGTCAGTGGAGGGTGCTGGGAAGAGAGTCTGTTGAGGCCCTGGGGTGGGAAATTGCCATCCATCCTTGGGCATTTAAATGAGCATGAGTAGCACCTCCCAGGAGCGCACCCACCCTGACTAGGTGTGGAAACATGGGGAGTCCCACAGGCCCTGCATGCCCAGCCTCACCCTGGCCAGTGGGTCAGACTCTCTGGGAGGGGTGGAGCCCCTCCACCTCAGGGAGTCCTTTCACATACTGAGGTGACAGAACAGGAGAGGCCAGCTGGTACACAAACTTTGCTTATTATTGGATGTGCTCAAAACCACTGGGATGGACAGAGATATAGGCTATGCCTGAGGTTCCGTCCTGACTGACGTCATCCAGACCATTTGTGCTGGGTGCAAGTGAGTCATTTGAGTCACTTCCCTCTCTGCCCACAGGCTTATCCCCAGGTTGGAAATCCAGCATGGCCAGGCATGGATTGACTTAGTCTGTAGCAGGTCCACTTGCCTAAGCTAAATCTGGGTCCCAGGAAAATTAGTGGCTTCCAGCAACTCAATGAGCAGCAGCAGAGGGGGTCTCATAGAGCAGCAAGGTGCCCAAGTCTCCAGTAACTGGGGGAGAACCTCAGAGCCTGCGTCCTGTAGCCACTTGGCTAGTGGGCAAGCACCAGCTGCTTGGAGGCATCCTGGTTGGTCATGGAGAGGATGTTTTATGACACAGCTGCCAAACACTGGCAGGATTTTGCAGTAGCCCATTGTTCCTTGTTCCTGAGGGACAGTGCTGAGGATGCAGCTGCAAGTCCAGAGAAGCTGGGGGAAGGGCAAGAAGATGGACACCCTGAGGGACAGACAAGGAAGGGCTGCCTCATGGCAGGGGCCACTGCTGGAGTCACTGGTCATCCCAGAGCTGGACAGGGAGGTTCTGGCCCTGACCCAATGAGCAGCAGGACCTTCAGGTTTGAGTTTCTATTGAGGAGGAGAGTTGGAGTCAGTGTCCAGGGCCTTGGCAACATTCATAACGAAGTGCTTATTCAGAGAGACAGGATGCGCATGCCCCGCGGGAGGCCTGGCTTACTAACAGCCCTACCATATCAGCAAGCCACCATGACAGCAGCAATAGCCTGATGTGTGTCCTTGTGTGTCAGTGCAGCAGCCTGCCCTCCGGTCACCTGGGTAGCTGAGACCTCCCAACTGCATCCCTTTGCCCTTCTTTGCTTGTTCCCAGATCACTCCTGTCACAAGGTCCAACCTTCTCAGATTAAGAAGTGGACTCAAATGGAATCATGCTCAAGGCCCAGGCAGTGAAGCAGGTTTTGTTGAATTGTCAGAGTTCTTGCTTCCTGGCCCCACGGGCTTCCCTTCCATCTCTGCCTGTGCGCCCTGTCCTTGCGGTGCTGCTCTTGGTGGCCCCAGTGGCTCCTGCGCCCCTGGTTATCTTCCTCTCCAGGAGGTGGCTATGGTATTAGCTGCCTGTTCTGCACCAGCTGTTTATTAACATAATCCCATCATAAAAGCAATACTCCCTCCAACAAGAGATTGTAGACAAAGTCTTTCATCTCCTACAGTAGTCAGGAGAGTGGCAGCAGGGCATCAGTGGATAGGTGTCGAGTGCATCCCCATGCCAGGTGCCTTGTAAGGCTTTGGGATTAGCAGCTCCTGTCATCCTCTCTGTGACCCTTTTTGCTAGTACATCACAGTCTTGTGTGGTGTTGGAGTTCTTCTGACACGGTCACACCTGCAGGGACGACAATTTGCTCAGTCGCCTTCCCTCCCTCCCCCCTTCCCTTCCTCTACCTTCCTGGTCTTCCTTCTACTTATCCATAGGTCTTTACACTGGTGTTCTAGGTTATCCACGAAGCTGTCAGAATTCCCTGTGGTGCACTCACACAAGCACGTGGCACAATTTGGTCAATTTCATTCTCTGTTCCTCCCCCCAGACCCCATCCATTTCAGGGGTTTCTTTGACCCTCTCCTGCTTTTCCCTTTTTTGGTGCAGGTTCTGCATTCAAGAGCTCTGAAGGGACTTTGCAGAGACTTTATGCGTAGGACCGTTTGTATTTATGGGTACCCAGTGCAGACTGCCCATGACCCTGCCCAGGCTCCCCGTCACCAACCTCACGCATCAGTGCATTTGCTGCCTCTAAGGAGCCACGCTGCGCTGTGCCCTGCTCAGACCCAGAACTGCTCAGCCTCGCAGCCTCTCCCTCACTGTCCTTTTCTGTGATCCTGTCTGAGCTGTGGGAGGCAGCGCTTGTCCGGCTTGTCCACCTCCTTGGGCTCCTCCTGTCCATGGTGGCCTCTCAGTCTCCCTAGTTCTGGTAACTGGTGGCTGTGGGGACACTCGCTGGGTGTCTTGCAGGGTGCCTCACTGCAGGGTGGTTCTGATTTTGTTCTCGTGCTTCCCAGCCCTGGTGTTCCAGGGAAGGAGCTCAGAGGCCTACAGCTTGGCCGACTCATGCTGCTGAGAGCCACCAGCTCTGCTGTGAACTGGCAGTTCCTTCCTGTGTTTGCTGAGTGACTATTTCTTCCTGAGGGTGCCCCTGCCTCAGTTTCTTTGTCCCCTCACCCATTGGAGGTATTCAGGTCACTTTGTTTCTGGTAATTACAGTAAAAGCTTCTGTGGAATCTGCCTATGGTCTCTGTGTGGCCCTGGGCTTCCTTCTCTCAGGGGCCATTGCGGGAGGTTGGATTGCAGATGTGATAACTGAGAGCCCCTGTGGTGCAGCCTCCTGCCCAAGCCCTTCAGTGGTCAGAAGAAGACTCAAGATTTGGGTGTGAGAACTAGAGCCTTAGTTCTTCAGACCACCATGCTCTGTGCTCTTTAATCACACAGCCATAGTAACAGCAATACCTTCCTCAACTGAGCCTTTATCATACATGAACTAATGGGAAGTTCTGCACTTCATCAGCCTTAACATCCCGGCCTCCCTGTGTGAGGGAGTGTCTGACGAGACCCTTCATTAACAGATGACTAATTTCCCCAGGATCAGACTGATGTGCGGGGGTTACAGCCAAGGCCCAGGGTCAGGACAACTGCCCTCCCAGAAGGGAGGGGAGGAAGGCTTTGTCCTTGGCCATGAGGTATTGACCAGGAGCACAAAGGTGGCCATCCCCAGCTCCATGAGGAGATCTCAGTGGTGAGACCTGGGACCAGGACGTCTGGATGGGGCACCCCCTGGGAAGCAAAGTCCCTGTGTTCCTGGCCATGATCTGGGAGGCACGGCGTGTGGATAATTTGTTTTCCTGAAATTCCAGGAGGATTTTTGGGCCTTGAAGTGTCTCACAAGCCCCGAGGATGGGGAGACGTTGATTTTGTATTTGTTCTAAGCATGAAGTTTCTTCAGTCCACGCAACAGGAATCATCTCTGGTTCTCTTAAGAAATAAAAAGAAGTAATTGGAAGGACACCACGGGGTGGTTCTGAAAATCGACAGGACTGGAGGAGAAGCCTCAGAAGAGGAAGCTCTAGGGACCCAGGTGCAAGAAGCTACCCCAGATTTTCTCGTGATGATTGTTGCCAGAGGAACCCGCAGACCTGCCCACTAGCTTGCGCTGCTCAGGCTGCTTGAGCTTCTGCCCTCAGTTAAGTGTGTCCACATTTATCTCCCAGGAGCTACTTACAGCTTCACCCAGTTTCCATTTAGAGTTTGAAAATGCGTGCTATTCCCAGATGGAGGACATTTTTTTCCCACCGACTGTGAACAGGTGGATAAGGACTTCTAGCAGGGGGCCCTCCTTCCACATCTACAATCTTCTGACCTTGCCCCTCCCCAGTGATGGTGGGTAATTACAGTATTGGGAATGTCCATGCCCCGGGATTGGGAGGGAAACGAAAAGTTCCTGTAGAAACAATCAAGAATGTGGAGAGAGAGCCTACAGAATGGGAGAAAATCTTTGCCACCTGCACCTCAGATAGAGCATTAATCTCCAGGATATATAAAGAACTCAAAAAACTTAACACCAAGAAACCCAAATAATCCAATCAAGAAATGGACAAAGGAACTGAACAGGCACTTCACAGAAAAAGAAATATGAATGGTCAACAAATATATGAAAAAATGCTCAACATTTCTAGCAATTAGAGAAATGCAAATTAAAACTACACTGAGATTTCATCTCACTCCAGTCAGAATGGCAATTATCAAGAGTAAAAGCAACAGTAAATGTTGGTGAGGATGTGTAAAAAGGTACATTCGTTACACTGCTGGTGGGACTGCAAATTGGTGCACCCATTCTGGAAAGCAGTATGGAGATTCCTCAGAAAACTTGGAATGGAACCACCTTTGACCCAACTTCTGAGTATATACCTAAAGAAACAGTGACACAGCCACATCAATAGCGGCTCAATTCACATTAGCTAAGCTATAGAACAAACCTAGGTGCCCTTCAAAAGATTAATGGATAAAGAAAAGTGGTATATACATGATGGAATATTACTCAGCTATAAAGAAGTATGAAATTATAGCATCTGCCAGTAAATGGAGCCCTCCAGCAGAGAGAATGAACCAGGGAAGGTGAGAAGGGCAGAAGCTCTTGTCCTTCTGTAATGTAACCTTGGCCGTGACGTCTCCTCTCTCCTGCCATGCTCTGGGTGGTGGGAGTCTGTCACTTGATCAAACCTACCCTGCAGAACTTCAATTCCAGGGAGAAGGGTCTTCAGGCATCTTAGAGGCTACCTGCCTCCTAGAATGAGAAGGTGAGAATCCAGGGGAGTTGGTAACTTTGCCTTTGCCCAGGTACTGAGCTCCTATCTAGCACCTTGGTTTCTGTGAGAAAGAATATCTTCTCATCTGGAGAGAAATCATGGCAGCTATTTTAGAGCCCCTGAGAAATGACCCTCCTTTTTCTTTTGGGCACAAACAGAATATAAAGACTCAGATATTATCAAACTACTTAGCACTATGTCAGTCAGGTTAGGATGGCCATCCCATCTCTGGCACCTATCTGTGGGCTCATGTATTTCTATTAGAATCAGAATCCTTCAGATTCCCAAATATAATCCCTTTGGGGGATAGCAGATGTTTTTTTCAATTTTATCTTGCAAATTATTCTGGGGCACATTCTTCTGGAAACATCCAATATAGGAACCTTGGATGATGATGTCATCATCCTGATCCTCAATTAACCTCCTTCTTGTCAGAAGTGGGCAAGGAAATAGCATTCTAATGATCAAACTCCATGAGAATTTGAAGCAGCATCTGCATAACTAAAGCCATACCTTTGGTCCTTGGTGAGTAGGGGGCCAAAGCCTCATGGGCCAACGAGGGTCCTCTGAAGAGCTCGGGGTCAGTAGGGGCTTTGGCCCAGCTCACACTGCTATGGAGCCATGCCTTACTCCCATACCCTCTGATGCCACCTCATAAGTGGGTAGTTGAATGTCAGACCTGTTTCCTGGTGGCATATCCTAGGCACCACAGGGGACTGCAAGACATCTGTAAGGCGCAAGGCCATCCCCTAGAACCCACTGCCTCGTTAGAGGAATGTCAGGCTAGCACAAAGGTCTTATCCAACCCTGAGCAGGAGAAAGTCTGGCAAACAGAACGTCCAACAGCTAAGAACATACTGAAGTCCATCAGAGGTACAAGATGCCGGGTTCTGATGACCCCACAATGCCACGAGGGATCCAGGCTCCCTCAGCTTTCCTTACTGTCACCGTAGCTCATCCTGTTGTTGCTGATCCTACCATGAGCTCACCTTATGGCTTGTTTTCTTGGTGGCAGGATGGCAGTTCCACATCCCATCCTCCACCCCAATGGGAGGGGAGATGGCAAAGGATGAAAACCAAGTCCTCTGCTGTGGTCATCCTGTCGACAGCTTCTGGGTTAAGCTCTCAAGCAACATCGGCTTGTATCTATTTGGTCAAAACTGTGTTATAGATGTTAGCAGAAGAGAGGCTGGGAAATGTAATTTTAAGAAATGTGAAATAAACAGTCACCAAGAAGGAAAGACTAAACATGGGAAGGCCACGAAACGCACTTGGCAAGAACAGAAGACCAAAATCAAAAGCTCATGGCTTGTGAAGGGCAGTGAATGCAAAATTACCCAGGAGAAGTGGGAGCGCAGGCCTGGGAGAATTCCCACCTGGCATTCAGAGGCAGGGCACATTCTACAGGAAATGGCGTCCAGCAGGGACTTACGCGGCTGGCACTGGAGAATACAGACCTTTTTTTGGTTGTCAGAATCGGTTGCTTCTTGCGTTGGATAATGGAGGACATGTGGAAAGATGGTGCTCTATTTTTAGGAAACTCAGTGTCCCAATTCTCTTTCCACTTCAACCACAAGAAAATCTCCTTAGCTAACCTTCAGTTACTTATCTCACATCCCACCCATGGAATCCTTTTGGATCCTTTCTTATGGATAAGCAGAGTCACCCCTCCATGCACACTGAAATCCTCCTGGGGAATTTTTAAAAATTTTATGGCTAGACCATTCTCCAGAGAAATAATGATGTTTAGAAGGAGCTTTGGCGCTTTAAAAAAAAAAGTCAACATTGAGAACCACTAGTCTAGAATCAGGGTCAGAAGAGTTATGACCTGCTGGCAGAAAAGAGTCGTCATTCTGTCTCTGGAGATAAAGTTTTACTGGAACCCAACTGCACATCCTGCATGACAGCGCTCACTCTGCAAGAGCAGAGCTGGGCAGCTGTGATGGAGAGCTTAGGTCTATCAAAATCTGAAATATTTACTATCTGGCTCTTTTAAGATAAAATTTCCCAGACTCTTGTGAAGGCTATAAGATGATAGTCCACAAGAGTTCATCTGGAAACCCCTTAAGACAATCAGTGTGATCGTCTCATTTTATAGCTCCAGGTACAGGGAGGAGTTAGGAATTACCCAAGGTCAGCTGAGAAGATTTTGACCTCCAGGCACCTTCTAGCTCTAGCATGTGTGTAGATGGTTCTTGCATAGAAAGTGTAAGTTTCCCCCATTGCAGTGGTCCTCCTTAACCTCAGCTTTGCTTTCATCTATCCATGGCCTGAAAATATTAATTATAAATGTATGGAAATAAATAGTTCATGAGTTTTAAACTACACTCTATTCTGAGTACTGTGAAGGAATCTTGTATTGTCTTGCTTCATCCCCTCAAGACATGGATCATCCCTCTGTCCAGTGTGTCCATGCTGTATAGGCTACCCACCCATTAATCAGCTGTCTGAGTTATCGGATCAACCATGGTTATAGCACAGTGCTTGTGTATGAGTAACTCTTACTTAATAATGGCTCCAAATTTCAAGTGTAGTGATGCTGGCAAATGCCATAGTGAAGTTGTAAAGTGCTTCCTCTATGTGAAAAGGTAAACACTCTCAACTTAGCAACCTTCACACAGTATTTTTTTTCTTACTAAGATCCATGGTAAGTTCTTGCTTTCCTCTTACTGTACCTAATTTATAAATTACATGTTATCGTAGACAATTATGCCTTGGAAAAATGGAATATATGGGCTGCATGCCATCTGAGGGGACCCAGAGTGTGTCCCCTGTTGACAAGGGGGCTACTAAGATATCATCGTGTGTAAGTATGCCATTTGTCACAGCCAATGAGCCAGCACTTGGCACTATTATTAAACTAAGGTTCACTCTCTCTTCAGAGTTCTGCTTTTACCTAATGTTCTGTCTGGTTCCAGGGTCCCACCATGGTGCCTTGCTCATCATGTCCCTTGGGGTCCTCGGGGCTGTGACACATTCTCAGTCCTCCCTTATTTTTGATAACTTTGGCAGTTGTGAGGGTTATTGGTCTGGGCTCGTCTGATGTTCTCCTCATGTTGTGTTGGGGGCTGTGGGTTTGGGGTAGAATGACGTGGTCATTACATCTCACCACATCAAGGCCTGTACTGTGGGGGCAGCTTAATATGGTGGTGCTGTCCTTTCTTACCTGGCTAATGTGATGTTTCTCAGGTTTCTCCACCACAGTGTCTGCCTTCCCTCCCTTTGCATACTGCATTCTCCTTGAGGAGGAGGGGGATTGTGCTCTGCCTTCTGCCTTGAGGATGCTTTATTGACGTAAATTATCCCTCTGATTAGGAGACTTGTCTGCTGACCCCACTTATCTACGCCATGATTTATTTACGTCGTTGTAGGCTCAAGGATGTTTGCATTCTGATGTTCATTCACTCACCAGACATTTATGGAGCATGATCTCTGATCCGAGGACTGTGCCCATAGGCAGAGACAAAGCAGCCACTGGGCCCCAGAGAACGCAGGTCAGTGGGCCCAGCATCAGGTGAGCAATCAGATGCAGGCATGGGGAGGGGTGTGGTGATGCAGGCTCAGAGAGGGGTTGTGGTGTAGTGTACCGTGGACACACTCCTTCCTCAGGGTGTGATGGATGCCACTGTCGCCTCCATGGGTGGATGGGGAAGCAGAGGTCGAGGGCTGGAGGAGCCCCACCGTGGAGCCCAGAAGTTCTGCAGACACCTGCACCAGGAGGAGAGGACAGGGAGTCCCAACGGCCAATCTGGAGCACATCTGGCCTGACCTTGTGCCCTCTGTAGCGTGGCTGTCTTGAGAATTCTGAGGGGCCAGGAGGGCCCTTCCCGTAGGGCAGAGGTGAGCGGGAGGCTGGTCCAGTGAAGGTGATGGGTAGGACCTGTTCTCTGCCTGTCCCGCGCCACTGGCTTCTTTTTGAATAAGAGTGTGTGCCTCTTCCTGTGAGCCACAGGTAGGCTGTCTGGGCAGCCTGTCCTCCTCCTCCTCACGTGCTTGGCTAGTGTGATAAACACAGGTCTGCAGCCATGGGAGACACTTTACAAAGGATGACAACACCTATTCCTCTCCGCCCGGGAGGTCCTCGAAGGCTGGGAGTCACAAGGAGGCTCTTGATGTCACACCAAGGAATCGGGAGACATGAAGACAGAGCTGTCCTTCCTCTCTGGCTTCCATGGTCAGGACACCGAGCATCCTGCCACAGGTCTGAACAAAGAGGGCACAGCTCAGCCCACTCCTGAGGAGGCAGTAGAGGGTTGGGAAGGCAGGGGACAAGGCAGGAGCCAGGGAAGGGAGGAGGGCGTTCTGCAGACAGCCAGGGGCCTGTAGGATCAAAGGCCATAAAGAGGGTTGTGGGACAGCTCCTGTGTGCAGGGCTCTCTGTCTAGTCTGGGGCTGCAGGGATGCAGATGGGAAGGTGACTGGCAGCCCCACCCCCAGGGGAAGGGTCCAGTGCCCACGCAGGGAGCCGGGGAAAGCCAGTGTTTGACTTGGAGAATGGCAGAGAAGGTACCATCTGGGAGAGGGGAAGGACGCTTCGGGACAGGCCCAGGAGATGGGGAACCATGAAGGTGGTGGAGGTGGGCTGTGTGGGGAGGCACCATGTGTCTGCTAGGACTCCCCTGGTGGCTGTGACTGAGACCACTGCTGCTGCCACAGGGAACAGGGTAGATTGTTGGGTCCAGGACCCATCTGCCCCTCAGCATGGGTCCTAGTTTGCTCCTTTCTTCTGTGTCTGCCTCATTGCCTGATGGCTTCCTCCAAGGGGAACCAAGAGTCCCAGCTGTGGCAGTTCCCATCTGAGAAGCTGAGGCACAGAAAAAACATCTTTTCCTACTGGGCTGGTGAGAGGCCTGGGCAGGGCGTGTGGGGCTTGTGTGCTTGTCCCCGAGCGGTCACAGTGGCCAAGGCACTGTGGTGCTTGGTTTTGGGTCTAGAAGTGGGGCTTTCCCCATGGTCTGCAGGTAGGTCACCAAACAAGGTGTGTGGAGAGTGGAGGGGCTTCTCCTCTAAGACAGCAGGTTCTGCTTAGAGAAGGGACATAGCCCGGTCAAGGAGAAGGGTTGAGAGTCCTTAAGAAGCAGGGGTTGGAAGGTGAAATCAGAAGGAAATTTGGGGTCAGCTTGTTCTCCAAACTGAAAGTTCTTCAGCTTTGGGCCTCAGAGAATGCAGGTTAGAGGCAGGATGTCAAGAGCCAGAATTTCAGTTCTTTTGGTATTGTTTTACTCTGTTATGAAAACAAACAGTTGTTGAAGCAATTCAAGAAATATATATATATTTTTGGAACATAGATATTGAGTTTTCCGTCTGCCCACGGTGTGCCATGCTGCAAGAGCAGGAACATGCAGTAGTGTTATTAAACGGAGGTGCAAAGTTTTATTTGTCAAGGTTGTGGATGGAAGAGACTGGGTGAGTGGTGGATGAGGGCACTTGAAGCCTGCCCACCTCCCCTCACACCCACCCTGCCCTCCTGGCCTCTGCGAGGGAAGCGTGGCTTCCCTGGCTGGGGTTTTGCCTGCCTTTCCTGCGGTGGCAATGAGACACCCCTGGGACTGTCCTTGTGGAAGTGGGAAGATGCCACATTGGGTGAGGCAGTCCTGGTCATGGTGTTTGGATGGAGCTCCAGGAACCTAGTGTGCAGTTAGGAAACGTCAGGAAGCCAGCCATTGGGTCACAGGCTTGAAATGCACCACAGGCTGTCCAGAGGGCAGGCAGGACCCAACCATGTGCTCTGGTTCAGCTGCCAGAGGTGGGTGGCTTCGCGCCTTCCTCATGGGAGGGGGCCAGCCAGCGCCAGAGTGCAGCGCCCTCTTCTCTCTTCTAAACTTGTGTTTGCGAATTTTGCACAATTTCCCCCTTTTTTGTTTTGATTGTGAATTCTGTCTTTAAGTAATTCTGTGCTTCTCTTTCAGGCACCTGCTCACCTTCCCACTCTCTGCCACAATTGGGAGCAGCATGAGGACCTTCCCAGAAACAGCCAGTCAGTCCTGGGCTCCCAGCCTCCAGAACATGAGCAATAGGTCTCTTTCCTTTATAAGTCATCCAGTCTCAGGTATTCCCTTATAGCAACAGAAAATAGGCCAAGACAAGGAGCTTCTGAGGACACACTGTGACCTCTAGCTCTGCAGGGGCAAGCCCTGTGCAGCCTGGCTTCAGGCACAGAGGGCCTTCATCATGACAGCTTTCAATGTCCTGTTAGTTGACTCCATTGGCATCAGGCCTACCAATGGCTAAATGGTAACTAGGTTCAGATCAATCAGATGGTCATAGGGAGCACCCAGAAGTGACCACACTTGCCATTTACAAGCTTCTGAGGGATGCAGAGAATACAAAGAGGCTATGGACAGCCCGACTACAGGCCAATTGTGGACAAGTAATTTCTGCAGCCTGTCTCCAGGGACCATAGTGAAGCGGAGCCCTGTTAGCAGACTGGTTACTATTTCACGAGGGTAGGTTTGCTGAGGTCCTTCCTCTCCTGGAAGGTTCTCAGGTGTTCTCTGAAGCTCAGCATGCAAGCTGGCTGCCCCTTCTTCAGCAGCCACCTGAAAAGTGATGGCCCGTGTGTGGAGCCCTCAGCTCCCTGCACCCATCAAGGCCCCTGTGGCTGCAGAGCAGGGGCAGCTGACAGCCACCCTCTCCACCACTGAGGCCACAGGAGCCCTTGGTGACAACAGAGATGTTGACGCCTGGGAGTTGGCAGTTTCCCCTGGGGGTGGGTGTGAGACACAGGCAGGGCCCTCTGGGGTGGCTGTGATGGCAGTGGTTGTGACCATTTCTCTCTGCCCGCTTCTGCTTGGGAATGGCTCTTTGCTAGAGCATTGTCGTGTCTGTGGACCAGGGTGGCTGTGCTGGCCTCAGGATTCTCCTGCTGCTTTCCCCTGCAGCTCACAGGGGCCATGCCCTGTCCATCTGCATGCAGGAGTGACACTTGATGCCTGTCTGCGATGCTCATTCTCTGTCCTTACGGTCACTCTAGGCCACCGAGCAGATCAAGAAGGCAGGAACATGCAGGCTATGGAAAAGTCCTCTAGGCAGGACAGACCTGCCCCCTAGCTCCTTGCTCCGAGTCTCTGCAGTGTTGACAGCAGGCATGTCTTGTCTGCACATTTGATATCATGCCTCTTTAAAACTACGTGATATGGGAGTACTTGAGCTCCTCTCAGCTTTCTGTCATGGTTTACAGCAATCTCCCTTTTGTTTGGCCAAGTTTGTAGAGGGGGAGAGACTGAGGACCGAGGAGGAGAGATCCAATGCCTATTTAGAAACCTCTGTCATTACTTGGGGAAGGATCCATGGAATTCCAGAGACTGATGGAGACTTGTCTTCAGGAGCCTTCCCCATTGTTTGTTTTCTAAGAGGCACCAGGACCTGCATCTGTAATTCCACCCCAGCTCCTCAGCCTGCCCGGGGCATTTTTAAACATGCAGCCTGAGGTCCACAAACACCCAACAAGGTACACCTCTGCCCCAGGGCCAGCGCCAAGGTGATGTTCCCAGCTCTGCTTGGGCAGCACAAGTAAACAAATGCACCAACATTCTTTCTGCTAAGTTCAAAGTATTGACGTGTTTTAGTCTCCATAAAACCAGGGTGGCATTTTTCTTCTTGCATCTTTTAAACACAAAAGACCTTGAGCTACTTTTTAGGGGGTACTTGGGCTTTATGTTAACATTTATTTCACCCCTGGGAGCCATGAAAGTGCTTAGACTGGTCTTTGAGAGGAAAGACACGGCATGTCCTTAATTCAGCAGTTTTGGAGCCTACAAGCTCCCCCCTCTCAGCCCACGGTGCAGCATGAGCCTGCAGCAGCCACACCATTGGAGGCACGTGACCCATTGTGCAGGTGGCTGCATGCAGGACCCCTTCAGAGCACGCAGACCCCCAGAGCTGTGAGCACCATGCACCGTGACTTTTGGGCACTTGGAAGACTTCCTGAGTTCTGACAGAAATGTTTATAAAGTGCAGAAGTTAGACTGAAACTCAGACAGCATTAGGCGTATGCAGATTTTCTTATTCTTTATTGTTTCCTTTAAGGGACATTGTTTTATTCTCTGTACAAAGTGCAGAATATGAAAATGGGTTTTTAAGAGATGTATAAATAGGAGAGAATTTCAAAATGGAGTAGTGGGGGAAGCTCGTGAAGGAGGACGAAGGCAGGGTCCCCTCTCCTGGCTCTTGCAGGATGGTCGGTGTCTGGGTTACCCTGTAGCTAGCAGCGAGTAGTTGCTGTGAAGTACAATATTTTACTAAGAACAGTGACTGTTGCAGTTTAAAGTCAGGGAAACGCCTCTGTCATAAACTCCTGCTGAGCTGAACCCACAGTGTGATGTGGGGAAGCCACTTTGGGGATAGAAATGACTTTTGGCAGTTTCTACAGATGCTGAGCTTCATTCACCTCACAAAGCACTGGCTTTGCTCCCAAGTGCACACCTGAGAGAAATGAGCACACCTGTCCCTCACAAGCTACAGCCTGGGTCTGTGTGGCAGGTTTGTTAGTAACAGCCCGACTGGAGACAGGGCAATGGAATGTCACACAGTGGCACAGAGAACAAGTGAAGCTTTCAGTTCTGGACAAGACAGAGGGGCTGAGACTGGATTTGCCCTCTATCCAAGAAAACAGGAAATAGAGAAAATCCACAACGCCATACCAACAGCCGAGAGTGGTCCTGGAGAGGTGGGAGGAGTATGGTGAGCTGCCTGGTCATGTGCCCTTGTTTAAGAAGTTTCCAGATTGGGGATCCAGGTGGAGCTGAGCCCCCTGCCCTGAGGAGAGGGAGTTGAGAGCAGGGGACGCCTGGGAGTCTGCAGAGGGCTTCCTCGAGTGCTCACGGGCACGTGTGCCCAGCTCCTGGGGTTGGAGGACAGGACTCTCTGAATGAGTCAGTGGAGGGTACTGGGAAGAGAGTCTGTTGAGGCCCTGGGTGGGAAATTGCCATCCATCCTTGGGCATTTAAATGAGCATGAGTAGCACCTCTGGGGAGCGCACCCACCCTGTCTAGTTGTGGAAACAGCGGGGAGTCCCACAGGCCCTGCATACCCAGCCTCACCCTGGCCAGTGGGTCGAACTCTCTGGGAGGTGTGGAGACCCTCCACCCCAGGGAGTCCTTTTGCATACTGTGGTGACAGAACAGGAGAGGCCGGCTGGGAACACAAACTTTGCTCATTATTGGCTGTGCTCAAAACCACTGGGATGGACAGAGATATAGGCTGTGCCTGAGGTTCCCTCCTGACCGACGCCATCCAGACTGTTTGTGCTGGGTGCAAGTGAATCATTTGAGTCACTTCCCGCTGCCCACAGGCTTGTGCCCAGGTTGGAAATCCAGCATGGCCAGGCATGGATTGACTTTAGTCTGAACTGGGTCTACTTGCCTAAGCTAAATCTGGGTCCCAGGAAAAGTAGTGGCTTCCAGCAACTCGAAGAGCAGCAGCAGAGGGAGTCTCATAGATCAGCGAGGTGCCCAAGTCTTAGTAACTGGGGGAGAACCTCAGATACTGCTGTCCTGTCACCACTTAGCTAGTAGGCAAGCACCAGCTGCTTGGAGGCATCCTGGTTGGTCATGGAGAGGATGTTTTATGACACAGCCTCCAAACACTGGCAGGATTTTGCAGTAGCCCATTGTTCCTGGGGCTGAGGGACAGCACTGAGGATGCGGCTGCAAGCCCAGAGAAGCTCAGGGAAGGGCAGGAAGATGGACACCCTGAGGGACAGACAAAGAAGGGCTGCCTCATGGCAGGGGCCACAGTTGGAATCACTGGTCATACCAGAGCTCGACAGGGAGGTTCTGGCCCTGACCCAATGAGCAGCAGGGCCTTCAGGTTTGAGTTTCTGTGGAGGAGGAGAGGAGAGTTGGAGTCGGTGACCAGGGCCTGGGCAACATTCATGATGGAGTGCTGAGAGACAGGATGTGCGTGCCCCGCAGGAGGCCTGGCTTACTAACATAGCCCCACCATATCAGCAAGGCACCATAACAGCACCAACAGCCTGATGTGTGTCCATGTGTATCAGTGCAGCAGCCTGCCTTCCAGTCACCTGGGTAGCTGCTAAGACCTCCCAACTACATCCCTTTGCCCTTCTTTGCTTGTTCCCAGATCACTCCTGTGGCCTTCTCAGATAAAGAAATGGAAATGTGCTCAGGGCCCAAGCAGTGAAGCAGGTTTTGTTGAATTGTGCTGAGTTCTTGCTTCCTGGCCCCACGTGCTTCCTGGCCCCACGTGCTTCCCCTCGGTCTCTGCCTGTGCACCCTGTCCTTGTGGTGCTGCTCTTGGTGGCCCGGGTGGCTCCTGCGCCCCTGGTTATCTTCCTCTCCAGGAGGCAGCTGTGGTTTTAGCTGACTGTTCTGCACCAGCTGTTTATTAACATAATCCGGTCATAAAAGCAATACTCCCTCCAACAAGAGATTGTAAACAAAGTCTTTCATCTCCTTACAATAGTCAGGAGAGTGGCAGCAGGGTGTCAGCAGATAGGTGTCCAGTGCTTCCCCATGTCAGGCACCCTTGTAAGCCTTTGGGATTAGCAGTTTCTGTCATCCTCTCCGTGATACTTTTTGCTAGTGCATCACAGTCTTGGGTGGTGTTGGGGTTCTTCTGACACAGTCACATCTGCGCGGACGACAATTTGTCAGTCGCCTTCCCTCCCTCACCCCTTCCCTTCCTCTACCCTCCTGGTCTTCCTTCTATTTATCGATAGGTCTTTACACTGGTGTTCTAGGTCATCCACGAAGCTGTCAGAATTCCCTGTGGTGCACTCACACAAGCACGCGGCACAATTTGGTCAATTTCATTCTCTGCTCCTCCCCCCAGTCCCTGTCCATATCAGGGGATTCCCTGACCCTCTCCCTCCTTTTCCCTTTTCTGGTTCAGGTTCTGCATTTAAGAGCTCTGAAGGGAGTTTGGAGAGACTTTATGCATAGGACGGTTTGGATTTACGGGAACCCAGTGCAGAGCTGCCCACGGCCCACCCAACCTGCCTGTCACTAACCTCTCCCATTACTGCACTTGCTGCCTCTAAGGAGCCACGCTTCGCTGTGCCCGGCTCAGGCCCAGAGCTGCTCAGCCTCGCAGCCTCTCCCTCACCATCTCTTTCCGCGATCCCATCTGAGCTGTGGGATGCACACGCTTGTCCACCTCCTTGGGCTCCTCCTGTCTATGGTGGCCTCTCGGTCTCCCTAGTTTTGGTGACTGGTGGCTGTGGGGACACTCGCTAGGTGTCCTGCAGGGTGCCTCACTGCAGGGTGTTTCTGATTTTTTCTCATGCTTCTCCAGCCCTGGTGTTCCAGGGAAGGACCTCGGAGGCTGACTCTACTTGGCCGAGTCGTGCTGCTGAGAGCCATCAGCTCCGCTGTGAACCGGCAGTTCCTTCCTGTGTTTGCTAAGTGACTATTTCTTACCCCTGCCTCAGTGTCTTTATCCCCTCACCCACTGGAGGTATTCGGGTCACTTCTCGCTTCTGATTATTACAACGGAAGCTTCTCTGGAATCTTCCTATGGTCTCTGTGTGGCCCTGGGCTTCCTTCTCTCAGGGGCCATTGCGGGAGGTTGGATTGCAGATGTGATAACTTAGAGCCACCGTGGCGCAGCCTCCTGTCCAAGCCCTTCAGTGGTCAGAAGAAGACTCACGATTTGCATGTGAGAACTAGAGCCTTAGTTCTTCAGACCACCACGCTCTGTGCTCTTTAATCACACAGCCATAGTAACAGCAATACCTTCCTCGACTGAGCATTTATCATACATGAACTAATGGGAAGTTCTGCACTTCATCAGCCTTAACATCCCAGCCTCCCTGTGTGAGGGAGTGTCTGTCGTGACCCTTCATTAACAGATGACTAATTTCCCCAGGATCAGACTGATGTGTGGGGGTTACAGCCAAGGCCCAGGGTCAGGGCAACTGCCCTCCCAGAAGGGAGGGGAGGAAGGCTTTGTCCTTGGCCATGAGGTATTGACCAGGAGCACAAAGGTGGCTGTCCCCAGCTCCATGAGGAGATCTCAGTGGTGAGACCTGGGACCACAGGACGTCTGGATGGGGCACCCCCTGGGAAGCAGAGTCCCTGTGTTCCTGTCCGTGACCTGGGGAAGCACGGCATGTGGATAATTTGTTTTCCTGAAATTCCAGGAGGATTTTTGGGCCTTGAAGTGTCTCACAAGCCCCGAGGATGGGGAGACGTTGATTTTGTATTTGATCTAAGCATGAAGTTTCTTCAGTCCACACAACAGGAATCGTCTCTGGTTCTCTTAAGAAATAAAAGAAGTAGTTGGAAGGACACAAGGTGGTTCTGAAAATCGACAGGACTGGAGGAGAAGCCTCAGAAGAGGAAGCTCTAGGGACCCAGGTGCAAGAAGCTACCCCAGATTTTCTCGTGATGATTGTTGCCAGAGGAACCCGCAGACCTGCCCACTCGCTTGTGCTGCTCAGGCTGCTTGAGCTTCTGCCCTCAGTTAAGTGTGTCCACATTTATCTCCCAGGAGCTACTTACAGCTTCACCCAGTTTCCATTTAGAGTTTGAAAACGCGTGCTATTCCCAGATGGAGGGCATCTTTTTTCCCACCAACTGTGAACAGGTGGATAAGGACTTTCTAGCAGGGGGTCCTCCTTCCACATCTACAATCTTCTGACCTTGCCCCTCCCCAGTGATGGTGGGTAATTACAATATTGGGAATGTCCATGCCCCGGGATTGGGAGGGAAACGAAAAGTTCCTGTAGAAACAATCAAGAATGTGGAGAGAGAGAGCCTACAGAATGGGAGAAAATCTTTGCCACCTGCACCTCAGATAGAGCATTAATCTTCAGGATATATAAAGAACTCAAAAAACTTAACACCAAGAAACCCAAATAACCCAATCAAGAAATGGGCAAAGGAACTAAGCAGGCATTTCACAGAAGAAGAAATATGAATGGTCAACAAATATATGAAAAAATGTTCAACATCTCTAGCAATTAGAGAAATGCAGATTAAAATTACCCTGAGATTTCATTTCATCTCTAGTCAGAATGGCAATTATCAAGAATACAAGCAACAACAAATGTTGGTGAGGATGTGTAGAAAGGTACACTTGTACATTGCTTGTGGGACTCCAAATTGGTGCACCACTCTGGAAAGCCCTATGGAGATTCCTCAGAAAACTTGGAATGGAACCACCATTTGACCCAACTTCTCTGTATATACCTAAAGAACTTAGCATACTACACTGACACAGCCACATCAATAGCGGCTCAATTCACAATAGCTAAGCTATAGAACAAACCTAGGTGCCTTTCAACAGATGAATGAATAAAGAAAAGTGGTATATTCATGATGAAATATTACTCATCTATAAAGAAGAATGAAATTATTGCATCTAGTAAATGGATGGAGCTGGAGAGTATCATGTTAAGTGAAATAAGCCAATCCCCCAAAATCAAAGGCCAAATGTTCTCTCTGAAATGCGGATGCTAATTCATAATAAGGGGGAAGGGAAGAATAGAAATTCATTGGATTAAACAAAGGGGAATGAAGGGAAAGTAGGGAGAGTGGAACTAGAAAAGTCAGTAGAATGAATCAGACATAACTTCCCTATGCTCACATATGAGTTCACAACCAGTGAAATTCCACATCATGTACAGTCACAAGAGGGAGATCTTAAGTAGTATAAGTCATACTCCATGTATGTGTAATATGTCAAAATATATTCTACATCGTGTCTATCTAAAAAGCACAACAAAAAGTTCCTGCAGACCTAGTACAGGCTCACACCCTTGCCACACGCGCTAACCCCTGCTGAGGCTCTTCTCACTTCTACAGGGCGATCGCTCTTGCACATCAGGTCCAAGTCCATTTCCTCCTCAATGGAGCAAGCGTGGGATCCAGGGATCACGTGAGTTTCCGTTCTGGATTATGATGTAAGACTTCTGGTGACGAATGGTACCCCCTATCCCACCTCATGCCACAGTCAGAAGGAAATATGCATGAGGAAAATGTGGCTCTCAGTCCTTTGGCTTTCAAGCCCCTCTCCCCACCCATGGCTGAGCCAAGAGAGCCTGGGGCTGCCCCCCCCCCCCCACACACACACATTTGGAGGCTCCTCCCCTGAGGCCACTGCCCTGCCGGCCCCACCCCTGCCGGCCCTACGCCTGCCATGCTCTGTCCTCAAGACAAGGTCATCTTCCCATCAAGGAAAGGCTGGTTTTCCCTAGAAGTCTGCATGTCACTCTCCCTCTCAGCTGCAGGCAAAGGCTGTCTGGAGACATCAGCACCCCTGTGAGCTCCAGGTAGTGGTCTCTCCACCAGTTTCCATGCTCGCTTGGTGAATATTGTCACCAAGTGCTTCTCAGGAAGGGAGGAAAAGTCATACTGCGATAGGTTTTGCATCTGCTCACTCAGGTGTTAACAGTTGAACAGACCTGTAATGAAGAAAATAGACACTTTGTTTTCCATCTGGATCAACATTGGTTCTCAAAGTATCGCTCTAGCGCAGAAATTGTATTTTGTAGTGATACATACTTATAATAATTAGGGGGTGGTGGCTAGCTGCCTCCTCTTTGTCACCCTGGTGTTTCCTGGAGCCTTGTTTGCTTGGGCTCTTGTTTAATCAAAGCTGCAGTCGTGATCCCCTCCCCATCCTTGGGAGGAATGAGTGAGGGTGAGAAGACCTGGTTTGGAAGAAGAGCTAACGTTAATTATACACTTTATGTATTTCAAGAGTTTTTTCTAAGTCCTCACGTGAGATTTTTTTTTTCTTTTTAGTTGTAAATTGACACAATATCTTTATTTTTTTTAATGTGGTGCCAAGGATTGCACCCAGTGCCTCACGTGTGCTAGGTGAGTACTCTACCACTGAGCCACACCCCTAGCCCTGTGATTTTTAACAAAATCTATGTAGTAGCCTTCCTAATGAAATAAGTATTTGCTTCTATTTTCCAAATAAGTAAAGCCTTATTTAAGTCTTTAGCCAATGTTTTGTAGTTTTCTGTATGCACATTTCTCACCTGCTTGGTTAAATCTATCCCTTTCTGATGCTATTGTAAATGGTGTAGTGTTTAATTTCCTTTGGGATATTTCATTTTCCAGGTAGAAATAGAGCTGATTTTTGTGTGTTGGATTCTGCAACTTTACTGTATTTATTCGTCATAACAAATTTTTTGAATGGCCCGTTTAGGATCTTCTATACATAAGATCATGTCATCTGCCAAGAGAGACTGCTTTAGTTCTTCCTATCCAATTTGGATGTCTTTTTTTTTTCTTTACTAATCACCTTGACTGGGGCTTCAAGGACTATGTTGAATAGAAGTGGTAAGGGTGGGTGGCAAGAATGGGTATCCTTGCCTTGTTTTGGAACTTAGGGGAAAACTTTGTCCTCTACCAGTGAGTGTGTTTGCTTGGGCTTTTCCTCTATCAGCCTCAATATGTTCAGGTAAATTCCTTCTATACATATTTTTATGTGTGTGGGGGGGTACCAGGGATTGACCTCAGGGGCACTCAACCACTGAGCCATCTCCCCAGCCCTATTTTGTATTTTTAGAGACAGGGTCTCACTTTTGCTGAGGCTGGCTTTGAACTTGCAATCCTCCTTCCTCAGCCTCCTGAGCTACTGGGATTAAAGGCAAGCACCACCACACCCAGCAATACATTTTGCTAATTTTTTTTTCATTAAATGTGTTGATTTTTGTCAAATATATTTCCTGCCTTTTGGGGGGTGATTGTGTGATGTTATCTTCATTGTAACGGTGGCTTATCACATTAACTGATACTCAAACGTGTTTTCAACCCAGGGGTGGCCTCACAAAAGTAATCTGTGAGAGTTGCCTCTTTGTTCTTTGAAGGCATTTGAGAGGTACTGTGTTAACACTTACTAACATGTCTGCAGTTCCCAGTGGAGCCCTTTGGTCCTATGATTGTCTTTGTTGGGATGTTTTTGATTACCAACCCAATTTCCTTATTCTCTATTGGTCTGTTCAGAATTTTAGAAACACTTCCACCCCCACATTCTTATTTTCTGCCAATAACCAGCCCACCCCAGCACAGGCAGTGCAGGGCGTTACCAAGGGGGTCCTGTGGGCCTTGCAGTTGGCCAGCAACTTCCCCCACCCCAGAGGCCAATCCCTGTTACTCTCCACCTGCTGTTCTTCCCATCAACCCAACAGAGAGAGCCTCGTTACCAACTGTGCACGATGCACCCTCAGGTGCCAGATGGATATTTATTTATTTAAAAGAGAGAGCGGGGCTGGTGTGACAGACTACAATTGTCTTTCCATGGTGCCTCAGCACAAGGCCCCAAGCAGTGACAGATTGGAGCCTCTCACGGTGCATATCTTGGAGAGTCACTGGGATGTGGGCTGACTGAAGGGTCAGGGCGAAGGAGCCGCAGTGAACCCGGTTTCCAGGTCTTTCCTGGTCTCTGTTAATTTTGTGTCTGCTGTTCTGTGGTAGGCAGATGAGGGTGTCCTGAGGTGTCCACATCCTGGCCCCTGAGCCCTGTGAATGCTGCCTCCCACCACGGAAGGGGCTTTGCTGATGTGGCTAAGCAAGACAGTTGAGACGGGGTCACCTTGGGTTAGCTGCGTGCCCTGGGGTCATCACGAGGTCCCTACAAACGGAAGCCTCAGAGCCAGAGATGTGATGAAGGGGAGGGAGGGTTGGTAGCTGCTGTGTGCCTGGCTTTGAAGGTCAGGGTGGGGAGATTTGGCGAGGCTGCATTCCTTCCAGAGGCTATGAGACAAGAGTGTTTGCTGCCCCAGCAGCTCCTAGGGGCCGACTGCCTTCCTTGGCTCTTGGCCAGGGAAGTCCTTGCTTGTAGGCAGATTCTGGCCCCTGCGGTAATTGATGAAGGTTGTTTTAGCGTCTCACCCCAGGCTCTGCCTGCACATGGCAGGTACTTCTACTGCTCTTCTGCCCTGCAGGCCGCAGGTGTCTGAGCCAACACAATTTCCCTGTAATAGAAAATGACTGGGTGGTGTTCCTTCAACTCTGGGCTGAGCTGGAGCCCTGTGATGTTTCCTGTGCACCACCTTCTCAGCTCCACTCTGGAACCTCGCCTCAGCCTTGAGCAGGGGGTAAGGCAGCTCCTCACTCCTGGGGGGTCTGTGTCTTCCCTCTCTTGGGATCTATGGCATGGCATCCTGCCCAGATCCCAGCATGCCTACCTCTACCTCACCTACTTCCCAGACCCTCATCAGAACCGCCCGCCACCCAGTGGGATAAGGGAGGTAAAGAGGTTATTTGGATTAATATACTTTTTTCCTTAAATTTCTCCCATTATCTTGTTTATGTGACTTTGGAAAGTTTAATTTTCTTTAAACACAAAAGTCAGGAGGATACTCTTGTTTTTCTCTTTCCATCAGTCCTATATTCCCAGAAACAATGAACAGTGCTACTCCAGGTGCTTCCTAGATGTGGAGAAACATCACAGGGCCAAGTTTAATATGTGGGTTCATATTCCAAAAAAAATGATTCTACCACATATGTCATATTTTAAGATCACACTTAAAGATCTTTATATGAAGATATATATATATATATATATATAGTGTGTGTGTGAGGGGCGGGGTGCTGCTGCTGCTGGTTATTGAACCCAGGGCCCTGTGCATGCAAGATATATTTTAAGCTGACTCTAGGAGAAGTGTAAGGGAAGCTGGTGAATCAAATGGGTTGAGCTCTTATAACTTGCTGCTCATGGTGTGTCCTGCCATTGTGCCATCCTTGGTGACTTCATCATCATTCACAGAGTGTAAGATTATGTCTTGGTTTGTTTGCTGTAACAGATACTGCAGGCTGTGGGAGTTATAAACAAGGGAAGCTAATTTGCCCCAGGATTCTGGAGGCTGGGACATCAGTGTCTGAGGAGAGGACATTTCCATGGCATCGTAACCTGATGGAAGGGCAAGCTACTTCATATTAGCAGGAGGAGGGTAGGAGCCAGAGAATTCGTGCAAGAGAGCGCTCATTTTTATATCAAAGCCACTCTGTGGTGACTAACCGGTGCCTGAGATGGCAGCATTAATTCCTATGAATCCCTAATGCCCTCTTGAAGTTCCAACCTCCAGTACCATCGCAGCGTAGCGCTGTATCAACATGCATCTGGGAGGGAACATTCAAGCCACGACAGATTCTGTGCCTAAACCAGACCCCATTTCCAGCCTATTGCTGTCACCCTGTGCATTCATCCAAGTCAGAACCAAGAAGAGCTGACGGAGGGCAGCCAGCAGCCACATCTAATCCAGTCCCACCTTCCTGGAACCCATTTTTGCTCTTGCATACAGCTCCTTTTTTTATGAAGTAAATTTCTCTTCATTCTCCTATCCTTTAATGTCAGCAAACCCCCCATTAACTTTTTTGAGTCTCTTATCTTTAAATACCATCCCTACATGATGCCTCTAATGTATGTCTCCCACTCGTCTCCCTCTGACTCTTGAGTCATAGATCCAGTTTCTTCTTGATGCTGTCTTCTGCCAGAAGTACGAAAGGTCCCTCAAGTAGAACACATCCAAAGTCAACCCTGTGCATCTGTGACACTCCTTATTGCCACAGGCCAAAAATTTTGGAATTGTCCTTGACTTCTCTCTTTTCATTATGGCCCACATGTCTGTCATGAACTCACATCAGATCCACTTCAGTGCACCAGAATCTGGTCACTTCTCAAGACGTCACCACCACCTGGTCCTTCTGCCACCGCAACTCCTGCCTGAATTCCAAACAGCCTTGGACCAGTTTCTGCATTGCTTCACTTTCTCTACAAGAATGTGCGCACCCTGAGGACAGAATGGGATTTTCCCTTCTGAGTCCTCAGTGTCTAGAACAACTCTGACATGAATCAGGAGCTGAAAAGTTTTATCAGTGAGTGAATGAATGGAGCTTTTAAGTAGCCTATTTTAGAAGTTTTTTTTTTTTTTCCTTCTTCTCAGAATTAATAGGAATGAGGTTGCTTATATTTCCTTTCCAAATCCCAGGCCTAGCGAGTCAGTGTGGTTTGTGTGATAGGACCAACAGCGTCTGACACTGTGTCTCTGACAGCAGAAGATTGGGAAGACTGACAGAAAATTCTGGGGACAAGGCCATGCGGGTGACGAATTTACACCACAACCTTTTCCCAATGACATACAGAGAAGAGGGAACCCAGGACGTGCTCTACAAAGAGCTTTCCAGTTGCAGGACAGTCTAGTCCCCCAAGGTTTTGCCTGTCTCAGGGGACAGCACAGTATACTCAACCAAAAATACACTGTTCCCTTGAAAACCACTGTCATCATAAAACACTATTTAAGAACACAGGTGCCACCTCTTATTTTTAGCTCTTGGTTTTGGATAAGAAATCAACAAGAGATTTATGTGCCTGTCAAACCAGGACAAGATAAAGCACACTCTCCTGGTGCCTCATATATTTTCCTCATATATTTTTAGTTATATATTTTGCTCATGTGCCATGATATCTCCTTCTTTTGGTGTCTGTCTTCTCATTCTCTTTTGATTCTTATTAATGAGGGGGAGACAAGATGTTACTGCTATGGGCAAGACTTAATGAAATTAAAAAATGAAGGAGAACGTCACTTTGTACTTTTCCTTCTCCCACAATCTCAGGGTCAGAACAAAGCTGCTTGGCTCTGGAAGGGAGACACCCTGAGTCTGTGCCAGGAAGGAAGTGGCCATGCCATCATCAGCCCCTGGACACTGTCCTTCAATCCCTCTGCCACTCGCCGCATGTGTCTTAAGTCATCTTGAAGATTTAAGATTTCCATTGCTCTACATGTCATATTTGATATCTGCAAAAAAAAATATATGTAAAGTATTTTAATTATGGAATATAATGGGCTGGGGGCTTTTTCTGCCTGCCTTCACTCCGGGTCCCAGGCTGAGGATGAACCGTCAGTGGGCACACAGCTGGACAGTGCTGCTGGGTGGAGACAGATTTGCAGAGCAATCACCGACTCCGGATGCTCCTTGCCCCTGGTGATGTGTTCCTTCTGCTCACCTTTCACAGGCCCCAGCAGGTCACGGGCCATGCTCGCCTTCGAGCTGGTGGCACCTTATCCAGCTGAGGCTGCTGTGAGCAGACACCGTAGACTGAGTGGTTCGAACAGCAGATATTTCTCTCTCTCAGTTCTGGAGGCTGGAGGTCCAGGGAACATTGAAACTTAAGAAAAATTTAAAAAGAAAAGAAAAAGCATCTTGATTCCCAATAGAGACACTACTGTGTTTTATAGGTTATTTATGTATGACTGTTTTAGGCACAAAAGAAACACATGCACATACAAACACACATTTGTAAATAACATTAATGGGTGTTTTTCTTTTTTGGTATCAGAGATTGACCTCAAGGGCACTCGACCACTGAGCCACATCCCTAGCCCTATTTTATATTTTATTTAGAGACAGGATCTGAGTTGCTTAAGGCCTTGCTTTTGCTGGAGGCTGGCTTTGAACTCATAATCCTCCTGCCTCAGCCTCCTGAGCACTGGGATTACAGCATGTGCCACTGTGCCCAGCCCATTCATGGGTTTTTGAAGAGTTTTACTGCTTTTTAAAAGAAGAACTTGTTAACTTCTGAACTTCAGGATATTTTAAGCATTTCTCTGTCATTAAATGCTTATTTTTAGAAAATCTGATATTTTAAAATGATCTCAAGAGTGAAAACACAACTTGTTTGTTTTCTGTTTTTGGAATGTTTTATGTTTTGGTATGTTTCCTTTCTGGCAGATATGCCACTAACCCTGGACTCCTTACCCTCAGGCCTGACATGACATCTCGTGGGCCCCCATGTTGGGTAAGACCTCAGATACAGTTGTGTTTGATATCTGCTCAGCACCCCAGACAGAGAGGGGTTAAGAGAGTAGTTGTTTAGGAGCCTTCACTGTGAGCAAGCACAGGGGCCTGTGATGTTTCTTCAGGAAGCGCCTGTGTGGCCATAGGGGCGTGGAGTCACCTTGGGCTCTGGAAGATACGTGGACATGCCTGCAAGCCATGAGGAGCACAGGACACTCGCTTCCCATCCGACTCCAGAACCAGCATCTGGACTGGAGCTCGTGTGGTTAAAGGCCACAGAACCTTCCCTGTCTTCCTTCAGGAGCCTGGCGCACACGTGTTCACATTTATTCCACAGTATTTACGAGCACTGTGTAGGCTGGGGCAGGGAGAGCCCTCACCATGGAGCCCTGAAGACCTCACGTGTCCACACAGTCATCCAGGCAGAGCTTGACCCAGAACCAAGCTGTCTTGGCGGAAATGCTTCTGACCCTCCTGCTCAGCCCGTCTCCCAAGTAGCTCCTGCCTGCCCTGCAGGGAGACGTGCCCGTGCTCTCCTGGCTTCTGTGAGGGATGGGCATTCCTGGCCTGCCTATCTCAGGATGGAGGGAAGGGACTGTACGTCACTCAGTGACATCCAGACCTGGCTCCTGGGCACTGCTGCATCCTGAGACTGGCATTGCATGTGCAGTGATGTTCTTTTGGAGAGTAGGATGAGACCACGGAGAACGGGCACCTGGGGCTGTTCTTTCTTCTGTGATTTGAGAAGTGCACTGTCCTCACCTAACAGAGCTGCTGTGTATCTTTGACAGCTGTGCCAATCACACCTGTCTGTGCCAATTCCATTGCTTTGCCATGTGTAGAACCAACGCACTGAGCAGAGCAGACGTGGTGGCTTTTCTGCTCAGCTGTTGTGCATGTGTGCACGCACGTGTGCATGGGTGATTACCAATCATACTATAACTAGATTCTGTGCAATAGAAAACTTGATATGAAGACTTCCGTGAGCTGTGTGGAGCTGGGAGGAGGGTGGAGGTGGGGCAGTCAGCCTTGTTCTTGCTGTGTTCTTCCCATCTGAGCCCCCCTCACACCAAGTGTGGGGAACCCAAGTGTGGGGAACTCCGGTGCCCTTCATCCCAGGACTTGCAGTGTGCAGCCCTCACTCTGCAGCTGGAGTGCCCAGCACAGGAGAAGCAAGGCTCCCTGGAGCCGCCCAGCGTCTGGACCCGGCAGCCTGGCTCCTCCAGGAGGGATGGTTTGGGTCTGGAAAAGTTGCACTCCCTCATGGACGACACCACTGAGCTGTGGGGGCAGAGCTCACCTTCCCTCTCGCTCGGATGGCAGAAGAACCCACAGGGGTGGGGAGAGCCAAAGTGCTCCTGTACCACAGTATCCTCTGACTGAGCACTAATTGTTGGGATGAGACAGGACACGGTGAGCTCAGGGCAACCCATGGCTCCATCAACTTTCCTTTATTTGTGCTTGGAGGCCCCGAGCTTGGTCTTCAGCAGAGCAGCCGCTAGAGGCTTATTGAGAAGAGTTCCAGGGGCTACGATGCTGACCTACCAGAGCCTCTAAGCCTCTCTCTCCCCTGGGCCTTCTTGCTTTTAATCTTTCATAGAAAGATTAAGAAAGGCCTTCCCCAGACTTTAGCCCTGTCCCCTAGGGCTGCTCAAATGCATTTTGATAAGACCCAAAATATCGAGGGGTAAGCAGCACGGGGAATGGGTACTCCTCAAATGTCTCATGTCGTTCTCCGGGCTTTCCTTGCAGTTGTTAGAGGTCATGTGACTGGTCCTGACCAGTGGACTATCAATGCAGGTGATGTGTGTCACTTCTAGATTGGGGTGGCTAAGAGCTGCATGCCTCCTCCTGGTGTCCCCCTGTCCTCTTCAATGATTCTGGAGGCCAGAGACTGCAGATGGTGCCTCTGTAAGATCCAAGGGAATTGACTAACTCATCAGGCTTACCTAAATAAATAAAAAAGGTTGAGGCTTTGGTATTTGTCCCTGTTAGAAGGTATCCTGAAAAATACAGACTGCCTATCCCCAAGCCTGCCTCCAAACCCCTTCCAACCAGTGCAGGCAAGACAGTGTATTGGGAGAAGCCTCCTAGGACAGAAGTTGTGTGCTCAGTCAGAGGGCACTGTGCTACAGGAGGACTGTAAGTTCCCCGACTCAGAAAGGTCTCTGCACCTTGAGTGGCGTTAGTCTCAGCTGCAGGGGAAATGGAACTCCCTGGGTTAGTCATGACGAGAAGACATAGTCAGACTTTTGCAACAGAGCATGAGCTTTGAATAGAACTGGACCCAGAAGGTCTGATATTTCATGCAAAATGCAAGATACTAAGTCTGTTCATTTATACAGTAAGTTAAGTCAGGTATTAGAACCAAAGGAGATTTTAGAAACAATCTGTTGAAACCGTTCAATCTAGTTCATACACTGGATGAGGTCCACTGGGATCCCAATCTCTGTAGTCCTCTGGGAAGGCAGAGGTAGGTTGCCCACCCATTAACTCTGGCTCCTTCCTGTGAGTTCTGGGTTGGGCATCAGAAGTGGACCTCCTTGTTCTGGTGGCCTGCACGAGTGTGTCCAGGTTGCTGGAAACCATAGCAGCATCTACCTCCATGGCTGTGCCTGATGCTCAGAGCTGCTGGGGCCAAACCTGCCCATGGGGAGGATACAGGAGGGGGAGAGGTTAATGATGAGGCTCGTGATGCGTAGGCTGGGAGCAGCCTTAGAAGGAGACGTGTTTTCAGTCATGTAACCGGGTCTGCCTACGTTAAGGTGGAGAAATGCCATCTGCCCTCCTGGTTGAGGGCGGCTTGTTCTCTTTCACCCCCAAGGGCCCCGTCTTTCTTGTCTCCATTACTGGTCTCTTCTTATTGCATGTTCATGCTATGTTTCTCACTCACTGAAAAGTAAATTATAGAAACTAGGAAGGGACTGAAGGGCAGGTTGGCCACGAAGGGCTTTTGTGGACATAGAGGGCCAGATGTTCTTTCACGGTCACATCTTCTTTAGGGGAGATAACGTTTTCGGGGTGGCTGAGTGAGTTTTGTAAAGGAGGATAGTGGGCATTCAAAATTCCGTTTAGATCAGTCTTGGCTTTCTCCATATGTGTTCCCGCCTAGAATTGTTATGGGATGAGCCTTTCCCAGAAATTACCGATGAAACACTAGCCACAGACAATCTTTTGTAAATAACTGATTGGTTATAAAGGGAACTGCAGCCAGACCTGAATGTCCACTCTGAAGTTCCCAGCGAGGCTCTGCCTTCAGTTGGGACTTGTAACAGCTCAGAACAGAAAGATTATATTCCAAGGAAGGGCAGCTGTGCTCAAGGTTGGGAGCATGCTCAGGACTTCCTCACAAACCCATGGGATGAAGTTAGCCATGGGTCTTATGAGTCCCATAACTATGTACCTGTATAATCTATGTAGTCACACGACACAGTGCTAAAGAGCTACCTAGCCTTTGGGATGAAACCTTAATTTTTGTTCTGTTTTTTCCAATTTGTATCTTGGTGACCTGGGGAATATTCCTAATGCCTCTAACCTTCAGTCTGATGTTTACAAAGTGGGGATGATAAATGGGCCCTTGCCTTCGAGTTCTATGGGAGGTTAAATGTGAAGATTATGGAGAAGAAAATATGCCCTCTGAGCAGGACCTGAGATGCTCCATGGGGAATCCCCCTGCCATTCGAGGAGCCCACATCTGCAGTTCCTGAACATGCACCCCCTTTCCCTGGACACAGAGCTGGATGACATTCCTCAGCCTCTGTGACAGTTGGATGTGGCTGCGTGCCTGAGTATTAGCCAATGAGATGAGAGTAGAATCAAGGCGAGCCCCATCCAGCCCTGTCCCTCAGAACCCTACCCACAGTCTTGTGTTGCTTCCCCTGCACTGTGTGCCTTGGCTGAGCATGGCAGGCATGTAGCTGCTTGAAGGTGGTGGGGCTGTGACCTGGAAGGAGACTTCATCAGTGATCTAGAAGAGAGACCCTGTTAGACTAGAGCATCTGTTCTAACTCTGTGAGAAGACAATACATCTTATCTTGCTTTAGCCAGGACTCCTGTCTCCATGCATTTGGAGCAGCAGTTAGTCTGACCTCCCTTTATAATACAGCACCCCATTGCTCTGATGAGGATGGCCGGTGATGGATCTTTTCACTGCCGGGTGGGGGCCTTCCCCCCATGACCAGTTGTGCCTGTTGATGTGAGGCCTGTGTTCTGAAAGTTTGCTGGCTCCAACTTAAAATGCAATTTCAACACCTTGGGGTACATCTAAACCACATCCCCAGTAGAAGTTGGGGTCTACTGACTACAGTGTAGAAGTTTAGAAGGCAAAGCACCAGTTATATGACTGAACTTCAAACAGAGACAGTGATGTGACCTACCTCAGATATACCTCTTGTAAATAATCATCACTATCACTGTCACCGTCACGTCACATTCATCTTTCTCTTCATTACCACCACCAGCACCATCACCATCATCTTCATCTTCATCTTCATCACCATTACCACCACCACCATCACCATCACCATCATCACCATCATTACCACCACTACTACCACTACTACCATCACCACCATCATCATCATCATCATCATCCTCATGACTAAATCTACACACTTTTGTGTTCACTCACTAAGCAGATTTTGAGCAGCTACCAGGTGCACAACATGGTCCATGTTCTGGGGGAACCTATATTAGGGAAGGGAAATATCAATAAACACATAATCCAGGGAACGTGGGAGGAAGGTTTTTGTTGTAATAAGTGCTATAAAGAAATAAAGCAGAATAAGGGCACTGTGGAGGATCCATTATTTTAAATAGGGTGGCAGGAAGGGATCTCTAAGCACAGACCTGGAGTCAAGGTGAAGTGCAGCTCTGTCGTGATGGACAAGCATTTGACATCAGTACTGTCAAGATGCAGGTCATCTCCGTCCCCACTGCTGGAAGTGATCATGTGTTGCTTTTTCAAATTCTTTTCTCTCTCTTTCTTTCTCTCTCTCTCTCTCTCTCTCTCTCTCTCTTGACTGAACCCAGGGTATTCTACTACCAAGTTACATCCCCCATTCCTTTTTATTTTATTTTGGAGACAGGGTCTCACTAAGTTGCTATGGTTACAGTGTGGAGCCTTTCCTGATTGACCGCTTTCACTTAGTAATATGCATTGAAGTTTTCCACATGTCTTTTCATGACTTGGTGACCCATTAACTCATTTTTCTTTTGCATTGAGTAACATTCCATTTTCTGGATACAACACCACTTATTTATCATCTACTGGAGAACATTTGATTGCTTCCAAACCTTGGTAACTATGGATGATGTTTCTGTAAACAACTGTGTGCAGGTTTTGTGCAGACACAGTGTTTAATCAATGTGAGTAAATACCAACGAGCAAAACAGCTGGTTGTGCGGTCAGAGCATAGTCAGTTGGGTAAGAAGCCGTCAAACTGTCTTCCAAAGTGATTGCACACTGGGCTCTCCCACCAGGAGCTGCTGAGCGCTCTGGCCCTCCACCTCTTCACCAGCACCTGCTCTTACGGGTGCTGTGGCTCTGGGCTGTTCCAGTTGGTGTGTAGAGCTTCTCGGTGATGCTGTGGCTTGAGATTCTTGTTGCCCTGGGACGTGGAACATCCGTTCAAGAGCTCACTGGCAATCTGATATGCTCCTCATTTTTAAACTAAACTGTTTCTTTATTATTGATGAGTTTTAAGAATTCTTTGCATATTTGGATAACAAGTCTCTCTGAAATGTATCTTTTGCAAATACTTCCTGCCAGCCCATGGCCTGCATTCTTATTTTATTGTCAGTGTTTTCCAAAGGGCAGGTTTAATTTTAATGAAATCCAGCTCACCAGTTTTCTTTTCTTGGTCATTCTTGGGTGTTGAATCTGAAATGTTATCACCATACCCGAAGCCATCCAGCTTTTTCTCCTATGTTATCTTCTAGGAGTTTCAAGTTCATATTTAGGTCTAATTGTCCTGAGTTAATGTTCTTGAAGAGTGCAAGGTCTGTGTTTAGATTCTTTTCTATTTTTTATTTGCATGTGGAAGTCTAGATGTGCCCATGCCATTTGGTGAAAAGATGGATCTCTTCTCCCCATTGTGTTGCCTTGCTTCCTTGTCAAGATCAATTGATCATATTTACATGAGCCCCCAAAGCTTTTTTTCCTTCATAAGTAATTGGCTTCAGGAATTATGTTATAGTCATGAAAAATAGACTAATGCACACAGTTAACGGGTGGTAGTGGTAGGATACACACCTGGATCCATGTGATATAGTTCTCCACAGATGTATTGAGATTTCCTTGAAACTCCTTCACACACCATCCCCACTCATTACTCCTGCTTAACGTTAACTGTTATTGATCACCTCTGCCCCACATACTGTAAAAAGCATTCCTAGCTTTGCTTATCCCACCCGTCCCCAAAGAAGGGTGAGGGCCAACCATGATTTGTTGGTGTTTCTTACTCTTAGTTCCTTTAGGGAAGGATCTAGTTGGTTTGTCCCAGAGGTCAGCACAAGGCTCCACCCAGAGATGGCGACGAGGAGGTAGTACTGGAACATGTCACCCATTGAGGATGTCTTTGTCGTTCAGGGTGGGAGGGCTCTGGAGGGGCTGGTGCTTGGCGCTGAGTCCTGCCTCAGGCGGTCTGTGGTGTGACCTTCACGGGGCTTCAGGGGTGCCATGGTCTCTTTCAAGGGAGCCTCAAGCACAGGGGCTCTTCCTCTGCTCCATTGTTCTTGAGGAAATGGAGATGGAGCCTGTGAAGGTAGGCCACGGGTCCCTGAGAGGTGAGTGTGTTTGCACGGACATGGGGAGAGGGCCCAAGAGCTTCTTAGACCTAAAGCCACTGAACTGTAAAGATGGCTGAGCAGGGACAATAGTTAGAAGGGACAAAATCAGTAGAAATTCAATGCTTTTTGATTTACTAACTCTCCCTTTTTATTTTAAGTAACATCTGTTCCAAACCCTAACTAAAATCCCCTCTATTTCTTCTACAAAATTAAACAAAACCCAATCTGGACTGTAACATAGAAAGCACGGCCCTAAAGCAAGATCAGGAACACCGTTATCTGCCTCTGAAACCTCGTCTGCTTCCCAGCCTGATGGAAAGCAAGCAGGCTTTCAAAGCCACGGGGACAGAGAGTCTCTGGAGATGTTAGAATTTCCACTTTGAAGGGATGTTTCCTCCAACTTCTATCATGAAGCAGTGAAATCATCACCGTCCCTAACCACCATGAAGGAGACCTTCCCCCATCCAAGAGGAATGGGGTGGGGAGCAGCAAGTTAGGCTCCTTGGGAGGAGCTGGAGCTGGGAGAGCCTCCAGCTGGTGTGAGATGGCGCACAGGTGAGGGGCAGGAGAGCCCCCCAGCCCACCTCTCCCACACCAGCACTCTCCCCACAGCCCCCAGTGGGCTTCCTGCAGGGGTAGCTCACAGTAGGACACCAGAACACAGTCTGCCTTTAAACATGGGAATCATTCCCAGAATGTTTTTGTGGGCAGCTGGTGAGGCACAAAATAAACACAGGCCTATTTGCAAGTAAGCAGTAATTAGCATAGCAGCTGCAGCATCACCCAGGAACACAGAGCTCCAGAGAACCTCCTTCCTTCTGAAGCAGAGTAGGGATGGGACCTGCATGGCACAATGAGTTACTTGCCCCTGGGAGTGTCCTGCAGATCCCACGGGCTCCCAGCCTGTGCATCCTCCAAGGCTTCCAATTAAAACAGAAAATAGCTCAAGGACCTAATGCAGCATGCCAGGGGTTAAAAATAAGTTTCCCTTGTGCAAAATGAATTTTTTTAAAAGAGTGTTTTTATTTTTCACTGTCCAAAATGTAATAGGTAATTTTTAGTCATCTATGAAAAAAGGTTTGTTAAACCTTCTCTATTTTGTCACCAGGAGAAAAATGTAAGAACAAACAAAGGGGCACCTGGGAAACGAGAGCTTTAGGTTTTCCTCTGGGGAAGGCCAGCCAGTGGGCCACACAGACCATGTTTTCCAAGCCCGGGAAAGGCAGTCTGGGTGCTCAATATTTAGAACTGGACATCACCCTGGGTGACCACGAGATTTTTCTGCGCAGTCCCAGCCTCCACCTCTTGGTGCTGGAGTAGCTGAAAATGAGATTATTTGCACACTCAAGACAAATATGTACTCACCTCAGCAGAGGAGGGAGCAATGCTTAAAGTAGCTTTTTATTGATCAAAAACCTGTGATAGCAAATGGCTATGGAGGGCAGACACGGCTGTAATCAATCAGTGAGCTGTCTCTCTCTCTCTCTCTCCCCTCAGCCCCCATCTCCTTCAAACTCCATTTCTTAACCTACGGACTGGCAAACACCTTTTGGCTGCAAATTTCTGAGTTTGGAAGCTTGTCATGAAGATGCTTTATTCACAACAAACTTTTGCAAAATCCAATCACTGTATCAGATTCCATCAAAATAAAGGAGCTTTCCTAAAAGTCTCTCTCGGCTCGTTTTTGCTGGAACCGTGCTCTGATCTCCCTGGCCGCGTTCAACAGGCTGCTGCTGCTGGGCTTTGCCTTGCTGCACTTCACTGGCTTTGAGAGTCGCCAGGCACCATCAGGGCCCTGACCTCTCTGTGTGTTCTCCCTGAGTCTGCAGAGAGATACCTTGCTGAGTACACTTGGCCCTCTGTATCCATGAATTCTCATCTGAGGATTCAGTTGACCTTGGGTTGCAAGTATTTCTAAAAACTCCATCTGTGCTGAGCACATACAGACCTTCATTCCTCTCCCTGTTCCCTAAACAACAGCCGTTTACACAGCATTTGGGTTGTGTCAGGCATGAGGTGTGATCTAGAGATGATTTAAGGAACAGGACATGCACAGGTTCTAGGCAAATGCCATGCTACTTCATATACAGGACTTGAGCGCCCTTGATTTTGGTGTCTGCAGGTCCCCGAGGAGACAGAGGAAGGAATACACTGTACAAGCACTTGTTACTGGTGAAGTTGAGCCTTTTTTGCTCAATATTGCTTATTGGTATTTGTTCTTTGATTGATCGTCTTTTCATAATCTTTGTTAATTTGTCTTTTGATTTTTTAGGGCTCTTTATATGTTAGAAAACTCACATGGAGTCCTAGCTCTATATCATATTGAAGATGTGGACATTTCAATCTTGGCATAGAGTAATACCTCACCACAGGGTATTATATGTCTTAGGTGATGTTTTAAATTGACATATTCCCAGATTTGAAGCTCAAGTGCCTAGATGACAATTGTCATCCTTCTGGGGTCAGTCTTGTGCTCAAGTACATGCTCAGGTCTTGCAAATTGGAACCAAGTGACACATCTGGTTTCAGTGAAAAGAGGAACCCAGAATAGAAACATAGACATGTGAAGAGTTGGGGAAAGAAATGCTAAGAATGAGCCTTTCCCCTCTGCTTAGGATTTAGACAGGGGCCAAGAACACCTCACCTGGTACCAGGAAAGGCCAGGTCACCTACACAATCTGAAATGTTCCCGTGTCCATCAGAGTGCCGAGGTTTGGAGGCCACCAAGTAAACTGAATCCTAGGAAAGGATGGGAACCTTCACATAGAGACAGGATGACCAGGTGCTTTCACCTGTGTCAGAATGTGGGATGAAGAAGTGGCTGTCCTGCGGGTGGCCAGGGGTGGCCAGTGAAGATGTTCAGGAGTGGCTAAAGACCATGCGTGAGTGGGCAGGACAGTCTGGAGAAGCTGCGGGCCCCAGACACACGGGGGTCCAGATAACATGGAAGTCCTTCCCTGGACCTTGGACAGGTGCTCAGGGGAAAGACTGAAGCCAGGGCAGCTCTTGCTAGGGTGGCCTGGCGTACACATGGAGACTTGTGGTTTCTTGGGGTGGGACACTATGCTCTCCCTGCTTCCCAGAAGTTCTTCCAACTAACCCAAAGCAGGACATCGCCAGGGGCGTGGAAACCAGCCCTCCACCCCCAGGACACGGACAAGCCCATCGCCCCTGCAGGAGGAGCAGAGGCACAACCTTCTGACCTTTCTAAGAGGGGGGTGGGGTCTCTTGGATTCCCAGAACACAGACAGTGATTTTCTGCTGCTGGTTGGGGCACAGAATAAAATGTTCCCCAGGAGATCCAGGAAATCCCAGGGGCAAGACTCCACATCTATGAGGCAGAGACAGGACACCACACAGGAGAAAGGAACTCTGAAGCTCCCCGCCCGAATCCCAGGTCCCCAGACCCTGCCTAGGGCTGAGGCTGAATTAGGATGACAGAGAGACACCCACATCCCAGTAACAAGTCCATGATAGGTGACAACTTGTATACATAGACATTAAAAATGAAATAAATATACAACGGAATATCATAAATGTGGTTGCATGGACAGTTAGAAGTCAGACCCAAAATAATCCAATATTATTCTCCAATTCCATTTATTTTAGTTTTCTTGAGATAGAAGACTGATTTATTGTGTCAGAAAGAAAATAGTAGCAGCTATGGGTCAGGAGCAGCTGGAGGGACAGGCAGAGAGGGGCGGGAGGCTTTGGGGAGATGAAAGGGTTGTGTGTCTTTATTGTGGTGGTTTCCTGTGTCTAGGGTCTTAGGCTTTGCGTAGATGTAGTTGGTGTGCTTTTTAAAGACATAAATTTTACCTTATTAGAATCCATCAAAACAATGAGGTTGGTTTGTCAAAACTGGACGGAGAGGAGCATCAAATGCTTGGGCAGATGGTTCTAGTGATGCGGAAAACTGCATTTGGTTCCAACTCCATCTCTGTCACTTTCTCCAAGGGTGCCATGCACACACCACGTCCGTGCTCTGCCTCTGTTTCCATGGTTTCATGGTGGGAATCCAGGGAAGACCAAGGGCATGCTGTTGACCCAGGGGCCAGTTGTTCTGCCCTGCCGAGATCCTAGAGAGCAGCGTCGAGCGGGACAGACAGCCCTGTTTAGCTGGAGTGTAAGGTCCAGCAGTGAGACCAAGATGACAGCCCAGTTAATCACCAGAAAAGTCCCTGTTGGTGTGGGCTGCAAAGAAGGCAAACTGAGTGGTTCCAGGGACTACCGCTGGGTGCCACTGCAGACGGGTGTTTAGGAACGACGGCTCTGAACATGAGTTTGAACAGAGACCTGAATGGCGGGAGAACCAGATGTGCAGAGAGAAGTGGAGGTTCCCTGGCCAGGGAGAGAGTGTCTGCAAAGACCTAAGGCAGAGAAGGAGGTGGTGCGCTGGGGAGGGGCAGGTTGGTAGCTGGGGTGCCGCAGGCCAAGGGAAGAGGGAGGTTAGGCGTGGAAGGCTGGCCGGGCCCAGGGACTTGTGAGCACAGGTACACTCAGCGATGCAGACAGGTTTGTTCCGACCGTCATGCCAAGAATCTGGATGGTGAGCTGGTAGCCCCAACCAGAAGTCAAAGCCATCAGAGGCCATCACTGGTGCCATTGCCCTCCCACATCCTTGGTGTTATGGTTTGGATGTGAGGTGTCCCCCAAGAGCTCATGTGTGAGACAATGCAAGATGGTTCAAGGGGAAAGACTTGGTTGTCAGAGTCTTAACCCAATCAGTGAATTAACCCCCTGATAGGGATTAACTGAGTGGTAACTGAAGTGGTGGGGTGTGGCTGGGGTGTGGGCATTAGAGTGTGGCTTTGGGTATATATTTGTAACTGGCAAGTGGGGTCTCTCTCTCTACTTCCTGGTCACCGTGATGTGACCTGCTTCCCTTGGCCACCCTCTCCAGCCACGATGTTCAGCCTCACCTCGAGCCCTGAGGATGGAGCTGGCCTTCTCTGAACTAAGACCTCTGAAACTGAGCCCTCAGATCAACCCTCCCTCCTCTATAATTGTGCTGGTTGGGTCCTTTGTCACAGCAGCAAAAAAGCTGACTGAAACACTTGGCTAAGCTCTCGTGCCCCTGGGCCGAGGTCTTCCTTTCTTTATTGAGTTGCTCTCTCCTGTGGGAGTGTGGTACACCTGGGCCCTTTCAAGGACATTTACTGATGGTCAAGGGCCACTGCTGCCCACCTGGTGTGCAGAATTGGTGGCAGAGGAGTGAGATGTGGGCCTGCATCCTGAGAAAACTCGGGTGTCCAGGTCTTCTGAGCTCCCACCAGAACTTCCCACCAAGCTCTGCAGACAACAGGCTGAGGCTCCCCAGCCTGCAGCTCCTGGCTCTCCAACTCCTCCCCCAAAAGAGCTCCAAAGGCTTCTGAACCACAGGGTCAGGTTAGTCCCCACAGCGACCCCACTTCTTGTACCAATTTCTGTGTTAGCTTAAGTTTTTGTTGCTTTGACCAAAATCCCTGACCAGAACAACTCAGAGGAGAAAACTTTTATCTTGGGTTTACTGTTATAGAGGTTCAGTCCATGGTCAGCTGGCTGCATTGCTCCAGGCCCCAGGTGGGTGGAGCCTCATGGCAGAGAGTGGGGCAGAGGAAAACTGATAAGCTCCTGGCAGCCAGGAAAGAGAGAAAGGGAGAGGGAGGAGATACAATCTCCAGGGGTATGTCCCCAGTGACCTGCTTCCTCTGGTCTCATGGTACCTATCTACAGTTACAACCCAGTCAGCCCATTCAAATTATTAATCCCTCAAATGACTTTAACACACTGATTAGCTTACAGCTCTCAGAATTTAATTATTCATCTTTTACATGAACGCAGGAACTTTTAGGGGACACCTTATATCCAAAACATGACAGTGCTTATTTAAGCCACGACAGTGGTTTAAATCTGAGCCAGAACACTGGGTGATGTTTTTCAAGGAGGTTTACTCTCGTCCCATAGAGTTTTTGCTTCTTAGCATTTATTCTACCTTTTCCTCACCTTTTCTTTGAGGAAACCTCAATTCTATTATCTATAGTTTTGGGGTTCACATTGATGCCAATCCACACCATCATTCTGACCTGGATGACCAAGTATTCTTTGCCTGATGGGTATGTGACCAAACACAAGTCACTGAGAGCCATCCTAGGATTTTGCCTGGAGCCACTGGAAAACAGTGTCTCTTCTGAGTGTGCGCACTGTGAGGTCTGAGCAGATATTACCCACATGCCACATGGTACGACTGGAGAAGCTGGGGGGACAAATTTGCCATGATATATGGAGAGTCCACCTATAAATTTATAAATCCAACACAGAAACAAGGGCTTCTGTGGACTTAGATTGGACGCCTAGGGCAAGCTACACCTGAAACCAATATTTTGAATTTTTACCTTCAGGATCCAATAAATTCCACTTCCTTCAGTGACTGAGTGGAGTTTCCAACACTTGCAACCCTTCTTCCTTTCTTTAGTTAGCAAGCACCAAGTTCTGCCATGGCAGCTGGGCCCTGCCTTCTCGCTGGGGAGGTGGGTGCTTCTCTGGATGTTAGGAGGAGGCAGCCACCAGCTTTTGGGTTGAGCCATAATCAAGACAGTGTCCCTCAAACTGCTGCCCTCTCGTGGTCTGATGCCAGCCAGTGTCTTTGCATTGCTCGGCTGCCTGCCTCCTCCTCCCTCCCTTCTTCCCTCCCTTTCTCTCTCCCCGCCCACCTCCATCTCTCTCTTTTCTCACTCTCTCCTTTCTTTTCTCTCAATCCCTCTCTTACTCGTTCTTTCAAAATTGGCGAAGGAGAAGAAGGGAGGTTCGATTCTGAACGTGTTCAGTGCACCGGGGGTTCTCATTACGACGTTTTGCTTTTCCTTTCCCATCAACAAATTTTTAAAAAATCCTGAAGTAGATATCCCCAAGACTTCTCAAGAAAGGAGGTGCTTTCTGGTGAATCTGCGGCCCTGGTTCTCCAGGGGATCCCCTTTCCTGGCACCTGCGAGGAGCTCAGATGCAAAGCCTCACTTAGCCGATGAGTGACAGTCCTGCTCCTCTCCTCTCCTTAAGTGCCTGTCCTTTCTCTCAGGGGACAGAGCCCTCTGCCAATTTTCTCTAGCTTCTTCCCCATAGGGGGTCGTCTGGCAGTGTGGAAATAAGTGGATCATTTTAATTCATCTTCAAGGACTCTGGCCAGCCTTTGGTCACCTAGAAGTACTTAGGGGGCCTGGCTGATGTTTTATGTACTTTAGGAAATGTCTTTTGATTCTCTAAGTGGTAAAGTCTCCCTCTAGAATTTCTTTGGAGTTTTGTTCCATGTTCCTATTGGATTTTAGATGGTATTTTGGATTCTGCTGAAGTTTTCGAATTTCATTTTCTGATTGTACATTTTCTGATGGCAGAGACATGGGCTCAATTTGGAAATTTTAATTTGAACTCACATTGCTTTGATGAAGTGTTTATCTTCAGATGTCTTCTTGTGCATCTCCTGTCCTCCTCCTCCTGGGGTATTTACAGAAGTGGGCAGCTTAGCAGCAGCATTTAGTGGTTGGCAAATGCTTTATGCCGTTGGTTGGGTGTTCCTACCTTGCGCCTCACTCTGTACTCATTTCCCAGTCACCACCCCCTCCCCCACCCTCTGGAGGGACAGTGTGACACCTGTTATTTTCTGCACATTTCCACCAGAGGATTGAATGAACTCACCTTCATCATCAAGGACTTGGACTGTGCCTTTGTTGGAGACACTAAGGATGGTTCATTCACATCCCTCTCTCTTTCCTTCCACCCTTCAGCTTCCAGGGAGAGCAGATTTGGTCAGACCTTCCCTGGATATCAGCATTCTCATCCATATTATGCATTAGCTTCGCTGAGTTTCTCTTTCTTCTTCTGGAGAGGATTTTAAGCATTTTCATTTAAGCGCTTGGTGTCTGAGGGCTTTGAACTTTTCTTCTTGTTTTCACATTCATCTGGGCTCTGGCTCAGATAGGAAGCCCTCTGAAAGGAGCAGGTATGGGCGAGGAAGGAGCATGTGGAGTGGTTGGTCCCCATGAGAACACCGGGGGATGCAGTCAGAATGCGCTCAGGGGGCGCCCTCCCCTCCCTTGCTCTGCAACTTGACTAGCTCAGACTTGCCACCTTGAGATTGCTCAGACAAAGCCCCCGATCCTGCCAAAGTTAAAACACCCCGTCGGTCCAGGCTGTATCAGACTCCTACAGGCAGGAGCATCAACTCTGACCTTCGGCTTCTCTCTCTACACCTCCCCAGCCCTGGTCTGGTCGCCAGGGCATCCCAGGTGGGCTTTCAGGGAGATGGGTAGGAAGGACAGGCCAGGGCAGGCACTGCACACCGCTCAGGCTGGCTCCCTTTCCTGGCTGAGCTTCCTTCCTTTGCCTGGGGGCCCTGCCAGGTTTCTGGCTCCCGTTTCTCTGCAGGCTGCTCAACTGACTAATGAGACCTGCTCGGACCAGTGAGTTCACCCAGGGATCTGACTTGGGACTAGGAGGAAACAAAGGCCTGTGTGTAGGGAGGTCCCAAGCCACTGTGAGTGCAGAGGGCTGGATGTTTGCACCCCTGGGTGCCCTTGTTGGAGGCCCCACCCCAGGGGTGGGGCCTTGGTGGGGATGCAGAACCACAGAAATGGGATGGTTGCTCTTCTGAAAGGGACCTCAGAGAACTCTCTCGCCACCTTCCTACAGTGTGGGGACTCAGAAGAGGGCCCTCATCAGACCCCAACCATGCTGGCACCTGACCTTAGACCTCTGGCCTCTAGGACTGTGAGGGATAAACTGATGTCTGTTGTTTATAAGCCACACAGTCTACCAAACATTGTCCTGGCCACCCAAGACGACTATAATAGTGAGTTTCCTGATTATTGGGGGCTTTTGTCCACATCTGACTTAATAATAATGTCACCACACCCTAGCTTGGGACTACTCTGTGCATTTTCTTTATAGAATCACGTGAATTCTGAACCTTCATTTACTGGCTAATGTAAAGAGAATAATGATAGCAAACGTGTCTTTGGATTTCAGTTTCAAGGAGGCTCCTTGTCTAGCCAAGGGATGGTGGATGGGACCTGGGTGTTTCACAACTCTATTAAAGTCTTTTCACACATGTTTCCGTGCAAGTCACAGGTGTGGGGATGAGCTGGCAGATTCCCTTCTTCGTTCCTGAGAAAGTAGGCTCACTGGCTGTGAGCGAGAACCTGGAGCAGGAAGGGAGTCCTGGAATCCTTTCTGTGGAGACCAGATCTCTCACCCCACCATGTCGGCTGGCACACTTGGATTCACTGAGGCTCCACCTGTAACAGGGCCACTGTGCTGGCTTCTGAAGGGCAGTGGAGGTGATCTCTGGACCCGGGGGACTTGGATAAAGCCCACCCAGCTCATGTCCCAGCTTCTCGTGCTCCCTGCTCACTCCTGTATATCTCCCGCCACCCGTCCCTTCTCCGCAGAGCAGGTGGGTGGCATCTTAAAGCATAAGTCTCATCCTAATATGTCCCCGCCAAGCCACTCATCACCAGCCCCTACATGATGGCGTGAACCCACTCAGGAAGTGCACAGGTCTCAGAGGGGCCTGGCTGCCTGCCCCGGTGGCAGAGCTGCTGGGTCCTCTATGGGCAGGGTTCAATGTACACAGAGTATGTAGAAGCTAAGGAGGCTGAGTGTCCCTGTGACCAGGTGTGGGCAGGCTTAGGGCAGCCAGGTAGCTTACTGTTCAACAGGGACACTTTCAGGAGCAGAATTGTTGCTGCTAATCCATAGGCCAAGATTGCCCTGGGCAGATGGGCATATGACCAACCTGCCCACGCAGGACAGAGTGCCAGCCTGGAGCCTTTGTGAGAACAGTCCAGGGGAGACCCTGGGGCACAACGGGACCCCAACAGTGAAAGTATATGGATGGGAAATGGACAGGGCTTCAGAAAGGGACAGAAATGAAATGAACTTCTCTGGATCTGTGCAGGTCTCGTTAATTAACGTGGCAGCTTTTGATGATTTTTGGCGATAAAAACATGAGCCCTTGGCCTTTATGTGTGTGGGGGGAGGGAGGGGGGAGAGAAAAAGACAGAGAGAGAGAGAGAGAGACTGACTCACTCTGACTCTACAGCCCTACATCTATCCTGGTGTTAAACCCTCCTGGCATTTCATGTTACAATCCCCTGCTACTATTTCCTTAGAGGTGTTATTCTAGATGTACCTCGTCACCTACTTAAATAGTTCAAATGCAGCCAGCAGAAAATGCATAATTTTGACAGAGGCACAGAGTCGAGCCCTGCGGCGGGCTGTGTTCCCTGTGGAATGATGTGAGCTCATGACTCACCCACAAGAGGTGCTGGGACTTGCTGGAATATCAGCACTGCTGAGTGGATATTTAAACCGCTCACCCCCCAAAATACCTAGTAGCTAAGCAGTCTTTTAAATTGACCTCATGGTCATATCTCCTAGGGCCTCAGATGTTTCTAAACAGAGGAAATTAGGTGATTGGATGGGAGGGGTGCCCTGGGTTAGGTGGCGGCTCAGGGGACCTGGAGGCCCATCTCTGCACAGAAGCAGGTGGGTATCTGAAGATGGAGAGGGCTGGGATCTGACTTGGATATGGTCTACAGCAGATGGGTTAATGAGGATCTTAGTCGAGGGCTGTGTGGCTGATTCAATGCCTCTTACTAGAGGGGCCCTATAGATTGCTGACCTGATCATTTTGACCTGTGCGGTGACAATGTCACATGGCTAAGCATGGTGTATGGATACGATTTGTGTGCAATGGACTTCCTGCAATGGCTTTGTATCCTCAGATGACAACTGTTATAAATTTTAGGCTGTTTTCACTTATTACTATTCGCTTATTGCTCTTTCAGTTTAGAGTAAAATTTAGTGAATCAAAGCTCTCGTCTAGCAGCCTTTATCCCTTCACAGACCCACATCCCAAGCATTCCATTTGGGAAGGTAAGTCTCACGTAGCACCTTTGCTCATTAGCTGATTCTTTCATTGTGGTGAGACAACTTCAGCCCTGATCTACCCTCCTGACACCACCTCAAGGCCACCACACGTATCACTAACTGCTGTCATAGTGTGGAGCTGGTCCCAGCTTGCTCATCTTGTGTAACTGAAACTCTACACCTGCTGGACAGCAAATGTCTGTCCACCCTGCCCCAGCCCTGGAATCACAGTCCCACCCTCCTTATCTAGGAACCCTTGAGATGTCCCATGTGATTGGACAGTATTTGCCCCTCTGTGACAGGCTTATCAGCATAATGACCTCTAAGTTTATTCATGGTGTTGCTTATGGTGGGATTTCCTTCTTTCTTAGGATGAGTAAAATTCCATTGTATATATTAGTGTTTTTTTTTTTTTTTTTTTCAGGTTGGAAAGTGTCATTATTGTAAGAGATAATCTTTCCTTCAACATGTTTTCATTTTTAATTGACCCATAATAATTGTATATACTGTGGGTTTATATATATATATATATATATATATATATATATATATATATATATATATATATATATATATCATATGCCCAGTATGTAATGGTCAGATCAGGGCATTCAGCATGTCCATCTCCTCAAAATTTATCATTTATTTCTGTTGGGAAGCTTTGACCTCTCCCCTCCTTTCCCCTGACCTCCAGTACTGGCCTCCTCGATGTCCCTTGCAGAGCATGGTACCACCTCCCAGCCTCGGCAGGAAGTCCATACATCTTTCTGCATGAATGTATTCTTCTATTTGCTTTTACTCAGAAAGTTCTGTTGGCAGTCTTTCCTCAATAATTTCAAATATTTATCTGCTGAAATCCTGCTCTGTCTGATATTTTATCTACTTACCTTCCTCATGTTCAAGGTCTAAAAACCTAGGACACAGGAAAGATGGAGTAGCAGAGTTCACAGGGGGGCTCCTGCCCTCTCCTGGGAGCAGCTCGGAGAGCTTCCCTCTCAAACCTGCACATTGTCTGAAGGTGCCAGTCATTGTGGATCCGGAGAACAAGACAGCAAACTCCCGACTGAAATATCAAATGCTTTACTCGGTCGAAGAACAAGATAGAACATTCCAGAAGATGTGGCATCTGGGGTCATTTTAATCTCCCCTCCCCTTACTGGAGAAAAAAGTTAGTTTTACTGGAGTGAGGGAGTGAGAAGGGCCATCACTGCGAGCACAGGTTTTATTATTGTGAGTGCTCCAAGCTCTGTCCAGGTGGGGACCACCCACCATTAGCTGGAGGAAGAGCCGGAGCTAACTGGGCACCTGACAGCCTTTTCCATTCCAGGAGCACCACAGATCACCGGCACCAGTGTCTGCCCTCAGCTGCGTGTCCTCCTGCCACCCAGGAGGACTGTCCATCACAGAATGCCACACAGACCACAGCAATTCTCAACTGCAGAGGGCTCGGCATCCCAGGGAGCACTTATAAATGTGTGGGGACATTTCTAGTTGTCACAACAAATGGAAGGTGTCCTGATATTCAGTGTCTGGGAACCAAGGGATGCTGGACATCCTGGACAGGTTGGGCATTTCCATAAAGTGGAGATCCTTCCCTCCACCACATTAAAGGTGCCCAGGGGAAGCCCACTGACCGAGCCTTTTGGTCCCAGGATGGAGCCCACTGATGTCTGACAGTCACTTCCAGTGGTCCCGCATGGGAAGCCCTTTTCTCTGCCGTGAAGAGCAGAGGCTGGTTCAGGGCAATTGAGTGACCGACCAAGCTGCACAATGGCATGATTCTCTGTGTTTCAGGCTCAGTCTTTGCCATCACTCATTTTCCTTCCATAATTCAGAGCTTACTTCCTTCAGTAGCCGATTCTGTGCTTTTCAACAAATGCATTTAATTAGCGTGCTGCCTTGGGTATGGAACTTGCATTCACTTAACACAATGGTCAGTTAAATTTTGCTCATTTCACTTTGGCTAGTTGCGATGTGGGTGGCTGAGCGCGTCTCTTCTTGTCCCCTATGAGGGATCTGCAGGGCTTCTCCTGTCTCATGCTGTACCACGTGGGACCCAATAGCAGTCAGGTAAGCCTGGCATGTGGGCTGTTGTGGGGACATTTATAATCAATATCGGCCAGCCTGGTTATTGCTGTTATTTCATCCAGTAATTACTTCTCATTATTTCTGGGGTTGGTGGGTAAAGCCTTGGCTGTCAGTGAAGAGACCTGCAGCATGTCACCCCCCCCCCCAGCTGTGCTGACTTGGGAACGGCACAAAGCCTCTCCGCCCTCACTTTTCCCAGCCACACAGTGGGGGCACTGCAGCCTGTCCCAGCCAGGTGGTGACTGATGTCCGTTTCTCCCAGGCTGGAGGGGATGTACTCCTTCTCAAACTAAAGTGGAGGCCACTGGCACCGTCATGATCACTGCCTGAAATAGCAAAGGGTTCTCCTGGGGAACCCTGACCTCGCATCTTCAGGACCTTGCCTGGATGGCTGGGACTCCTCTGATTTCCAGCTTATGAAGTGGACAGGGTGGTGTAGGCGCCAGATCTCTGGGTCCTGAGGTGCGAGGTGCCCACCCCTCAGGGCGTAGGGCTTATGCAGGCTTCTGATGCTAGCAGAACTGGCTCCCATGCCAGGTGTCCAGCAGGTAGGGTCAAGGTCGGGCTGGCGCTCCTGTTTCATTGTTTGGTTATAGCAAAGCTCTTTATTGATTGATTGATTGATTGGGTATAGGGGATTGAACTCAGGGACACTCGGCCACTGAGCCACATCCCCAGTCCTATTTCGTAGTTTTTTAGAGACAGGGTCTCACTGAGTTAGCACCTCTCTGTTGCTGAGGCTGGCTTTGAACTGGAGATCCTCCTGTCTCAGCCTCCTGAGCCACTGGAATTACAAGTGTGTGCCACCGCACCCAGTCTTCATGTTTGATGATAGCAAGGCTCCTTGTTCCCGAAGCTGTATCCACCCTTGCTGCAGCACAGTGTTATGCTACGGCTAGATTTCACTGTGACACAGTTGGCTTTTAATACCACAGTGATTAGACTTGAAATCAGGATAGCCATCACCCAGCATAATAGGCTACTGTCCTGAAACAGTGACACTAAAGGCTTCTGGTCACATAGGTCAGTCGCGAGTGAGGAGACGGTTCTTATTTCATCACTGGCCTGAAGGTGCTGTCATTAAGGTGAGCGCTCTGCTCTGATCCACTGCCCCACCCACTTATTTTCTTATCTCATGGATGTTCCTGGAAACCATCTACTGGAGGTGGTGAGCCCTTCACGTGGGATCAATGCAGCTCCTGAAAAATAACATAGAAACGTTTTGTCTCTGCTGGGTTTCCACTGTGCTAAAAGATATATATCTTTTCAATGTATTAAGGCAGGAAATTCAGAGATGCTTCTTTCCCACTTGGAAATTTTGTGATTATTGGAGAGAATCATAGTCAACATAGTTTATTTTATTTTGGAGGGGACAAGTTCAAATCATCTCTAATTTTTTCACCAATGCTTTTCTATCTGGTAAGTTCCAAGGAGGTGTCAGTGTTTATATTTTTAATTTTTTGCCGTGCACAAACTGTGTTGAGACAATCTGGGTTCTAGACAAGTTCGGGTGGATAGACTTTCTAGACTCCTGGGGTTGTGTGCAGCAGGAGCCAGCTGGACCCGAGGAGGAGGCTGGACCTGGAGCTGGAGCCCAGGACGTGGCCTGAAGAACCCACTGTCATTTGTTGACAGGGCCAAGGAGCTTCAGGGCTCAAACTCTCTCACAAAACATTGTGCAGAGTGAGAATCAAGCCGGGGTGCCCTTCCAGCCTCCTTGGTTCCTGCCGGGTCTTTCTGGGTCTGTACCAACCTGGCCTCATGCTTGTTCTGGTCCAGAAACTGCCCGAGAGCACTTTCCTCCCAGGGTCTAGCTCCATCCCCCTTGGGTTCTAAGGGGGAGTCTTGGTTATCATGCCACATACAGGGGGGAGAGCTGAGGCAGAGGCGGAGCCACTGGCCCCCAAGCCCTCGCAGTTAGGGGGGGTGCGAGGTGGGTAGAGCTGGGCGCAAGCCTGGTGTCATGGACATCACCACCTCTGGTGCTGCCTCTGGATGCAGCTGCCAGATCCCAGAACAGCTTCTGTGTGGCCCCTTGGAGTCACAGGCTCTGGCTTAGAGCTCCACCAGGAAGGCTCTGACTGTACCCAGGGCGAAGGTCTGTGTCCTGAGGGAGGGACAAGCAAGAGTGGACGGGGCCCAGGCAGAGCCAGAGCTCCCACTGGGAGGACCATGGGCTCTTCATTCCAGGGGCAGTTTGCAAAGTATTCTACCTGGCCAAAGGCGGCTGCCTGAACTCACTGAATTTTGCTTCTTCAGAAAGGTGGAAAATGATAACAATCAGAGATACATCTTAGAAAATAGATACAATGTTCCAGACATACTTGTACCCCCCCCCACACACACACTAGAAAAGTTTTTAGATGTATTTCACATGTAACATGTATGTAGCGTCCTCCCACACAAGTGAAACGTGTAATTCACGTCTTGCAGACATGTAGAGAGTCCACACCTGCAGTCCTCCATGCACCCACCCTGTGAGTGTTGCTCTCATCCCCCTCTCAGAGGTCACTTAGACACAGAGGGTGGAGCAATTTGCAGGTTCCTGGTAATCCCTTGCAGGTGGAGTCAGATTCAAATCCAGGACATCCAGCTACAGAGCTGGCCCTATGTGACCACATGCAGCACTGCTTCCCTTCCCAGGCTCTGAGCCCCTTTGTTATTCGAAGGTGCTCAAGAGAGTAAAATCTCCCCCCATTAGCCTCTTGGACACCCCCCTCCCATGCACTTGCACCCCTTCTACTTTTTAAATTTTCTGGTTAGTACATTCAGAATCTCCTTTTAATTACTCTGCCCATGGGTATTAATATCCTCCATTGTGTTTTGTAAATGACATTCATCCAGCCTACAAAAGACCCACTGCATCTAGCTTGCTGTTCATTAAAACTTCCGTAAAGATGTCTAACAGCCCCCTTTAACTTTTCAGAAGAGTACTGAAACTCTCGGAAGAGAGGGAGTGAGGACTCCATGATCGCACCACATTTACACAAAAGAATTTAGATGTAGCCTGAGAGCGAATACCCCCATTTCCCCAGTGAGGCCGCCTCCCAGAGTGAGGAGGTGCCTGGTGACATGGGCACAAAGCCCCCTTCTGGCTGCTCTGAGTCCCGTCCCTGCTGTGACCAGGGATCCTGCAGTGTCCCTGCTGGACTGCAGACCTGTGGGGGCGTGGCCACATCTCTGCCCCTTTCTGTGCTCTCCCAGGACAGCCTTTGGAACCTCAGAGGCATCAGGAAGGCTCGCTGAAGTAATAAGACCCGTGGATACGTAGATGGAGATGTGGTCAGAGCGGTTGTTTTGAACACCGCTCATAAAGGCACCCGTAGATGTGCTTTAGCTCCAGGCCTGTGTTAGGACCATGGGTATTGGGAATCAGTCTGAACACTGAGACTTTTCCCTTCTAGCCCCTGTCCCCAAGACAGGCATCACTGAGGCAGGACCAGCCTCAAAACCCCTGTAAACTGTGCAGCCCACATAGACACCCTGGTCTGTCAGAGTCAAGGGGGCAGAGGGGCTCTGCTCCAGCCCTCTGCAGAGGCTCCATGCAGAGATGGAGCTTTAGGAACGTGATTATTAGGCAAATAGGAAGAAGGGGAGAGCAGGACTCTGGGCCTCTTTGTTGTGCTTCAAAAATTGGAAGGGTCTTGCGAGTTGATTTTGTCATTGCTCCAACCACATGGCAGTTCCCTAGCGAGACCCACACTTCTGGGGCTGCGGCACGCAGGTGGCTGAGCGTTGTGAATGTCAGACTGTTTCTGTAACTAGAATGGAGGAGAACACAGCTTGTCTCCAGCATTACCTCTTTATTGACTCAAATAAAAACCATCCAGAAAATAATTGCCTTCCATTAAACATAAGTATTTGGAACTCATAACCTAAGCAAAGCGACACAATGTGGCTTGTTGGTGGCAGCAATCAGAAGTAAGAGGCCATAAGTACTCAGGCACAGGTGTCCTGGTGGGAGAGGGAAACACTGGACAGAACAGCACCCCTGATGGGCTCCCGCGTCAGTGCGGCCACTGTGCCTTGGGAGGGAAATTGCCCCTCTCCTGGGTACCAAGGGCCTCGCCTACAGAGTGGAGACTGCCAGGCATGCGCTCTGCTGGGGACACAGACTTACCTGCATTTTCTTACGTAAAATGAGAAGAAACCAGCAGCAGGGGTCTGACTGCAGCAGAGTCTAGGGACTCCGTGCTCAGATCTCCAGCAAGATCAGAGCCAAAGGTGGAATTTCTCCTGCTCGGATGTGGACAAATTCAAAAACTCTGGCACACTGCGTGGCTGGGTGGGTGCCGGTGCACTGCGGCAAGACAGCAGCTAATGAATAGATGTCATCTCTGACATTATGGGAGTGTCCCTTCCCAGTGTGAGATGGCCGCTGCTCCTCAGCCCCCTCCCGGGAGTCTCTTCTGCTTCTTCTGCACTGAGGGTGTGGCTCCATGTCTGCCACCTTGCTAGAACCCCAGGTTCATTCACAGAACTCGGCACACTGTCCCCAGTTGGCGATCCTTTCCCCTATGTGCACATGAGCCATGACAGCTGCAGATGTTCTCTCTGAGTGGATCTCCAGGGTCCTGCAAATTGTGATCTACCTAACGTCAGAAAAGTCATGTATTCATATGTGTGTGTGCTCCACATGTCTGTGTGTGCACATGCACATAGACTTTTTTTGGTTGAAACGTTTTAATTAGAAAAAGCATGCTTTTTTGGGAAGGGCCTAAGGTAATCCAGCTTGCTGTGTTCCCAGGAATGAGTGTGCATAGTCTCCGATCCTAACTGTGCTCTTCTGTTCTCTGCATGTGGGGAAGATGGGCACCTGGTTTCCACTCCCTGGGTCCACCTGGGCTTTCAGGGCTGCAGGGGCTCTGCTGCCGCCTCTTGTGGGTTTCTGTGGTTCAGGGTTCTCTGAAGCAGAGGCTCAGGCCCTGGAAGGGAGGGTCAGATTGGGAGCCACAGAGAATGGATTTGGGACTGCAGGGGCTACAGCCACTGTCCTACCTGCTCAAGTGACTTCCAGAGGACGCCTCTCTCCCAACTTGCCTCGGGATCCTTTGTGGGAGTCTCCAGGATTGAGTCTCCAGGAACATTATCTGCTTTTGTCTGTCTTAATCCTTTTTTTAGACCTTGACTAGTGCTCCTGTTATACTGATAGATTACCTTTATGCAGCACCCACTCTGTTCCAGGGACTGAATGCTGTCTCAGGAGAACAGCGCATGAGGTAGACATGGTTATTCCCCTTGTTCTCTCAGTAGCTGTGAGTAAATAAGCACAGAGAGGTTAAGTAACTTGCCCAGGTTCTTACAGCATGTAAGGGGCAAAATAAAACTGGACACCAAGGCCTGCATCCCTAACTCTCCCAACCTTGCTGCCTCCTCTGGGATGGTTGCCACGTGAATACCTGTGCCTTGGATGTGGCTGTCCCGCTGACATTGTGCTATTCCTTCATGATACGTCAGCTTCTGGTGGAAGCCCATGCAAGTACATCAATGTAGAGCTGGGTAGAATGGAAGGAGTCAGACTTGAGGCCCCAAACGTGCAGCTTTAGAGGCTATGGGGAAGCTCCCCACTTCCCCACTACCTTTCCTTGCCTTGAGGGAAAATGGCCTTACCCTTGGCCCCTTCCACATACAAACCAAAGGAGCAGTTTTCTCTTCCAGCTCTCTATTTGCTGTTTGCAGGAGTTTCCCTTTGACTTACTGTGTCAGGATGTTATTAACATCATCAATCACAGGTCGGGGGGCATCATGTCCCTAGTCAGAAAGAACCACATCACAGCCATTAGCTCTTCATTAAAAATTCCCTAATGAAGTTTATAAGCACTTTTACATATTTATATCCAGGATAAAAATGCATCATAAATTCAATAGAAGTGGTGAGGGATAGATCACATTCATATGAAAAGTCAGATTAAACCGAAGGCTAGAAATAAATGAGCTTAGAGCGTCAGCTCAAACCAAAACTCATGTTGTAAGGGGTGGATTGGCATAAACTTCCATGTGGATTCAGGGCCCCCGGATCCCCTCCTTCCCTGCACTTCCCATGGCTATAGATCAGCAGACGCTGTGCTCTTTCCTGTGGCAGGTGGAATTGTGAACTTCCACTGTGTAGCTGCCCCAGAGATGTCCACCTTCTGTCCCCCAGAACCTGTGACAATGTGGGAGCTCGCAGGTGAGAGCAAGTGAAGGACTGTGAGATGGGAGAGATGGCCCCGGAGAGTCCAGGTAGGAAGATCATAACCACAGAGGGACTCCTGCCAAGAGAGGTCAGGTGAGAGGACGCTGCGGTAACAGAAACAGAGGTTGACTGATTTGACCAAGGAACGAAGCTACCGCCAAAACCTGCACAAAGCAAGGGAGGTAATTCTCACTCCAGAGGGAACCAGCCTGTCCATACCCTGACCCATTTCAATGCTGACTCTCAGAGCTATGAGATAATAAATCCGTGTTGTAAGCCATTGCACTTCTGTTAATTTGTTATAGCACCTACTAGACACTCATACATTTCTCTTTATTCTATGTTCCCTGAGGGCTGGTTTCAGCCTTTCTCATTAACTTCTGCAAACTGATGGCCAAGGGCAGTGTTTGGACCCACATAGGCATCGTACATATGAATTGAATGAACAAACAAAGGACAAAATGAATGCATTTTGGCTGAAAATGTGTCAAGCAGCCGTAACTGCAGGTCTTACTAACCAATTAACAAAAAAGACCTGTTCTTTCTGTGTGTAGCTGATGCTGAGAGCAGAGACTGCATCCACCCAGCTCTGGGGGTGCTGCCCTCTCCATGTAGTTCTGGAAGATTCCATGTGGTTTCCCACTGATGGAGAGAGCATGCATGACTGACCTCTTATGACATACACATGGAGACTGTGTAAGGTTTCAGGATTCACCCTGTGCAGATAAATCAATTGGTGAGAATGGATAGGGCAGCTAGAGATGACTTGCCTATGGTCTAGAGCAGGAGAGGCATAACTGGATCCCTGGGAAGGTGAGCATTAGGCATCGAAGGGGAAGAGGAAAGGGCCCTCAAGCTTGGATTATGCAGCAGATGTCAGCAGGTGAGGAATTTCCGCAAAGGCAGTTCTCTTGCACTCCAAACAACTTGGTGTGTATGGATGGAACCACATCCGTCAATCTAATGAGTGAGTGGCAGAAGGTGCGCTCTAGCAGCCGTCTCAGACTTTCCTCACCCCACAGAGCAAAGCACCTTTTCTCCCCCACCCCGCCAGATTACTACTCAATTAATTCAGACAGAAACCATCCCAGAAAATAAACATCCCCTTTAAATCATACATTAGAATGCTGTACATGTAGAGTAAGCCAGGCATTGAAACATAGCATGTTGATCAAGGCAATCAAAAATGCAAAATAGGAAATAAATCCGAAGGAGCAGCTATCAGGAGAACAAATCCCAGGCAGCAGGGGCCATAAGGCAGCTGACACCAGGAGACCCCAGAGAGCAGCAAGCCCGAGGCAGACAATGGCCCAGCAGGCAAGATGCACCCACTCAGCCCAGGATAATTCTGCAAAATCATCTTTTGGGAAAAGTACCTTTATAAATCATCCTCAAAGCAGAGGCCCTTCAAACACCATCCTCAAAGCAAGACTAAGTGTCTTGGTTGTCATTTTCATTTTATTTTGTTCTGTTTCTAAAACTAAATGAAGACAGCAAAAGTCTGGTCTGATCAAGGGTAAGTGCCTTTGGCTCTCAAAGTACTTTAAAAGGAAAGGGACCTTGAGTGTGACCTGCAATCCTGAGCCCACTCTGAGCCACATGAGGGGAAGACAGGGTGTGGACGAGTCAATCAAGCCTCGCACGGGAAGGCAGGGATTAATGCCATGACCTTGGCTGTAGATTAAACCCCTGCTCCCCCAACATGCTAAATTTTATTGATTTTCCTTTTGTTTGTGCAGTTAATCATTTGTTTGCAACCAGGGTTTCAGGTGAGGACACACAGATGAATCAGAAACCCAATCTGCAGGAGCTCATGACCCCTTCTTTCATGTCTGACCGCTGCTGGAGAAAAGATCAAATTCAGGTTCTGTCGTGTTTGTCTCTGCCTGGTCCTGAGCCCACGGTAGCCTTCAAGTTTGTTTACTAGTTATTTTTCTGTTTTCTTTCTTGAGAATTCAGTGATGTCAAAAATAGTAGGTTTAATTTATTTTCTCATCTTCTTCCTTAAAAAATGGATTTTGCTGTGGTGATAGAGGATCATCTTGTAACTACTCGCCAACGTTGTATTACAGTGAACTTCAGGAAGGAAGACCCCTGCTGGCTGGGAGAAGGAGAATTTGCTGCTGTGTTCTGGCTCAGGGTGTCCCAGGGCTCTCATCACCCAGCAGGAGCACCAGGTCTCCAGGATGCAGCTGGAGTGGGGCCCACTTCTGTCCAGTGCCCACGGAGGCCTCCAGATTCGGGGATTCCAGCTTGTGGATTTTCAGTTGCTGTTCGGCTGCAAGCAGGAGGCACCTGGGGAGGGAAACTTCTGTTGAGGCAGTTCTGGGCCAAGAGGAAGAGCTGACAACTAAATGCTCCTGGAGAGGAAGCCCTGCAGCCTCCGGAGAGGGAAATGGTAAATATCCCAGAAATCTGGCAAAGGTTTTGAGCCAGAAATTCTGCTTCTAGGAAATTATCCTGAACAATAATTAGAAAAGTCATCAATCTTTATATCCCAAAGAGGCTTATCATAGTAGTATGGACAAGAACGCGGATGAGATAGCTGAATGTCCAGTGACAGGGTAGGAGAGAACTCAGCCTACCAGCAGAGGGGAAAACACTTTAAGGAATAACACCAAATGCATGTAGCAACATGGGAAAATGACAGTTGCAGAGTGAATATTAGGCCAAGTTGCAAAGCAGGCACGCTGCACAATGTGCCTTAAGAATCTACAGCCACGTTCATGTTTCTGAGTGAAATACAGACGGCCCTTCAAACACCACGTTCTTACCTTGACCTTAAGGTTCTTGAGCAGCATGATGGTTTTAGGAAAAGGGATTCCTAAAGGCATGTGCTGTGTCTTAGCAGAGCAAGGGTACTTCCTTTTTAAAACATATTTTAAAGTCATTATAGATGCATTGAAAATTGCACAGAAGCAAGGAGGGGGTCTGTAACTCTTCAGTTCACTTGTCCTGATAACTAGACCTTGCATAACTCAAGAGAGCATCAAAATCAGAAAAATGACATCGTGCATCTTATATTCATGTTCTGCCAGGTCCCATGTGCTCGTGTGTGTCTCTGTGTGTTTGCAGGTGTCTGCACGTTTATCATGTGTGTGCTTTGGAGTAGCCAGCAGCACAGTCAAGGCAGGCAACTGTACCTAGCCACAAAACTCCTCACCCTTCCTCTTCCTCCCTCCATTCATGACCTTTTCCAGCCATGGTTGCCATCTTTATCACCTGTCCACATCTTTGCAATGTTAACTCACAAATGCTGTATCACACGCAGTCTGGAACCTCTGGAGATTGGCTTTTCCACTCGGGATAATTCCTTTGATAGTTAAACAACTGTTGAATGTGTAAAGACTTCATTTCTTTTTATGACTGACTGGTATTCTACCCTGTGGCTACAACACAGTTTAACTCTTCACCCAATAAAGTTTGTCTGGGTAGTTTTCAGTTTAGGGCCATTAGGACTAAAGCTGCTAAGAACATTATCAGACAAGTTTTTTGCAGATAAATCAGCTTCCATTTATTTGGAATTAATGCCCAAGAATGCAGTGGCTATGTTGTATGGTAAGTTTATTTTTAGTTTTAAAAGAACTTTTTTCCAGAGTGGCTGTACCATTTGACATTGCCATGTTTGAGTGATCCAGGTTCTTAGCATCTTCATCAGCATTTATGTTCAGTGAGAGGGGGAAGGGGAGAGAGAGAGAGAGAGAGAGAGAGAGAGAGAGAGAGAGAGAGAGAGAGGGAGAGAAGTTAGAACAACATACATTGAAATGTGCAGTCTTGAGCAATAATTTCCACGCTGGTAGCATCACAATACCTGATCTCAATTTATACTTCAGAGCTACAGGAACAAGACCTGCATACCAGGCATCAAAACAGACATGAAGGGCAGGGGATGTGGCTCAAGCAGTAGCATGCTGGGAAAATGAGTATCCATATGTAGAAGAATGAGACTAGGTTCCTTTCTCTTACTCTGCCCCAAAGTCAATGCAGGGTGCATCAAAGACCAGGGAATTAGACCAGAAACTTCACAACTTCTAGAAACTCAACACTTCAACATCTTGAGGCAGGCACCGGCTTCCTTAATAAGACTCCTAAAACTCAAGAGACAAAACCAAGAATAAATAAGCAGGACAGCATCAAATGAAAAAGCTTCTGCACATCAAAGCAAACAAGAGTGTGAAGAGAGAGCCTACAGAATGGGAGATTTCTGCCACCTGCTCCTCTGACAGGGGATTAATATCCAGACCATATAAAGAACTCAAACTTAACACCAGAGCAAACAAACAAGGAACCCAATGAATAAGTAGGCAAATGAGCCAAACAGACATTTCTCAAAAGAAGAAATGCAAATGGCTTACAGGTACACGAAAAAAAAAAAAAAATTCAACGTCCTTCGCAATCAGGGACATGTAAATCAAAATTGCATTTAGATTTCGTCTCACTCCACTTAGATTGCCAGGCATGGAGAATTCAAATAGCGGTAAGTACTGGAGAGGTTGTGGGAATAAAGGTGCATTCATTCATTGTGGCTGGGACTGCAAATTAGCAACCTCTCTGGAAAGCAGTATGGAGATTCCTCAATAGACTAGGAATGGAACCACCATAGGACCCAGCTATCCCTCTCCTCAGTATTAATCTAAAAGAACTAAAACCAGTATACTATAGTGATACAGCTACATCAATGTTTATAGCAGCACAATAGCCAAGTGATGGAACTAGCCCAGACATCTGTCAACAGATGAATGGATAAAGAAAATGTGGTAGATACACACAACCGAGTTTTACTCAGCCATAAAGAAGAATGAAATTGTGTCATTTGCTGGTAAATGGATGGAAGTGGAGAACATTATCTTAAGTGAAATAAGCCAGACCCAGAAAATCAAGGGTTGAATGGTTTATCTCATATGCGGAAGCTAAAGAGAGAAAAGGAATTAATATAAAAAGGATCTCATAAAAATAGAAGGGAGAACAATGGAGTGTATGGAGGGAATTGGAAGAAAGGAGGAGTGGGAAAGGAGAGAAATTGCGGAATGAAATTGTCCTGGTTATGCTACGTGCATGTGCGGATATATCATAATAAATTCTACCTCTATGTATAGCTATAGTCCATGATTAGAAACAATGAATAAATAGAAGGAAGACTGATAGATAGAGGAAGGAGGTCTGGGGAAGGAGGAGGGGATGGAAGGGAAAGTCCTAGGGATTGAAATAGAGCGAATTATGTTACATGCCTTTATAAATACATCAAAATGAACTCATTATCATGTACACCTAAATGCACTAATAATCCATCAATAAGTCTTCCTTAAAAATGGTTGCCCACGTTTTTACCACATGCATATCAGAGTACTAATCTCCAGGATATATAAAGAGCTCAAAAAGCTTAACACACACACACAAAAAAAAAAAAAAAACCAAATAACCCAATCAATAAATGGGCCAAGAAGCTGAACAGACACTTCTCAGAAGAAGAAATACAACTGATCAACAAATATTCGAAAAAATTTTCAACATCTCTAGCAATTAGAGAAATGCAAATCAAAACTACTCTTAAGATTTCATCTCACTGCAGTCAGAATGGCAGCTATTAAGAATACAAGCAACAATAAGTGTTGGTGAGGATGTGGGGGAAAAGGCACACTCTTACATTGCTGGTGGGACTGCAAATTGGTGCAACCACTCTGGAAAGCAGTATGGAGATTCCTTGGAAAACTTGGAATGGAACCACCACTTGACCCAATTATCCTATTCCTCAGTTGTATACCCAAAGGACTTTAAAACAGGGACACAGCCACATCAATGTTTATAGCAGCACAATTCACAATAGCTAAATTGTTGAACCAAGCTAGATATCCTCCAATAGATAAATGGATAAAGAAACTGTGGTATATATATACACAATGGAATGTTAATCAGCATTAAAAGAGAATGAAATTATGGCATTTGCAGGCAAATGGATGGAGCTAGAGAATATCATGCTAAGTGAAGTTAGCCAATCCCAAAAAACTAAAAGCCCAATGTTTTCTCTGATAAATGATGGGGGGAGGCATGGGAGAAATGGAGGAACTGTGGGTAGAGCAAAGGGGAGGGAGGGCATGGGGGTAGGAAAGATGGTGGAATGAGATGGACATCCTTACCCTAGGTATGTGATGAATGAAGACACAAATGATGTGACTCTACTTTGTGTACAATCAGAGAAATAAAAAATTGTGCTCCACTTGTGTACTATGAATCAAAATGCATTCTGTCATATATAATGAATTAGAACAAATTCATAAATAGATAAATAAATAAGAAAAAAAAAATGGTTGCCCAGAGTGGGTGGTAGGGTGACTGAAAATGATTTTTCTATTTCTGCCTCCTCTACTGTAAATATATACTGCTTTTATCTTGAGCAAAAACATAAAAAGTTATGTTATTATTTAGGAAAGAATTGGCCATGGCAATGAAAGAGCTCTACGGATTGAAACAAGGGTGATTCTATGGGTTTATGCAGCAGGAATCCTTCCCCACCTCATTTACTTGAAAAAAAATAGTCTTGATGTGCTTCCTACTATTTTATATCCATGTTTTACTGTTGTGGTGGACAACGGTGATGCTAACTTCACTAGTATTTAAGTTAAAAACAGTGCAGGTCAGATTGGCATTCCTCAGTAGGTAAAATTAGGTAAAAATAAGACATGCTTTGAAAACCACTTTTAGTTAGTAGATGAAGGAAAAGTCATCAGCTGGCCACATTCCTTCCTTAGGAATCTCTTCATTTTCATCCTGGAATTCAGTCCATCTGGAGTAATTGTTCCTTCTGACAGGGACAGGTACAGAGAGTAGGTTTGTTGTGGTTTGGCCAGCAAAGCCTGGGGCTAGAATCTGCTTCTTCCAGAAACAAGGGCTACAGATGGCAGATTATTCTGTCCTTTATTTCTTGTTTGTTAGGCTAAAGCTCATTGGAGTGGTAGGTAGATTGTAATGTTAATGTTTGTTTCTGGAACTCTTGAGAAGCTGCTTGTAACTGACTATGGCTTTAAACAGCCAGCTCCACTGTGAGCAGGTTTCCTAGGGCCCTTGACTGCTGTCTGCAGAGGAAAGGGTCCGTCCAGCATCACCTGTGAGTTTTGGGTTTCCCTCCTGTTTTTTTTTTCTGAGTCACTTTCCTTATTCTGGAACCTCAGAGAAACCACCTGGGCCAGGTGCTTCAGGCTGGAGCTTCTGGCTGGCGCAGCAGGGCCAGTGCACAATGAATGAACAGGAGACTCCCATTTCCCACCTCTGGCATCAGAAGGTGGCGGCGGCGGGTGGGAGTGCCAAGCATCTAATTGCACTTTGAAATTTTCTTCCCAAAGTTCAACTGGTCTGTCCTCTCTCTGCAGAGCAATTTGGGTGAAAGATGCATGAACATTTCAGCCGCTTTGGGATTTCTCTGCAAAAGACCATGCCACCCGTGGGAGCCAGGGAGAAGGGCAGGCACTCCCTCTGGCCCCACACTTCCTGCTGCTGATTAAGACTGAATCACCTTTTTTCCCTTGTGAAATTCAAGCCCCAGAAATACCCAGAGAGAAAATGTATCCCTACAGCTGCGGCTGATTCTCCCTCCTCTGGCCTCCTGACCTGTTTTGCTATGTGGATAGGAGCAGAATGGTGAATGGCTATTTGTTCCCAGAAATGCCAAGCCCTTAGCCTGGTCAGAGAGTCAGCAACAGAGGTATCTGGAAGGTTCTTTTGTTGAGTCAGAGAAAAATCCCTTGAGAAGAGTGGGGCCAGGGCTTCTTGGGTCACAACCTACCATGAATCTGGCTGGCTTTTCTCAAGTGTAATAGGAATAAATCTAAAGAGGGTGAAAGTGCGCACAAAGGGACCTTCTCTCCCTCTTGGCTTCCAGTAAAAATAGTTCATTATGTGTATTTTCCATTGTTAATCAAGAATATGAGGAACCCAAGGCCTTGTCCCCAGTGTCCTGGGATGTGGGGGGATGCCTGTGCCTGGGGCAGGGGACGGGGCCTGGCCTCAGGGCCCTTCACCTCTGAACCTGCTCCTGTCCTTGCCTGTGGAAAGGGCATGGTTTCAGTAGCCACCGCGCCAGCTCAGGGAGGATGAAAGGAAATAATACATGCAATGTTCAGCACAGGACTGGGGACCTATGAGAGAGCACTAGTGGTACTCTCAGATACTCCAGAAGTACTCTGGGAGTACTCCTAGATACTTACCAGGGAGTACCATTGCTAAGTAAACCCTAGACTTCAATGTCATTCTTGCGGCAACACCTGTCTCTAATACAGTAGAAATGGAAATAATCCACTTTTATTTTCACCTGTTTGCAGTTACCTTCTGTGTTAGGGACATGTCAGAATATGCTCCCATGGGAGCAGGCTGTCACTGTGGAATTCTTCTAGTGCATTCTAATCTCCTAGGAAACCTGCAGATGAGCCCCTTTGTCCCTTAGGACCCTGGAGCCCCAGGCACAAGGTGGCATCTCAACCAGTGTTTGTGGATGATTGATTAAGTCTTCAGTTTGCATCTGCTCTCCCCCACCTGTCAACCTACCAGAACCTTCCAGGCAGCAGAGATGGTACAAAACAACTGCCTGCAGTTTACATTTTGAGGATGGAGGACAAGCCCGTTGAATATTAAGAAGAGTAAGAAATTTTAGAGAATGGGGATCAATCCAGGAAGGGAGGTTCGCACTGACTTATGAGGACCTTTCTCATACACAAAGCTACCGGAAACCTCAGTGGATCCCGGCTGATTTTTAAACCCTTTGAAGCATGTGTGAGCTGTGTGTGGTGGCTAGAGTGTGTTAGTGTGCGTGTTGTGTTTGTGTGTTGTTGGGCTGGGGAAAGGGGAACAAAGAGAAGGCAGAGGGCTTTGTATGAACTCACTTTGGTCATTTCACCTGTGCACTCTTTCCTGTGACCCGTCTGGTCCCTGAGAGGCTCCCTGTCTTCGAGGAGTAGCTGCTGGTTGTGAGACCCTGAGAGCGAGCATCTGCAGCTTCCATTCACCACTGAGTCCATAGTTCCCACGATAGCAACGGGATTCAGTATGTGCCCAGTAAATATTTGTGGATCTAATATTTGTTGGTTTGTTGAAGAAACAGACCCATTACTTCAACTGTTTTCTCAATTCCTCCTTATTGATGAATTCCATATTGAACTTTTTTATGCATGCCCATCAAATTCTCATGACTCTGGCCCAGTCTTTCACGGCCACACCTACTCTATAGCAGCCACCATGGTCTTAGCGAGGTGCTGAAGGATGTGTCTGGGTCAGGGTGGCATTCCAGCATTGGGGAGGGCAGGCCAGCCCAAGCACACTTAGTAGGTCTTGTGCAGTGATGGTGGAGGGGCATCTCGTGAAATGTCCCCTGAGAAGTCTGTAAAGAGGTGAGTGGCTTCCAAGGCCTGCAGTGAGCCCAGATACTATCTTGAGAATAACAAGAGTGAATAACAAGTTCTTTCTTGAAAGATACATTTAAGATATGTTTTTTTTTCTTTAGAGTGTAAAATTTGAATACAAGAGGTAGGGATTATCTATTCCCGCTTACTAGTGTATGGCGAATTAGAGTTCCTAAGGATCTAAAGTCCATATTCTTTTCCTTCCTCTTTCATCTCCTGCTTATTCCCCTTGGCATTTGTAATATGATGGAAAAGGGCCACACACTTTGGTGAGTTGACAGGGGTGAGCTGAAAGAATGCAGAGACTCTGGTTGTGATAGCTAATTGTATGTGCTCAGGTTCAGCGATACTCCAATGGCTGGTGGAACACTCCTCCTGGTGGGTTTCTTTTTTTTTTTTTTAATTTATTTTTTTTATTGGTTGTTCAAAACATTATAAAGCTATTGACATATCATATTTCATACAATAGATTCAAGTTGGTTATGAACTCCCAATTTTACCCCAAATACAGATTGCAGAATCACATCGGTTACACATCCACATTTTTACATAATGCCCTATTAGTAACTGTTGTATTCTGCTACCTTTACTATCCTCTACTATCCCCCCTCCCTCCCCTCCCATCTTCTCTCACTACCCCATCCACTGTAATTCATTTCTCTCCTTGTTTATTTTCCCATTCCCCTCACAACCTCTTATATGTAATTTTGTATAACAATGAGGGTCTCCCTCCATTACCATGCAATTTCCCTTTCTCTCCCTTTCCATCCCACCTCATGTATCTGTTTAATGTTAATCTTTTCTTCCTGCTCTTCCTCCCTGCTCTGTTCTTAGTTGCTCTCATTATATCAAAGAAGACATTTGGTATTTGTTTTTTAGGGATTGGCTAGCTTCACTAAGCATGATCTGCTCTAGTGCCATCCATTTCCCTGAAAATTCTATGATTTTGTCATTTTTTAGTGCTGCGTAGTACTCCATGGTGTATAAATGCCACATTTTTTTTATCCATTCATCTATTGAAGGGCATCTGGGTTGGTTGCACAGTCTAGCAATTGTGAATTGTGCTGCTATGAACATCGATGTAGCAGTATCCCTGTAGTACGCTCTTTTAAGGTCTTCAGGGAATAGTCCAAGAAGGGCAATAGCTGGGTCAAATGGTGGTTCCATTCCCAGCTTTCCCAGGAATCTCCATAATGCTTTCCAGATTGGCCACACCAGTTTGCAGTCCCACCAGCAATGTACAAGAGTACCCTTTTCCCCACATCCTCTCCAGCACTTGTTGTTGTTTGACTTCATAATGGCTGCCAATCTTACTGGAGTGAGATGGTATCTTAGGGTGGTTTTGATTTGCGTTTCTCTGACTGCTAGAGATGGTGAGCATTTTTTCATGTACTTGTTGATTGATTGTATGTCCTCCTCTGAGAAGTGTCTGTTCAGGTCTTTGGCCCATTTGTTGATTGGGTTATTTGTTTTCTTATTGTTTAATTTTTTGAGTTCTTTGTATACTCTGGATATTAGGGCTCTATCTGAAGTGTGAGGAGTAAAAATTTGTTCCCATGATGTAGGCTCCCTATTTACCTCTTTTATTGTTTCTCTTGCTGAGAGAAAACTTTTCAGTTTAAGTAAGTCCCATTTGTTGATTCTTGTTATCAATTTTTGTGCTATGGCTGTCCTATTAAGGAATTTGGAGCCCGACCCTACAATATGTAGATCGGCGCCAACTTTTTCTTCTATCAGACGCAGGGTCTCTGATTTGATATCTAGGTCCTTGATCCATTTTGAGTTAACTTTTGTGCATGGCGAGAGGAGGGGATTCAGTTTCATTTTGTTGCATATGGATTTCCAGTTTTCCCAGCACCATTTGTTGAAGATGCTATCCTCCCTCCATTGCATGCTTTTAGCTCCTTTATCAAATATAAGATAGTTGTAGCTTTGTGGATTAGTCTCTGTGTCCTCTATTCTGTACCATTGGTCCACCCTCCTGTTTTGGTACCAGTACCATGCTGTTTTTGTTACTATTGCTCTGTAATATAGTTTTAAGTCTGGTATCGCTATACCGCCTGATTCGCACTTCCTGCTTAGAATTGCTTTTGCTATTCTGGGTCTTTTATTTTTCCATATGAATTTCATGATTGCTTTATCCATTTCTACAGGAAATGCCGTTGGGATTTTGATTGGCATTGCATTAAACCTATAGAGAACTTTTGGTAATATCGCCATTTTGATGATGTTAGTTCTGCCTATCCATGAACAGGGTACATTTTTCCACCTTCTAAGATCTTCCTCTATCTCTCTCTTTAGGGTTTTGTAGTTTTCATTGTATAAATCTTTCACCTCTTTTGTTAGGTTGATTCCCAAGTATTTTATTTTTTTTGAGGATATTGTGAATGGAGTGTTTTTCCTCATTTCCGTTTCAGAGGTTTTGTCGCTGATATACAGAAATGCCTTTGATTTATGCGTGTTGATTTTATATCCTGCCACTTTGCTGAATTCATTTATTAGTTCTAGTAGTTTTTTTGTAGACCCTTTTGGGTCTTCTAGGTATAGAATCATGTCATCTGCAAATAGTGATAATTTAAGTTCTTCCTTTCCTATTTTTATGCCTTTAATTTCTTTCGTCTGTCTAATTGCTCTGGCCAGTGTTTCGAGAACTATATTGAATAGAAGTGGTGATAGAGTGCATCCCTGTCTTGTTCCAGATTTTAGGGGGAATTCCTTCAATTTTTCTCCATTGAGAATGATGCTAGCCTGAGGCTTAGCATAGATAGCTTTTACAATGTCGAGGTAAGTTCCTGTTATCCCTAGTTTTTCTAATGTTTTGAACATAAAGGGATGCTGTACTTTGTCGAATGCTTTTTCTGCGTCGATTGAGATGATCATATGGTTCTTATTTTTAAGTCTATTGATGTGGTGAATAACATTTATTGATTTCCATATATTGAACCATCCTTGCATCCCAGGGATGAATCCTACTTGATCATGGTGCACAATTTTTTTGATGTGACTTTGTATCCAATTCGCCAGAATTTTATTGAGGATTTTTGCATCTAGGTTCATCAGAGATATTGGTCTGTAGTTTTCTTTCTTTGAGGTGTCTTTGTCTGGTTTCGGAATCAGGGTGATGTTGGCCTCATAGAATGAATTTGGCAGAGCTCCTTCTTTTTCTATTTCCTGAAATAACTTGAAAAGTATTGGTATTAATTCTTCCTTAAAGGTTTTGTAAAACTCTGCTGTATACCCATCCGGTCCTGGGCTTTTCTTGGTTGGAAGTCTTTTGTTTGCTTCTTCTATTTCATCTATTGTTATTGGTCTGTTTAAGTTGTGAGTATCCTCCTGACTCAGTCTGGGCAAATCATATGACTTAAGGAATTTATCGATGTCTTCACTATCTTCTATTTTATTGGAATATAGGTTTTCAAAATAATTTCTAATTGTCTTCTGTATTTCTGTAGCGTCTGTTGTGATATTGCCTTTTTCATCCCGTATGTTAGTAATTTGTGTTCTCTCTCTTCTTCTCTTCGTTAGCATGGCTAAGGGTCTGTCGATCTTATTTATTTTTTCAAAGAACCAACTTTTAGTTTTGTTAAATTTTTTCTATAGTTTCTTTTGTTTCAATTTCGTTGATTTCCGCTCTGGTTTTAATTATTTGTTGCCTTCTGCTACATTTGCTGTTGTTTTGCTCTTCCTTTTCTAGGGCTTTGAGATGAAGTGTGAGCTCATTTATTTGTTGGTTTTTCCTTTTTTTGAGGAATGACCTCCAAGCGATGGATTTCCCTCTTAAAACTGCTTTCATTGTGTCCCATAGATTCCGATATGTTGTGTCTGTATTTTCATTTATCTCTAAGAATTTTTTGATTTCCTCCTTTATGTCTTCTGTAACCCATTGATCATTCAGTAACATATTATTCATTTTCCATGTGATGTAGGATTTTTCCTTCCTTCTTTTATCATTGATTTCCAGTTTCATTCCATTATATCAGATAAAATGCATGGTATTATCTCCACCCCTGTATATTTACTGAGGATTGCCCTATGGCATAATATATGGTCTATTTTTGAGAAGGATCCATGTGCTGCTGAGAAAAAAGTATATCCACTTGATGATGGTTGATATATTCTATATATGTCAGTTAAGTCTAGGTTGTTGATTGTGATATTGAGTTCTATAGTTTCTTTATTCAGCTTTTGTTTGGAGGATCTGTCCAATTGTGAGAGAGGTGTGTTGAAGTCACCCATAATTATTGTGTTGTGGTCTATTTGATTCTTGAACTTGAGGAGAATTTGTTTTATGAACGTCGCAGCACCATTATTTGGTGCATAAATATTGATAATTGTTATGTCTTGTTGGTGAATGGTTCCTTTTAACAGTATATAATGTCCTTCCTTATCCCTTTTGATTAATTTAGTCTTGAAGTCAATTTTATTCGATATGAGGATGGCCACCCCTGCTTGCTTACGAGGACCGTGTGCGTGGTATATTTTTTCCCAACCTTTCACCTTCAGCCTGTGTATGTCTTTTCCAATCAGATGTGTCTCCTGGAGGCAGCATATTGTTGGATTTGTTTTTTTAATCCATGTTACCAGCCTATGTCGCTTTATTGGAGAGTTTAAGCCATTAACGTTTATAGTTACTATTGATATATGGCTTGTACTTCCAGCCATGTTTGATTATTTATCTTCTTTTTTTTTTTTTAATTTAGTTTGTTTCTCCATGGTTAGCTTTCCCCCCGCCCTCTGTCTTTATAGAGGCACTTCCCACTGATGGTTTTGGTTATTGTTTTTCATTTCTTCCTCGTGTAGTGTTTTGCTCAAGATGCTTTGCAATGCTGGTTTTCTGGCTGCAAATTCTTTTAGCTTTTGTTTATCATGAAAGATTTTTATTTCGTTGTCGTACCTGAAGCTTAATTTTGCTGGATACAGAATTCTTGGTTGGCATCCATTGTCTTTCAGTGTTTGAAATACGTTGTTCCAGGATCTTCTCGCTTTCAGCATCTGTGATGAAAAATCTGTTGTTAACCTTATTGGTTTACCCCTGAATGTAATCTGCCTCCTTTCTCTTGTAGCTTTTAATATTTTCTCTTTGTTCTGTATATTGGATATCTTCATAACAATGTGTCTTGGCATTGGTCTACTGTGATTTTGTGTGCTCAGTGTCCTGTATGCATCTACAATTTGTATATCTGTTTCCTTTTTTATTTCTGGAAAGTTTTCTGTAATTGTTTCATTCAGCAGGCTACTCATTCCCTTTGTTTGAATCTCTGTACCTTCTTCTATCCCAATGACTCGTAGGTTTGTTTTTTTTATGTTATCCCATATCTCTTGGATGTTTTTCTCGTGGTTTTTAACCAGCCTTTCTGAGTTGGCTAGGCTCTTTTCAAGATGATATATTTTGTCTTCATTATCTGATGTTCTGGCTTCTACTTGCTCCACTCTGTTGGTGATACTCTCAATTGAGTTTTTAATTTGGTTTATCGTTTCCTTCATTTCTAGAATTATTGTTTGGTTTTTTTTTTTTATAATCTCTATCTCCTGATAAAGATGCTTAACTTCTTCTTTTATCTGTTTATGTAATTCATTTTCAAAGTGTTCTTTCACTGTTTGGATCTGCTGTCTCCTATCTTCTTTAAGGTTCCATTCCATTTGTTTAAGGTATTCCTTGAGTTCTTTATATGACCATTTTTCTGCTGACTCTAGGTCCTCCTGAATATTTAGGCTGTCCTTCATTGTTTGTACTCCTTTTCTTCCTTGCTTTTTTATGCTGCTCATGTTACTTCTTGTTCTGTTTGACTGCTGAGTTTCTGTTTACTCTTATAGATTTATTTGATGCTTGGGAGGAAAGATATTAGAAGGGAAGGGAAGAAGTCACTAAAGAGAGTGAGAATAGGCAGGTAGAATTCAAGGAAGGGGGAATAAGAAAATTGAAAAGAAATGAAAAGACAAAAGGAACAAAATAACAAAGATTAGATAATAAAGAAAGAAAGAAAAGACGAGAAAAAAAATTTTTAACAAAAATAATAATGATAATAAAAAAATGAAAATTTAAATTTAAAAAAAATAATAATAATAATAAAAATTAAAAAAAATAGAAACATTGAAAAAAGTAAAAGAACATCAACAAATAAAAATTGAAAATGAAAGAAAAAGAAGGAAAAAAAGAAAAAGAAAAAGAAAAAAAAATGATAATAATAATAATAATAATAATAATAATAATAATAATAATAATAATAAATGCAGTCCTAGAGTTCTATTAACTTCTCTTCCAGTAGGTGGAGCTGTGCCCACTGGGCCAAGCTTCTCCTCTCAGTAGGTGGGAACCATTCACTGTGCAGCAGCTCTTTCTCCTAGACTGGGCTGGTCTCCAATCCTGAGTGTCTAGGGCCTTGCCTTGTGTTTCCTCAAGCCAGGCCGTGCTCACCTGTGGCGCTCACCACAATACTGTCTACACGCCAGGTCTGCTGCTCCTGGGAGCCCTGTTTTCATGAACACCTGGGCTCACTCTCCCTGTTTGCCTCCCTCAGACCCTAAGTTTGTAGAGCTTGGGGCTGATATCCCCCAGCGAATTTGCTTGCCCTCCTGTAGCCATGCCCCCGGTAGCTGGTGCAAGAGCCCTCAGTTGTCAGCACTGGTGGGAGCGGTAGCCAGGAGTTCTGCACCGCGAGTCCCGCGCCACTCCTGATTCCCTCGGTCTGGTTATTGCGTTCACAGGAGAGCTGGGAATGGCCCTTAAGGTTTCCCCGCTGTGTGGAGAGAGATGACTAGGGGATTACACACCTGTCGCGCTGGTTTCAATGCAGTTATTTCCTCCGCCCTTGACGCCATTTCTCTGCCATGGTGGTTTCCCATGCAAATGGTGACCGTTCGTTCCCTTTGCCGGGTGACCAATGCAACGGGTGGGTCCTGACTGTCTCTCCCAATCCCTGTTTCAGTCCTGTGGCCACTGCCTATGAAGGCTCGGTTGGCTTTTACCTCTGTAAGTTCCTAAGGGCTGACCAATTATTTCAGTGGGATCGTTAGTGCTGAGTCACACGAAGCAGGCGAATCGGAGCTTAATTGCCTCCGATTCAGGCTCTGTGTGTGTGCTCTGAGGGGCCCAGCCTGTACACCCCAGATCCACGTCAGCTCAGCATTGCCTAGTGATCCTGAGCAAACAGCATTTAGACAGTTTACGGCTCCCTATGCCCGCGCAGTTGAAGATGTCAGAGACTTGATCTCTCTGCCCCTGCCACCATGTTAGATCTCCTCAGTAATATTCATGTTGCCCTTACAGCTTCCTGGCATAAGCAAGTTCTTGGGATTATACAAACTGCTGCTTCTGTTTCCAGTCCAGATTTCTAGGAATGAAACCCTGCCGCTGTCGCCTCCGTCTCTGGTCCGTGCTCACGGACGCTGCGCTCCTTTGCGACTGTAGCAGAGCCGCCCTGGCCTCCGCAGCTCTTCAGCCCGGTGCCCGGCCCCTAGGGCCCAAGCGGCTGCCGCCGCAGCTCTCTGTCCCCCTCCTCCGGAGCACGGGTCCCCTGGCAGGGGGGTGCAGAACGACCCCAGAGCAGGCTCTGCCCGAAGGTGCAGCGGCGAACAGGCCACCAAGGTGCTCGAGGCTGCAGTCCAGCCTTTGGAGGACAGGGCTCAGCACGCAGCCCAGCTCCAACCTCTAGGTGTGGCTGCCAGACAATGTATACGGAGCCATCAAGACAGCAAGCAGAAAGCAAATGGCAGCTCCCGCGGAGTGGATTTTCGGCACAGAAACCACAGCCCCGCCAACAATCCCAATCCACAAACTCTCCCTGTATAAAAATATTCAAAAAAAAAAAAAAAGAAAAAAAGGCGGGGCGCACTGAGCTTTCTTTGCCTCGGGTACTTACAATCCACTGCTGATTACACACTCAGCTTCTCTGCCCGGAGCGAAGCGAAAGAGGAAGCAGATGGGAGCAAAGCGCCCGCGGCTCTGAGCAGCCAAGCGTCCGGGAGTCAAGCGTCTCTTTCGATCTCTTTGTTCTTCCTGCTGCTTGGCAAAGTGGTCTGCTACAGATTAATGGTGAAAGGAGCTCTAACAGACTGTGCGAAATCTCTATTAAAGCCTCTGTTCTGAGCACCACGCTCAGCACTTCAGCAACCCCCGTACGCAGCGGCCATCTTTCCCCATAATCCTGGTGGGTTTCTGAAGAGGCCAGCATTCGACCATAGACCACGTAAAAGTGTTTTTACTTTATTGAATTCCCCAACACAGCAAAAAAGAGAAAGAAGGGTAAATTCTCTCCCTCTCTCTGTGCCTCTCTGCCCACCCGCCTTCTTGAACTGGGATATGCATATTATCCTGCCCTTGGACATTGGAGCTCCTAGTTCTTGGATCTTTGAGCTTCAGGACTAACATGGGTGACCCTTCCATGTGCCCCCAGAACCCGCCCAACTCCACCTGCTGTTCTTAGGTTTTTGGATTCAGACTGAATTACACCACAGGCCTTCCTGGTTATGCAGCTTGTAGATGGCATCCTGTGGGACTCCTCAGCCACCATGTGAGCCAGTTCCCATCATAAATCCCCTATCTATCTCTCTCTCTATCCATCTCCTCTTGGTTCTGTTTCTCTGGAGAACCTCGACTAATACGCTATTGAGATAGGATATTGGATGGTGCTCTGAGTGTTGTCTTAGTAAACATTTATGGAGTCTACTTTGCCATAATAATTTCCCCATAGTATGAGGATTATGGCAGCTCACATTTTATCCTAATATGCTACATGGTGTTTATGCTGCTTAATCTATAGCAAATATTGATTTTGGTGTAGTGCCATGGCTTGTTTGTGCCTCCTTAGCACAGATTTCCATTGGCAATTTGAAGTGCAACTAAGAAACAGGTAGGAGCTCTTTCAACCATTTGCAAAGAATAACACTTGTACTAAGAGAGAATCTGAATGAAGTGCATTTTTATGGACTAACAGGCTCACTTTATGCAGGGTATGGAATGCAGGAGAGATGACTTATGTGGACTCTGCATCAGAAAGATCTGCATTCAAATCCCACCACTGCTACTAGAAATTTGAGTGACCACGGACAATTTGGGTAACCTCTTCAGACCCCAGTTTTGCCATATGTGAGTGGGAAAACGGCTGTATAAGCCACTTTTTAAGGTTCTCCAAGGGCTTTGGAAGCTCATAGCAATGGTGACTGGCCCGTTTTAATACACGCTATTGATAATGTTATTTGTTGCTATTAAGGGCTGGTGTAGGGATACTTTGCTTGTGATTTGAGGCAGACGTCACTTCTGTATGAAGATGTTCCCATCAAGAATACTGTCTGAGGGGCTGGGTTTGGGGCTCAGTAGCAGAGCATTTGCCTTGCATGTGGGAGGCACTGGGTTCCATCCTCAGCACCACGTTAAAAAATAAATAAAATAAAGGTAGTGTGTCCATCTATAACTGAAAGTATTTTTTTAAAAATAGAATACAGTCTGATACTTGCATTAAAAACAGACTGCTGCAGGCTGGTACTTGTTAACAATTTCGCTAGTTTGCTGAAGTCCGTAATGAGTTTCTGATCACACTTCCATCTGGGTGGTTGAATCTATAATGTGCGATTGAGTGATTTTCAGATTGGTGCATGTTTTCAATGGGGCCTCCTTGGGAGTGTTGCATTTGAAGTTCTTTGGAGGCGAAATCTCTGCAACACACATAAAGGGATTCTCAAAAAACATCTATAGTGAACGGCTTGCTTTTAGCAAAAAATGGAGTTACAGGGGTCAGTTTTAGCCTTTTGCTTCAAACAATAATAATGACAATAACAACCTAAAGCAGATAAAATGACTATTTGTGAGACTCCAAAAATAAATCAACCAAGGATGGAAAGGTAGGATAAATGAAGGGAGCCCTACACCCGCTCTGGCTCACCACCTGAAGATTCCCGACTGTAGAGTCTAGCAGGGGCCTGGTGGACGCCCGCACTGAGGAGACAGAGCTGAGAGTGGAAAAGATCAGAGCAACGGGAATGTGGGGGTCCAAGGACCAGCCAGAGAGAGCTGTGCAAACAGAGCTCCAGGGTGGGCTGAGGGTCCCCTCAGTGTTCAACTGTGTATCCACTAATTCACACTGTGAGAAAACTACCCAGACCTGGAGAAGAACCCCACAAAGCATGAAGCAGGACAGCCGGGTGCACACACAGACTGGGAATAGCGCCTGCTTCTGTCACCCGCATCAGCTACCCTGAGAGGTGTGGGGCACCCGGTAAGGTCCTCAGAAAGGCCGCCCCTTGTCAGCAGGAAATAATGAATTCTAATCTGAGTGCTTTTCCTGTGCAGACAATCTTAAAAACATCATCTCAAAGGGTCCAACTGCAGCCAGATATGGTGGTGCACACCTGTAATCTCAGCAGCTTTGGACGCTGAGGCAGGAGGATCAAGGGTTCAAAGATGACTTCAGCAAGTTATCGAGGCTCTAAGCAGTGAGACTCTGTATGTAAATTATATATATATATATATATATATATATATATATATATATATATATATATATATATATATATTATATATATAATATAATATAATATATAAAAGTGCTGGCGATGTGGCTCAGTGGCTAAGTGTCCCTGGGTTCAATCCCTGGTACCAAAAATAAAACCACAAAGAGAAACAAAAAAAAAAAAAAATGGGATCCAACTGCTTCTAAGTAACTTAATTGAATCCCAGAACAAAGCTTGAGTATCTTTCAGAATACACAAATGTCTACCAGTTAACAAGGTGAGATTCACAGTGTCTCACATCCAATAAAGAATGATTACGCATGTGAAAAACCAGGTCTCCGTGACCTGCATGAAACAATCACCCATCAACTAAACCAACCAAGTATCGACATAGCTACTGTAATTAGCAAATGAAGACAGTAAAAGAGGTAATATCATTGTAGTTTCTATGCTTAAAAAATAAAGTTAAATTTCTTATTTTTGCAAACAACATTAATTAGGACTGTGAATACATCCATTTTAAAAATAGTACTTTTCAGAAATCCTGGGAGGTTTGTGTTGCTGGGTGTGGCTTTAGGGATGGAGCTGAGCTATTAAGCCACAGCTCTCAGGCACTCTGTACCACTGCTCCCACCCCACAGCCCGGGAGGCCGGTGTTCACTTCTTCCTGGGTATTTTGGCATTTCTGAAATTGCAGCTCTCCAAAATGCTGTCCTGCTGATGTGACGTCAGCATCCTGCTCCAGATAAATTATTCTTCACTGGAAATCACACCTGAAATGATTGCTTCCAGCCGCTGCGTCACATAAAACTCAAAGGAGATCCAGGGGAGAAGCAACCGACAGAGAAAAGGCATTTGTATTTTAAAACCACGGGGCAGTTAATTACCCGGGTATTTCTGAGGGTCAAAACCAGGAGCAAATAGTGTCAGGCAGCAGAGGCTGCAAGAGAAAACATTTCCGTGACTTCTGTCACATTCCACAGGACACCCTGATGAGTGTCCACCTAAGTCCAGTCTCTGACCAGCATGAATGTGCTCTGTTACCTAATAAGTTGCTGGTTTGTCTGCTAATCTTTATTTTTTTATTGCTAATATTATTGCTGATATTTCAGGACTACGATGAATTAAATTCAGAGAAATCATAAAATACAAAACTTGACTAATGTTTTATTATAATATTAAGACTTATTCAACACCGCCACAGGATAGATGTGTAGTACTTATTGTTTTTGGCAAATGTGTTTGCACTCAGCAAAATAGGGTGCTAAATCAAATATAATTATTTGGAGGTAGTCTCTGTTTCAAGCTAGAATAAAAATTCTCTGAAAGCAAGAAATAGAATATGGTTCAATTTACATTTTCTTTCCTCCTTGAACTTGAAACCCTGGCCTAAGCCCAGATAATTCCTGAATTTAATGGATTCAATGTATTTGTCTAGGAAATGGACACAGAGAGGTGAAGGTGGCAACGTGACTCCTATCAATGAGTTTCAACAATAGAGAGTGCGGCTCTCCTATTTGGGGATATTAATGGCACAAACATGGGATTTCTGCTTTTGTCCGCAATAAATTGACCCTTGGCTGATAAATATGAGAACACACATGAAGACAAGAACACAAAATAATAAGGTTTTAGAGATCAATAGATCAGCACTACATGTAGTTGGTTCTTATGCCTATTTTCCTACTCATAGAGTTTTAGATATTCACCATGGGCTGATAGATTCCCAAAGAAAATTCACGGCATGTTAAAAATGGTCCTGTTTTATTGGGGAGGAAACAAGCAAATATATCAAGGAAACGAGCAGGACTTGAGAAATGAATTTCATTTCAGTCTGTGTTTCCAGAAAATTTCAGACGGCTTCCTCACTCCATCTAAATGCGGTTACCTGCACCCTCCAAGGACGCTCATTTACCAAGGGCCTGACATGTTTGGGATTTTTTGTTGCGGTAATTTAAAATTATAACCTGCGACTTTCTCCTCCTCTTGAGTGAAGCCAGCCGGGCTGTCCCCACTTTCCTGTCTTCCCTTTGTTTATGTCTCCCCACTTTCCAGGTCCTGAGCCACTAGGTATGGGAGGAAAATAGCACTTCCTTCCCCAGCAAATGTCACGCAGTGCCAAAGGGTGGCTGTTGAGGGCCTTGGGAGCTAAATATAGCACGCAGCCTCCGTGCCAGAAGGCTTCAGGCCACAGCTCCTCATTGCTAACCAAGGGCTCACACAAGAACCCCCAGCACCTTCCACAGGTCATCTTGGAAGAGCTGACCCCAATGGTCCTGGACCCAGATTCACAGTGCTGCTTGGTGACGTCATTGGAAATCTTCCTGGGCCATGCTCTTATCCTAAAGGAACCAACTGTCATCTCCATGGAAGAAACTGAAAAGCAGCCACGGCTACAGATGGTGTTCAGGGAGCTGTGTGAGGACAACATTGGCTCCTGCCCTTGGTCGTGACCCCTGGATGGAGAAATGTTTTATTTAATAGTGAACTAACAAATGATTAATCTTGAAAATGTGTTTATTTATTTTACAGTAGTTTTGAATTCACAGAAAAGTTGCTGAGATGATTCAGAATCCTCCTGGACCCCAGACTCGGTCTCCCCTTACTCACAGCTTCTGTTCCTGTGGCACCTTGTCCTCACTAAGAACCAACGTGGGTGTGTTACCACAAACTGGGGGCCATGCTCTACTCAGACTTCCTTGGTTTTACCCAAGGTCCCTTTTCTGTCCCGGGGCTCAGGAAACCACATGCACGCATTAGACTGTCTCTGGACACGCTTCTTAGCTGGGACTGACTCTCCAGCTTTCTATCAAACTAGATCCACTATTGAACTCCGGATCCTGACAGTTCTGAGTAATACTAGTCAGGTGTTCTACACAATCCCCTTCGATTGGGTTTGTTTGTTGTTTTTCTTAGGGATAGCCAGGGATAATTTTCTCTGTGTGTGTGTGTGTGTGTGTGTGTGTGTGTGTGTGTGTGTCACAGTGTCCTCATGCAGGAAGGTGTCTGGTGCCATTTCAAGCTCCGTGTCTGTCTTTTGCCTGTTCAGCACCTCTCTCCCACCATCCCCATTGCTCTTGCCTTTCCCAGTTCCTCTCAGCCATTTGTGGTCTAATTTTTTAAGTTAGAAAACATTATATATATGGAATCACAAAATATATGGCTACTTGGGGTTGGAGTTTTCACTCCATAGAATTCCCTGGAGATTCCAAGCTGTTTGCAGCAACAGTCCAGGTCTTTCTAATCCCCAGGTGCATTCCGTGGTGTGGAAATACTACCATCTGTGTAGCCATCCACCTGTTGGGAGATACCCAGACAAGTTTCCATTGTGGGCAAATAAGTTGCTATGACCATGAATTTATAATTGGTGAGTCTTTTCTTGGCTGGTTCTTCCTTTAAAAAGTTCCAAGTTGAATAAAACTCCTTTCTATGATGGATGCTTTTCCTTTCTATTTTCAGGAAATGAATAATTTTCTGATGAACATCATCTTGGTTAAAAGCTCTTATGTCTCCTCCAAATCTTTCCATAGACACAGTTCCTTAGATATATTAAGTTATTTGTTTTGGGGGTTTGGAATTTAACAGCTACTTCCATTTTTTTTTCCTGAGAACCACTTATTTGCTCCACCACAAGCCTAGAACTGTCAGAGAAGATGAGGACCCTGCTCCTCACGCAGCTGCGGAGAGCTCAGAGAGGAAGGGAGGGGATCGATACCTATGGGTCCCGTCCGTCGTCCTCTGCCACAGGGCTGTTGGGCCTGTTGCTCTCTTCTGCTGGTAGGAAGTGGATCCTCAGTGTGGGGGCTGGGAGAATGCTGGGGGAGGGAGCCCTGCTGCCTTCACAGCTGGAGAATGGAGACTACATGTGCCTAGTTTCAGGGCCTGGGGCAGTTGGAAGCTGGACTCTCACATCTGTTTGTTCTGAATATTGAATTGTTTTTAAATGGTCTTAATTTTTGCTGAAACAACACTCTGTTCCTTTCCCACCTTTGGGCCTTCTGGAGCTGAAGTGCCCCCACCCTGCAAGCAGCTTGGAGTTGGCACATGGGGAGGGGTGTTCAAGGAGCCCCTTACCTGTATGCAAAGCTCGAGGAGCCCAGGTGGGTACTGGTGACTCTGTCTTGCCCCACACTCTCAACCTGTGGCCGAGAGGTGAGTGACTCCCCTGGTCCCATGGTTAAGTCACGCAGACCAGCCTTGGGGACAACCTAAAGAACTGAAACTAGGAGCAGCGTGGGGGACAACAGATCTGTACTAGCATGGGGACTAGTGACAAATAATGCATCCAGGTGGGCAGGGCACCCAGGAGTGGCAGCCACACTGAACATGTCCAAACCACACTCTGTACCCAGCTCTGGGGCAGGCGTGTCAGATACCAGGGAAGCAATTGTGGAAAATCCACTAGTGGCCCTCTGGAGAGCCTGTAGGTTGGTAGAGAAGACAATACTTTGCTCGTGGAAGGTGCAGACAGGACACAAGGCGTGCTGTCCACTGTGCCATCCACTGTGCCAACATAGCTTCGAGCCAGCGGGTGCACAGGCATGGTGGGATCTGCTGGCCCTATGGGAAGGGGTATTGCAGGTGGAAGGACAGCAGGGGGAGGCGTTGCCTGCACAGGGTCATGTTGGAGGGGCAGTGGAGAAGGCTTATCCGACTTGGCAGTGAGCTGGCAGTGGGAGAGGGACAGAGAGCCAGAGTGGCGGGCGTGGGCAGAAACAGGGAGACGTGAGCCAATGGCTGGCCTCTGGTGCCCAGGATGTGGCAACGTATAGCCTCCCCCTTACAGTCTGATCTCCTTGATGCCCATAAGCTATCCCACCTAATATAGGGGCACCACGATGTCCAGAATAAAGGTGACTCCTCCAGTCACCTGGGAACTAGACAACCAAGCAGGACCCTGAGCAGAGCCCAGGACGAGCTCAGCTCCACAGTCAGAGGCCAGGTCTGAGCCCCAGTGCTGGCCCTCACCAGTGTGGGGGAGGGTGTCAGCAGCACCCAGCCCTCTGTGCCTCAGTTTCCTGCTCTGTGAAAGGGGGTGGTATTAGCTCCTAGAGCAGTGAGTTTTCTTTAGAAAACCTAGAATTTTGCCCTAAAAATAATTGCAAACTTCTGAATGTAGTGTGTTAAAGGTGCTCTAGATGCTAGTGGGCATCTGCAGAGATGTTTAATAGTTACTCAGATGATGCCTAGTGAGGCCCTCGTCCACACACACTCACACTCTCTCACACACACACACAAACACACACGCACACACACACCCCCTCCATCTCTGGCTTTTTGGATAATGTGATTCCCACTGTCTGTCCTTGGTTAATGTCTCCTATTGACTTGGGGGGGACATCCTCAGGATGAGGTTTGATCTTTCTGTGGCTGCAGGTGTGCCTCATTAAATACAGCTCCTGTGAGACCCTCAATGAGGCCCACAAACCTCGGAGATGCTGCAGCCATGAAGAAAACACAAAAGGGAAATCCCAAGTGGTTCCATCATTGGGCACAGACAGTGCCAGCGTGCGCTTGGGTTTAAGAAGCTCTTGTGTTCCCTGAAGGGGGCACACAGCCCCTGATTTCCATGTAATGAGCATATGCTGGGATTAATCAGTGTGATCAGTGCAGAGTTTATTAATTCGTGCATTAGCGTCTGTGCTGGGTGGAGGCTCAGCCAGAGTGAGGCAGCACTGGTCTCAACCTGGCCCCTCACAGTGAGTCAAGGCCAGGATGGCCGAGCCTTTGGGGCCTAGAGCATCATGTGCAGGTAAAGCTGCGTCAAAGAATCTCTGTCCTGGTTTAGCAGACCAGGGCTGTTCCCTGGCAGCAGAAGCCTCAGGTGCCCTGGAGACTCAGCATCTTGGGTCCTGTGGTTGGTCGTTTCCACCCCAGGTGGCTGAGGGCGGCTGCTCCTGACGCAGCACCAACCTGGGTCTTGCAGGTGCAGAGGAGCCCAGGAGGAGAGGACAGGACACCAGGTGCTGTCACACCAGTGTCACAGGACCTCTGGGTGAATGGAGGGCAACAGATATGTCTCTGCGCCAGTGACATCCAGCCACCTCCTGCTGGACAGGGAGCTGGACCCAGGGCTGAGTGCTGGGCACACCACCTCCTTAGAGCAAGGGCAGGTTACGGGTTCTGTCTCCACACATGGTACAGAGGACGTGTCTGTGTGCACCTGGGGAGAGTGACACCTGTGCCCGGTGCAGTGATGTGAGTGGCCCTTGGTGACAGTGGGATGAAGTGTGACGAAGGTAACAGACAGGGTGATGAGATGGAAAGACGGGGTGGGGGACAGGGCTGCCTGAGACAGCAGGGGCAGGGCAGGCTCCCCTGGGAGGGCATGGGGACACTGTACTCTGAGAGGAAGAGGTCAAGGTGGGGGGCCCTGAGGCAGGAGCGGGCATGGACGGCTTCAGGAACAGAGGCACCCGAGTCACCCTGGTGAGTGCTGACCGGCTTGTCTTGTGCCAGCAAGGCTTCAGGAGGTGGCTTTGCAGCACTAATCTAAACCAGCTGAGGGGCAGGGCAGACCCAGGAGATTCGGGGTTTGCTTTTTTCTCACAACAGATGGAGGCCGATGGGTCCTGTAGCTGCCCCCGCTGATATCAAGGAAGCAGGGAAGGCTCTGTGTCCAGCCGGGACTCGGCTGAGCCCCACTGTGTGCAGAGCAGAGCTGGGCTCTCTGGAGGGGCTCTTCCCGTTTCACATCAGAAGTGCTGTGGGCCCGCATGGGGCTGTCCACGTAGCCCAGGGAACTGTGCACCAAGGCAATCCCATGGTCATTGTCAAGCCCCTGTTTGCCACTCTTACCCATCCTCAGGGCAGCTAGAAGCTTCGTGCCCATTTATATTATAATGAAAGGTGATTTTGCTTGTTTCAGTCTGTGCTTCAATTTTCCACTGGATTGTAACTGAATCCAGCTTTTAGAACAAACTGAGGCTCGTTTAGTCTGTTGAGAAGTTTTGGTTTAAACTCTACAGGAAACCAGGCTCCAGGAGAAGTGGCAGCTTTGGAGGCTTGGAGAAGGCAAATCTAATTACAGCTTGTGCTGAGTTCCACGTGGAATGCCAGGCTGATGTGACACTCTGTGGACATACAACACCCTCACACCTATATAAAAGGCATGTGAGACCAGGCTCACGCATGTGGGAAAACCTGAGTCTTACATATCATATGGATGATTTATTATCCTTTTAGACACAATATGGTGTAATGGTCATGTATAAAAATGGCTCTTTTCAGATGAATGCACCAAAATATTTACAAACAATGTAAAAGACCCTAACTCCAAACATGTTGACAGCTGGCCAAAACTTTAGTGATTGCTTCTTTCCAAGGTTTTGCTTCTAAGGAGTCTTGTGCTGACTGGTCACATTGGCCTCGTGAGCCACAGGCAGTCCCCGCTGCCTCTGAACTTTTGAGCATCTCTTCTCAGGTACTGACCCATCTCAGGCTCCTGGGCCACATCTTTCCTTCTGAATCTGCAGTGATAGGTCCCTGCATGAGATTCCATGGATCTTGGCCATGGGCAGAAGCCTTGCTGAAAAGCCCTCTGAATGCAATAATTGAATAGACATAATTACAAGGCTCCGTGCCATGTGGAATTGTAAATAGCACTGACAATGTAATTTGTACTCATTTATGATACAGTAGCTCACTGTGGCTCCGGCTTTCACCCCCTTCATTAGCAAGCTCATCTGCTTCTCTGATAGAGGCCCCCTCTGTGAGCGTGTGGCTCTTTGCCCATGGAGATAACCAGGAGTGTGACTGGTGATGGGAAGTGGTTGTGATGGGGTGCTGACAGCAGGGCACGAGGCCGAGCGGTACCCCAGGATATTGACACACCTCAGCCAGAGAAGCAGGTGTGAATTGTGCGAAGTCTGCTGAATCTTTGACTTCAACATGTGCATTTTGTCTGCTTGGACAGCAGGAAATTCTTGTATTAAATAGAGGCCCCAGGAAGCTAAGACACCTGCCATAATGGAATTCCTTGCTCTGTGGTTTTGTTGGGAGAATTAGATGAGCAGTATATGTCCATGCTCAGAGCTGGGCACAGGGTGAGGAGATGAATGGAGTGCCCCACCTGTGGATAAACCTTCCTTCATGGAGAAGGTATGTTTGCCAAGGGCTGTTGGGTATGAGTGAACAAGGACTGAGAGAGAGAGAGAGAGAGAGAGAGAGAGAGAGAGAGCATGTGCGCACAAGTGAGGACTGAGGTAGGGTGGGGTGGAGAGATAAAATGCATGATTATTTACTCCCTGTTCAGGAATGCTGTGCATGTCCTCATGCTCCTGCTGCCAGGTCCCTATCTCCTTGTCAATCACCCTGGAGCCACTGACCCCCCACCACCCTCTTACCTGCGTGCTGCAGTCTGGCTGGGCACAAATCACGAGCCACTCAAGCAGGAACAAACTTTATTTCCAAACTCCCGCCAACGCCACCCATGAGGCCTTCTCCCGGGACACACCACTCACCAAACGGAAATCCCTCATCCGGCATTTCCCCAACCAATGCAAACTCTCCAGGAATCCCCACGAGAACTCCAAAGTAGCAAGAGAACTCCAAAATAGTGGGCCAAGGCAGACCGCAGGGGTCTAATATACAATTGAATACACAGCTTAACATAACCATCATCATCTCAATGGCTCGCTAGCATCACCTCTCAACCACTCCATTCTGGCAAAAATGCCATGCATCATTCCAACTCAGCTGTGGCTCTCAGCACCTGTGCTGCTCATTACATATGTTGGGTAAAGACAGGCCTTCTGAACGTCCACTGTTGAAGTCAGGGCCAATGAGTGTCGGTTCTTCACCACGTGGCGTTGGGTCTCTCTCATCCAAGGGGCTGCATCCTTCACTGTCCTGCATTTTGTGTGATGGCGTTTTCTTCATGGCTGGATTTGCAGGTCCCGAAACCAGTCCAGGTAACAAGCTTCCTGGGATCCTGGTGGTTGTTACAGAATGCTGACCAATTAGCCTGCACTAAATGGCAACAACACCAAAACCATAGCCAAGTTCATTGCTTGTGCTAAATAAAATACGTCTGAAGTGACAATATAGACAATGCTTAAGAGATAACAGAAATATAGAGAATAAACCGATTTTCCTTTCCTGGGATGTGGAAATAATACCAGTGTTATTCCTCACTGCCAAGTGGGGTCATCCTAGGACCTGTGTTGGAAAACAAGCTTGGAGCCCAGTTCCTGGTGCCAAGAGAGGGTTTAGGAGTGATTGATAGAAGGTCCATTGCCTGCAGTGCAGTTTCTCATCTTGCTCCTTGGATGGAGGTTGGTTAGTGACATAGCCCCCACAGTCCTGTGGGGATTTTCAGGTCGGCCTCTCACGCTCTACGTTTGGCAGCGTGGAGGACTCCTGCTGCAGGGTCCAGGGACTGGGAAGCACCCATGGTTGGCAGGTGGCTGGGAGCTCCCACCCCTGCTGGCCCTGTGGGCAGAGGGGGAACATGGGCCTGCTACACCTTCACCCCACAGAACTTGGTCTGTAAGAAAGGGACTAGATCTCCCTGATGAGTCTGCTCAGCTCTATCAGCTCAAACCCAGAGAACTAATGTTTGGAATGCGGCTTCCAATTGGGCCAGCCCATGCAGAAATGGTGATTGTTAGGTTTTGACATAAAAGCCATATTTCAGAAGAGGTCTAGACATGTCTTGTACTTGCAGATAAGAGCTTTAGATTGAGATGACCTGGATTATAACCTGATTTTGATTGCTGTACCATTATTGAATGACTACATTAAGGTTCGGGTTTTCTGTCTGTGAAACTGGGTGATCATTTCCACCTCATATGGCTGCATCCCTGGTGCAGGTCAATCACCAGCTCTGTGCTCACCAGCCACCCCCAGGAGCTTGGCACACACAGCCCTGTTCCTCCTGTTCCACAGCTTCAGCCGGAGCTTGCCTTCCAGCTCCAGGGATTACAGGGCTGGGCCTTCTGGGAGACAGAGGCAGCATGATGGCCCCCTTCAAACCCTGATTCTCGTGATCAACTCAGAAAGATCGCAGATATGTCTCTCAGAGTAAAATGCAAGAGTTCATCAGATGGAACAGGAAAAAGGAAAAGGGACACTCTCAAGGGAGATAGTGGGTCCCCTCCGAGAGGAGAGGGACAGCATGCCTCTGCTGCCCTCTAGCTTTACTGGGGGCCAGGGACATTTCCAGAGGGTCCTACTGAGGTTTAACTCTTGACTTTTGACTAAAAGCAGGATGACATCAGACTTTCAAGTCCCCACTGCTGTAACACCTCTAGGTCACTTGGAACCTTGCAAATTTTATGGTTAAAGGAAATTATCCTTTTCTTCCCAAGTTCCAGGATCTGGTTGGTGTGAGGGTCACAAAAGTTGCCACCCTTCAGGGTAACTAGTGTTCTCCACATTAGCATTTCAGAGCCCCCATTTCTCCTGCAGGTAACAGGTGGTTTGGTGAGGAATGGGACATGGCCTGTGGACTTTGGCAGGCAGGGCTGTAGGTAAATTGCTTCTCAACAGAGAAAGCAGGTGGGGGTCAGCAGGGTGAGCCCAGGTCTACAGAACCATTCCCCAACCTAATGTTCTCACCACCCATGCACCTGTCCCCTATCCCAGGATCAGCCTTAGTTAATCTGAGATAGCGCTGCCAATACAGCTACTCTTGGTGGAGAACATGGTTTCATTCTTTGCCCAGAAGTGCAAACTCCAGCATCAAGTAATCACAAATCCAACTGGCCTGGGATTTTATGTATGTGTGATCGACATTGCTTCTCCATCCTCTGAAGGAAGGTGTATCTATCGTGCAAGTTTACAGGGCTCTCCTCGTTTGTAACTCAATTTGAAATTACCACTATGGTCTGTGGACTGGTGGCCTCTGTCTCTGCTAAGGGGCAAGAGACGCTCCTAGTTTACTTCTCTAAACTGAAGGTTGGCGCTCTGTCCTCTGCTCTCTCTCCATTAATCTTGCTGATTGGAGCCGAGATGTCACTTGGGCAAAGTCAGTGCCAAAGAGGAAGAGGGTAATTCTTGACATACATTTGTCAGTAGCTGCATTCTACTCATTTTCTTTTTCTGTTTAAAAATGCTGACTGCAAATGATTTGTGCCATGGCTCCTCCCTAAAGCCCTGTTACTTGTATAATGGTGTCATCAAAGTATATTTATGTAGATATCTTGTCCCTGGTTCTTCAGAGTGACCTTGGGGCCACATTGGACTTGAACCTGGGATGCTTATCCTTCAGCCTAAGGTCAGGGTTGTGCATATGGCACCTTGCACTAATGACTTCCTCCCACTCCTGGGGAAAAATTTCAAAGACCACAATGTCCCCACATGGCCTGCATTCTTCATCATGTAGATATGGTTAGAAACTACAGTCTTTTTTTCTTTTCAGAATATAATATAAATTTAATCAATAAAAAATTATACTAATCATAGGAATTTTCCCCAAAATGCAGAAAACAACATACAGCAAAATAAAGGAACATATCCAAATGAAAGTGAAGCTTATGAATATGTCAGTCTATTTTTTCTGCACATTTTTATATTTTCTGTTGAACATATTTTATGTATTACTTTGTATTCTGTTTTTTTCTTCACCCGAATAAAAACATAAATATTTACCATATTAGTGCAAATTCTTCATAAACATCATCTAATGCCTGCAAAATATTTACTCTTTATGTGTGGCTTTGATTTCATTAGTGCCCTATTTTGCAAATTTGCATATGACTTAATGTGCTTTTTGTAATATTGATAGCAGAACTAGCTGTGATGGCTGGCCTGATGGAGCTATCACCTGGACCAGAGCTGGCCAGGTGTGGTGCAGTCTTTATCTCTGGGAACCTAGCAAGCATGGGAGGGAGGGTCTCTTATGGTCACCCCCAGACTCAGGAGCACACAAAGGCTAACCAGACTCAGTCCTGCTGGAGCACATGTCATGGCCGCTGTGACCAGGGATGAGATCCAGGATGTGCTCTCTGTTTGGATTCGCCTCTGGAGGGAGGAAGTAGAGTCCCCTTCTGCTCCAGTGCCACCATCAGGACCCTCTGTGGGCAGTGCATACTGGTGACTGCAGCTCAGTGCTGACCCACTGGCTCCTGGGGACGAGGGCCCAAGCCCCCCTGACCTCCCTGCTGCCACCTGTGGTCCTGCGGTGCCCATTATCACCTTCCTTGAGTGCTTCACCTCTGGGTGCCCTGGGGCCACTGGTTGCTCTGCATCTATTCTGAGTCCTTTGAGGGTCTGTTGAAGGGAGCTCTTTGGCTGGTGGTGTGTTTAGTTCAACTCTCTGGATTTTTTGATCCTGGCACAACAATCCTGAGAGCAGCTCTGTCTTATTAATCCTTATTAAACCCACCGCTGGCTCTGCGACGCACTTCACACCGGAGTCCTTCTTGGCCCCACATCATCAAGGCCTCCGTGCTCCCCTGCTCCTCCAGGGAAACTGAGGCTTGGAGATGTGAAGTAAGAAGCCATTGGTTACATAGCCAGCGAGGGTCAGGGCTGGGTTCCAGCTCAGGTCCACCTGAGCCCACAGCCAGAACCCTGGACCCTCCGTTATGTTGTGTGTTTATCTACGTCCCTGTTCACTTGGCTTTTTCTAGGACAGTTTGAAGTTCTGGATTCTTAGTATCTAAGCTATTGCCTGTTCCTGTGGGGTTGATAGCTCCATTTTAAATTCATCTTTCAGTTGAAACTGACTTTGCACCATGAGCTTTTATAAGAAACACAGAAGAGCAAGAAAGTAAAGGGCGTGCAGAGAGCACGCTCTAGGAGAGCGGGGACCGCAGCCAGAAGCACGGGCTGAGGTGTTAGATGGCTGCCGACGCCACTCTCAGTGCTGCCTCTTGCTGGTTTCGTGACCACTGGTAATTTATTAAGATCCGTCAGCTCTTGCTCTTTGTCCAGTAGGGACAATCTATTCACAAGACGGACATGGAAAGTAGAGAAAATGATGGGTGCAGACCCTGAGCCCCATGTTGGTATGGGTGAGTGGCTGGGCACACGGGTGGATGGTGAGAGCTGCGGACCAGCTTTTTACTACCCAAGAATGTTTCCACTACATGGGGTCCAGTGGGCTTCCCAGAAGTGATGGTCAGGAGATGCAAAGGAATGAAAGGTGCATCATTGACAACTCAGGAGTGGAAACAAATGATGGCTCCAGGGACACAAGAAGTCAGGAGGGGAAACAAGGGAGGACGCACAAATACGTCGTCTGCACAAAGCCATTCACTGCATGAGCAGAGATGCCAGGACCCGTGGGTGGGTTGCCCAGGACATCTCACTCTAAAATGTGCATCCACGCAGGGAAGCTTGTCTTCAGCTTTCGGGGCCTCACCTACGTGAGGAGACGGTGGCATCTCCTGTTGACCTGATCTAAGGACCTAGATCCAAGCTCCAGAATTCCTACAGAATTCCAGCCAGTGACTCTTTTATAGCTCTAAAACGTCATCATCCCACTCCTCACACTGACACAAGACCCACAGGGAAAGAAGGTCCTATGGGCCAACATCCACCCAGCATTTGAAAAAAGCCTACTACATGGTCGACACCCAAGAATATATATCTAGTGGACTGCTGGGAAGTAGGGGACTGAGCTTGGTCTGAGTTCTCTGAGAATACGGGGGAGCTGGGCCAAGGATAAACACCACGTCCTGACTTGGACAAAGCGTGGAACATTCATGAACCTGATAATTGGACTTTTCTTTAAAGAGCCCAAACTTGCAATGTCTTTGACTTCCTTCCTCCAGTGTCCCCTCTCTCTTGTCTTCCTTCATGTGGTGCTCAGCAATCATCACCTCCTGGCCACGCCGAATCTACAACTCTGGTGTCCTCAGAATGTGGTTGTCTTTGTGGGGCTCCCCAGAAGCAGGGCAAGGATTGGGGTGCAGGTGATTGATCTGGGAGAAGGACAGACCTGTCAGACAGCAGACTCATGGAACAAGGTGAGAAGGGGGGTCAGACAAACCTCCAGCCACCTCAGACCTGGTGCTTAGACCCACTGGGAAGCAGACATCAGGACACTGAGCCCTCCAGGCTTGGAGGATGTGGACAGTGACTCCCTCTCATGGCTCTCCTGGGCATTTGGTCCTCAGCATGCCCAGCCAGCCACACGGACAGAGAAACTGTGAGTGGGCAGCTCTCAGATGAAGCTGTAGAGGAGGCAGGTGCTGGGGGTTGTCAGGGCCCTGAGAGGGTGGACACGGGACAGCTGAACAGGAGCTGCAGCACTGTCTATGGGTCTGGGACTTTGAAATTAGATTTTGGTTCCTGGTCCAGGGCAGGCAGCTCACAAGTGCTCCCTTCCCTTCTCAGGGCAAAGCCCTCAAACATACCCCAGAGAGCTGGGGGAGGGCAGGTCACCCTGGAATTCTCTGAAGGACACCTGCTTCTGTAATCTGACCCAATATAACCACAACCCAGTGAAGACGGCTTTACTCACAATTCATTTGAAGCCATGTTATACATCTCATTCTTCATAGAATGAGAAATCAAGACTCAGACTAACCAAAGATGGCACTAATTTTAAAAGCAACAAAGAAAAGTTGTGTTCTGTCCATCAGGACACATGAGAAAGTAATTATGGCCACAAAGCTGTCCTGATTGCATAATAACTACTCATCCCACCAGTAAAAGTAAAATGTCACATAAAATATTGTTGTGATTTGTTCAGCTCCATTTCGTCCAAGCTCTCCCTCTCTCTCTTGGACCTTCTCCCTTTCTCTGGGTTCCTCTCTCCACCTAAATTGCACACCATCTCCTGCTGTTGACCTGGCTTGCAGCAGGTGGTTGGAGATGCATGGCTGTTGGCTGGTCGTGGACTCTTGAGCTGGTTGATTCCTATCCCTTAGGAACGAGATCCCTTTTGTTAATTGGTGTGTCTGTGAGCATCTAGGTTCTCCTGCTGGGGTGCACACCAATGTTGTTTGTTGGGCTACAGTGGTAAACAATGGGTGCCCTGAGATTGCTGGACTCACGTGTTGATATACCCTAGTAGAGCCAAGTGTTCCTGGTCCTGAGAAGGACACTGTGCTTAGCAACTCTGGGGAGAGGAAGAGCAGCTGGGGAACCCCAAATCCCCAGGCCCTTTCAATTGCCAATCACGTCTCCTTTCTGTTGCTGCTGTGACCCATTCTGGCAAATTCTCAGAGCCTAAGAAATTGTGGGACCCTGCTATATGAATCCTTGGGATTGATAAATGTTACAGCTGGGATGAGTCACCAGGGGTCTCTGTAATCCCATGATTTCTGCCAACTACCCAGACCTCCAACTAATCCAGTGCTCTGAGCATGGACTAAACATAACAGGCAGGAGGATTTGAGCTCCAATCTGTTGCAGAAACCTGTCCCATGTTCTGGCTACGTGGCCTGGAACACAGGAAGAAGCATTGTCCCATTGGTATGGCTGGGGGCGCAGAGCGAGAAATAAGGGAGAGTCTCAGAGAGTTGTGGTTGGCCCCTAAATCACCTTGTTCTTCCCAAGTATTCCTATTCCATCTGCTCAGGAAGTCCACTTTCCTTGATAGCCATGGATTTTAGAAGTTGATGTATTGGGGTGAATTGAGTCACTGCACTGGCTTGGGGCATGGTGACAGGAGACTCCAGGTGGCCCACACTCCAGGTGCAGCTCAATGTGACTTCCAGAGTTACTGATGGACATTTGTGCACCTCCTGTGCCCAGACGAGAACCTTGGGCCATGCCAATGTCTGCAGTGTGTGGCCCATTGTTAAAGCTGCCAGAGGGACTGGGAATGCTCATATCCTGATGGTTAAATATCATGCCCTTCAAGCTTAACCACCGAGGGCTTGTGGACCACATTCTCAAAGGCAGCAGATAGCATTTTAACCAGTAGCTCTGTTGTTCCATGGAATGAAGACTCCCAAATCCCCATCCCCAGATGGAAAGCCCCCTTTGTGATTCCAAATGCAATCACTTCCTTTCATCTTTTCCTTCCTTCCTTCCTTCCTTCCTTCCTTCCTTCCTTCCTTCCTTCCTTCCTTCCTTCCTTCCTTTGTTTTTGCTAAGATCTCTATTTACAACATTTCCCTTTCCCTAATTTATGAATTAGAGGTTTGGGTTGTAATTAAAATTATTTTAGTCACTCATGACTCCAAAGAGTGAGTACATTAAAAGGGGATAGACAACTTCCACTTGAGAGTGCTAGAGTAGATGTACTTCCTTATTCCTCTTAGTTAGAAAAGTGAATGTAGAAAAACACAAAGAGAAGAAAACAGAAGATAAAGGAGACCAGCTAGGGACTGGGAGACCCAAGGAATAGCATGAGGTGAGTTCATGGGGATTTCTCTCTGCCTTCTGTATGCTGAACTGGGTGCTGGAGAGACTGGTCGCATGGAAATACCAACAGACACAAAGAAAGAGAACTCCTCCATAGCCTGCTCCATCACACCAAAGGACAGGAAGAGGAGGCTTAACAAGTCAAAACTTTTCAACTCTGGTCACTATATAGAAAACTGTAGCCTTACCAGCAAAATCTGAGCGGGCAGCCTAGACTTCTACACTCACCAGTCCATGATGAAGTAGCCCAATTGTGTTGTCCATGTGTAAGTCACAGGGAAGCTGGGGCTCTCATCCTACTTAGTGGTAACAAGAGCCTGCAATCCCACAGTGTCGATGGAGACCATCTGTGTGTCTGACTTTCCCCCTGTCTGGAGGTAACAAGGCACCTTTCCCTTCCCAGTGAGTTGGTATCAGACACAGCTAGAGGGGTGGGAGCAATATACCCCTGCTCAGAAATGACAACACCATCCCACAGCACAGCACCACTGGGGGCTTGTGAAGCTATAAGAGGTACCTCTGCCCCTCAGTTGAGGGTGTTCCTAGTGGAAGTGCAGTGGGCAGCTTGAACTCCACCCAAGTGTATCAGTGATGAGCTTGCAACGAGAAGGCTGGACTTCCTCCTCCATCAGGTGGAAATGGGCTGTGCCTCTCATCTCCCAGAGGAGTGGTACCAATGCAACCAACGGAAATAGAGGAATTAAGAATGTCTTTAGCACAATAACAAATATGTCCAGGTTTCAGCTGTAAACCACGTGTCACATCAGAATCAGGAAAGCCTCCACTTGAATGAGAAGTGTTGGAACCTTTTACCTCCTTTGGGACCGTGGCCATTATTGGGTGTTGGCTGAGGTGGCCTCATGGGCTCTTCTAGAGCATTTCCATGGCTGGATTGGCGCGTGCAGGCTTTTGACCTTAGCCCCGCCTAATGGTTTAACCTGAAATCTGCCTAGGCCCTTAGTGATAGTAACATAACTGCCCCCTATTGGTCCTCGCTACTTTCTCTTCTTACTCCCTCCTTATATCACTATATAACCTTGTCCCTGACACAATAAAGCTGAGATCTTCTGTGCCTTCACGGCTGACACAACTCCCAGCTCAGTGTGGTTTCTTCCCAATCTTGGGGTGGGGACTGGGCTGTTGACCCTTACCCTCTCGCTCAGCCCCTCAGAGATGACAGGCTGGTCCTGCCTGTCTCCCATGTACCCTTGTTGCAGGGAGCAACAGAGAAGAGGCAATCCGTAGATACCAATGGCAAGATGGCACAGATGTGAGAATTCTCTGACCAGGATCTTAAAGTAGGCATGATGAAAACACTTCAGAGACCAGTTATGAATGTGCTTAAAACAAGCAAAAGGTGGAAGATATAAAGAAGAACCAAATAAACTTTAGGACCAAAAAATAAAATAAAAATTGGCAGAAATAAAGTAAGAGATGCATTCAGTAGCAGAAGAGAAGGGACAGGAAAAGGATCATTGAAACTGAGGCTAGAACAGTAGAAATGACCCAATCCAAACAGAGCTCAGAGAGGATAAAAACAGACTGAAAAAAAAAGATCCAGGTTTAGGAACCAGTAATAGAATATCTAACATTCCATGTCAGATAGAAATCAGAAAGAGAATGGAGTTTTGAAAGCATTCAAATAAATAATAGCTGAAATTCCCCCAAATTTGGAAAAACAAAACATAAAACTATAGACTCAAGAAGAAGAGAAAGCCCCAAGGAGGATAAAAATAAAATAAATATACTGCAAGATAAACCATACTCAAATTTCTGAGAACTCAACAGAACGAAGAGAAAGAAAATCTGGAAAAGGGTGAGAGAGAAAAAGCACTTTACCTCTGGGAAGGACCATTTGAATGGTGGCAGATTTCTCTTCAGAAGCCACCGAAGCCAGAAGAAAGTGGCACAGCATTTTTATGTCCTGAAGAAAAATAATACCCAGTCAGAACTCTTTACCCAGAGAAAATAACCTTCACGGTCGAAGGGAAAGTCCAGACGTCTCAGATAAGGACAACGAGATGCATTATTCACCAGTGGAACTATCCTGAGACAAGAGCTAAAGGAAGTTCTCTAAGCAGAAAAGAAATGGCAAAAGAAGGAATCTTGCAGAACCAGAGGGGGGAAAAAGAATAAGAGAATGGGTAAAATTATAGGCAGACACAGTGCACGTCCCTTCTCTTGAGTTTTCTAAATTACATTTGAACATTGAAGCAAAAATTACTGTACTGTCTCATGTGGTCTCAAGGTATACAGAGGAAGTATGCTAGACAAGGAGTAGAGGGCTGTAAGAATTCTACATTCCATTCAAACTAGTAAAATATGGCAAAAAATACTATGGTAAGTGTGTGTGTGTATGTGTGTGTGTGTGTGTGTGTGTCTGTCTATACCTACTTGTATTGATACAGGCACACAAAGTAACTAAAATCATATACTTTCAAAAAAAAACTATAGATAAAAGGGAATTGTAAAATAATCTATAGGAAAGAAAAAAAACATAAACAGAATTAAAAACTAGAAAGAATAGAGAGAAAACAATAAAATAAGGTAAAATAACAGATATAAGCATAAATGTTAACAATTACATTAAATGTAAATGGTCTAAATACATCAATTCAAAGGAGAAGTTGGTATAGTTGACTTTTTATGGTAAAGACCTGATTCTGTGCTATTTAAAACAAACTCACTTTAACTGTAGTTCAAGTAACTTTCACATTAAAGGAAGGTAGAAGGTAAAAGGTTTTATTTGAAATAGCCTAATGACCACCAGTGGGTGAACAGATGAATGCTTTGTGGAGTACCTTCATAATTAAACACTGCTCAGGCTGTCTACACACCCAACAGTGTGGATGCATCTCAAAGTTACTATGCTGAGTGAAAGAAGCTAGAAAAAAAGGAAAACCTCCAATATATTTCCATTTATATTAGTTTATAGAAAGCTCAGTTTGTATCTCTAGAGAACATATCTGTGCTTCCTTAGGGACAGATATGGAGGGCTAGATGGATCATGAGCGGTTGTGAGGAATGGTGAAGGATGTGATAATTTTGATGCGGTTATGGATGTATATGCACATCACATTTTGTCAAACCACTTTAGTGGGTGAAATATATGCAGCTTATTGCCTATCAACTGTCTCTTAATAGCTCCTTAAAAACTTAGTGGGTATAAAATACGAATATATACAGATGCCAGAGGGGAAAATGGACTTGAGATTAGATACTTCTAACCTGTGCAGGCTAGATACATCTACTTCAATTTCACTACATTAAAAAGTAAAACCTGTAATTCAATCTGTATATAGTTACAAGTTATGGGTATTTTTAAATATCACATTTTTGACCATCTTTTTGAGTACTAAGTTAAGGCAGAATTTTCCTATTTGATAGTTAGTTGAAATGTAGCTTTATTTGTTTTTCTGTTAGATGAGAATATTTATTTTTCTACTTCATTATCTGGTTTAATACCATCTCCATGAAATCTGGTGAAGAGCTTAGAAGCACCTGGTGCACCTTGGGACCTAGAACTCCCTGGGGACCTAGAACTCCCTGGGGCCCTTTCCTTGGTGCCATCTGGAACCCACATAGCAGATGTGAACCAGGTTCTGATTTACACTTTCCACCCATCCTCCTTTATGGTCAGGCACTACTTAAAATAAGAGGGAAAAAAATGACAGGTAAACAGAAGGATGAGTCATTCAGGATGCTTTGGGAATCACTAAATGAATAAAAGTGTATTTTCAGGAATAAGTCACAGCTTTTATCTCGTGACACCTTGGTTTGAAGTATGTTAAAAGCAAATGGAAATTAAGGAGTTTCCCACAACCTGTGAGGAAAGCCACCTGAATATCTAGGTAGAAACACACGTGTGTGCACATGAACAGTCAGGCATGCAGATGGTCCACGTTTTCTGTTGGGCACGTCCATCTGACATGCATGTCCATGTTGGAGGGTAGGGACAGAGGCAGGGACAGACATTGGGGGCAAGAATCCATAGAAACTCCACAAGACTACCTTGGGCCCTTATATTATTATCATTTCTTCATTTTTCATTTTGTGTCCTCGGCCCACATATTGATGACCGTTGAATGAACATCAAGGTGAATTTTATTTTTAATAATTTTGCAAGAATGATGTTTGTGTGATGGGTTCTTGGAATATCCCACTTGCCAATGGAGTTTTCTAAAGAATAATCAAATAGTGTATTCTCTGGCACAAACAGTTTTAAAAGAAAATAATTTGGAAAATAAAGGAGACCAAATTTTTTTTACATGTGTACATGTGACATGTTACATGTAACATGTAGCACAACACCTCAGCCCTAGTGCCTGATTGAGAGGTTTCTGTAATTTTCAAAAAGTTTACACAAATAACTTAGGAGATAAACTGTGAAAGCAACGCGTACAATAAAAGTCTGGCAATCGTGAAATGCCAAAGGCTAAAGTTTATTACGTTTTTTGATGATTTGGTCTGTGAGTTACCGAATACTCCAAGATTTCATTTCAAGGCTCAAGTATTTGCCCAGCCACCTGGGACAGTGTTTATACGAAAGTTTGTAGCAGATGAGAAAAAAAAAAATAAGGAGTTCAAGGATTTTATAGCTCACACTCTCATTGACCAGCGGGCTGCTGCTTACCATGTCACTGCAGTAGCGGAGTCAAATGGGGACCTCACAGGAAGGGGATGGTCAGTGTAACTCCCCCGGAACACTACAGGAGAGGGATGACTGGGTGGCTGTGTCCTCCCCACTGCCGGCTCCTGGGAGCCCTTGCATACCACACCCCAAGTGGGGCTCTCTTTCCTTCTGTCTTTCCTTTTTCTGGGGTGAGGTCATGGTAGGGATGAGTGGCATTAGGATCAGGAAATATCAGCTCATTAGTTAATGAACTCTTATTGGTCCCACTGAATCTGTTCAGGTCTTTTACTCATCTGTGGTTCATGGTAAATCTTAGTGAAGATCTGTGTGAGAGCTCCCGCCTCCTTTGTGCTGTGTAATTCTGGAGCTCTTCTTGCTGTTGCATTATTAATGAGACAGGACCCTCTTCTAAAGCTCAGAAGGCGAGCTCCCTGGGCCGCGTTTTTCTAGAGACGATTTCATCACACAGTTCGCTGGAGGGAAGGGATCAGAGGAAGGTGGTGGTGTGCCAGATGCCAGGCCAGGCTCTTTCTGGACTCCTCAGGCAGGAGCACCTGCATAGGCACTGTGCTGGCCGTGAGGCACCAGGGCGGGCATCGCCTCCTGGAGTGTTTGACAAGTGGCAAGGTGCTTTTGTGGCAAAAATGAGATCCGATCCAATGTTTAAAAATATTAAATGCCAGGAAAGGCACTGAGATGGGGCAGGTAGAATAGAATGGAATAGAAAGAATAGATAAGAACCAATGGAGTAGAACAGAATGCTTCCGAGCCCGCTGCAGGTGATGAGAGGAATGTAGCTTTGTGGATTTCACTTGAATCATGTGTGCACACTCACGTAAAATCTATTTCTCTGAATTCTGGTCAAAATATTTGAAATTCACCCCTCTAAAATTTATTCCATATATAGTTAGTATTTATATTGAAAAAGAGGAAAACCCATTCATTAGCATAGAGCCTTAAGACTCAGCATTAAATGACAATAATAATAGTATGTATTCACGCAACACCAGTACACTAGGTCTCAGTGTGTCACGCACCTTGCACACCTCACTACTAGGATGACACAGTGATTCTGTGGAGTAGGGACTGTTGCCATCCTCAGTTCATAACTGAGGGATCTGAAGCCCGAGGAACCTGGTCAGTAGTGGGAGGAGGATTCAGCTGCAGCCTCTGCCTCTGTCTGTCTCTCAAACATACATGACATAAAGCTATCCACTCTGTGGTGTCACACTTGACCTCATGAAGATTGACAGTGACACTGCTTTTGAAAGAAAGAACAGGAAATAGGAATTACTTTCATAATCCTCATTAGCATAATTTTATTTGTTCCCTGGTTCTGTGGTTCCCCAGGTAAAGGCAGCGGATCTCAGAGCAGGTGACGCTGGGCAGCGTAGTGGCTCTAGCGCATCCTGGCGGCTGTTGTCCTTGTCTTGTTGACCCCAATGTTCCTCAAGGGGAGAAGACCAGCTGAGAGCAGCCTGTCCCCCTGCCACCGTGGGTGACAGCAGCAGACCAAGAGCCAGCAGGCCAGCCGTGGGGCACCAGCCCGCAGAGGGATTGGGGCTCCGGTGGCCGGCAGTCTTCAGGGCTGGGGGTCCACAGCGGCCAGAAGAGACCAAGTCCCCCTCATGGTGCTCAGACTTCAGTGTGGAAAGTCTGATCACGAATCGTAAATGGACCCAGGCTGAAATGGCAGGCAGTGGTTTTGCTGTGAAGGAAAGAGGAGGGAGGAAGAGAGGAGGCGGGAGAGGGGACTTCCTGGCTGGTGGAGCCACCATGTGAGGCGCAGTCCAAGAAAGGGTTCTAGTTACTTCTAGCGCCTTCTTAAAGGAACAGAAGCCACCAATCTGTAAGACTCCACTTACTTTGGTCCCTATTTCGGTGTCGCAGGTAAAATGATCACAGGCTGATAGACACGGATCCCTGGTCCTTGCTGTTTGCAGTGCATCCCGTGGACACCCACTGTGAGGCCATCCTGCAAACCCTGAGACAGGCAGTGGCGTCCAGGTCAGCCATGAGGAGTACAAGACAGCCAAGACCCTGGGGATCACACTTGAGAGCTGCCATGGAGCCTGCCGCCCACTGAGCCCAGTGGGGTGACGGGTGGTGACAGGCCAGAGTCTCTCCCCAGCCATCAGCCAGTGGGGGCTGAGGATGGCCAGGCAGGAGGAGCACAGGAGGGGCTGGCTCCAGACACCCTGGCAGATGCAGTCTGGGCCTGGCTGACAGGGAGAGGACCCGGCTGAGCCCGAGGCATTGCTAACCTGATGACACCTGCTTCGTGTTCTTTCTCGTCTACGCAAATTTGCCCAGTTGGATGCTCTGCTTTCAGCACCCCTTTATTCGGCATTTTTCTTACTTTTGATAAATCAAGTCTTTTTTTTTGTATTTTGTTATTTTTTGGTATTTTACTTCCTATCCACAGAAACCAAAAGATCTAGATATTTTCATAAGTATTGTTGATTCTTTCCATTCTTTCCAGTGTGAGCACACGGAGCTGAGGATCACTATCTGGCCAGGCTGATTGGAGAGCTAAATCCTCTGCAAAGTGGCCCATGATTCTCCTTTTTATTAAAGAATAAACAAATAAGAAAAAAAAAAAAAACCCTCTGAGCAAATTTCCTTTTAGACATGATTGAACTTGAAGGGCATTGTCAAACTAATGCAAATAGTATTTAATCATCATTAATCACTTATAATATTATAAATAATCATATTTTAAATGATTATAATACAAATTATTAGTATATGATATTTGATTATTATTATTAATATTTAACAGTTAAATGCTATCCAGTTATAATAATTAAATATCATCCATCCTCCTGGCCACCATAACCGGCTTGGGGAGGGGAATGTGCCCAGCCTCATCCTCTGTCAGGCATGCTCAGAATCTGTGTGGGGACAAAACAGACCCTTTTTTTCAGGGAGACATAGCCTGGCATTTCTTGAAACCATCTTGTGGAGAAGACTTTACTTAAGACAGTTAGACACAGTGGTGCATGCCTATAATCCCAGTGGCTCAGGAGGCTGAGGCAGGAGGTTCACAAGTTTGAGGCCAGCCTCAGCAACTTAGCCAGGCCCTAAGCATCTTAGTGAGACTGGCCTCAAACTAAAAAAATATGAGGCTTGTAGCTCATTGGTTAAGTGCTCCTGGGTTCAATCCCTGTTTTTTTTTTTTTTTTTTTTTTTTTTTTTTTTAAGTTAAGCCAACAGGAAGAACAGCACAGTGGAAAATCTCAGCCCCACTCTGGGCCAGGGGGAACATCAACTCCCTGATGAGGGGCTGCTCATTGCTGTGTGCCCACTCCACAGAACAGTGCTCAACCAGCAAGAAATGAGAAAAAGGAACGGAGGAGTGTTGGGTGACATTGCCCAAGTGCCTGGCCACAATCGTACTTAATTCCAAAAGTTCCTTAGATTTTTAATTTCCATGAGTTAATAATCATTTTCCTGCCTAAGCCAATTGGAGCTGTTTTATACCCATCTAGACTTCTTAATGCAAGCACAGGTTTTGTGGGTGGGGTTCATTGCAGAATCTTTTCTGAAATTCATGCACTTTGGGCTTCATTAGCTGGCAAGGGCAGATGTGCTCAGAACTACAGAGACAGCCTGGAGGTGAAGGTGTAATCAGTAAGGCATTGCCTTCCTAGGGTGGCTGCCTCCCTTCTCTCTCAGAACCCAGCAGGCCTGGTGGGTGTGCCTGAAACTTCCTGAGCTGTGGTGAGTGTTTAGGTCTCAGGGCCACCTTGTCCCAGGGCTAATGGCTTCCCTCAGCCATGTTGCATGGTTTTGCACTCTTTATCTTTCGTGCCTCTTCCTGAGTCACTAACGTGAGTGGGGTGTACTCCCAAGTCTATGTGATGACCTGTAAAACTATCAGCATGAATCGATCCAAAATATATTTCTAATAGGTGGAAATGAGAATTAACATAAAAATAATACCAAACGTGAAATAACTTGGAAAAGAAGAACTTACATCCAACAGAGTTTTATGTAGTCACTCAGAGTATTTTTTTTCCCACTAACTGACTCATTCAACAAATATTTCTTGAGCACAGACAGGCATCCTCCTTGATGAGGGAGGCAGTAGTGATGGAGGCTTATGTTCTGGAACCCAGGGCCTGCAGTGGGGTGGGTGGGGATCGGCAGGAGAGAGGACCTTACAGGGTGTCACAGAAACCACTGGGAACCTGCCAGTGAGCAGGAGGAGGAGACAGTGTTCCACAGGGTTTTGGGGCACGGCCCATCAGGAAGACATTTAGCCTGCGTCCTAAAGGATCAGAAGTCCAGCCAAGGACAGAGCAGGGAGAAAGAGTGTCAGGCCAAGGGAAAACAACATAACCTGGAGACAAGGGACAGCTGGAGAGTTCAAGGGGTCACTGGGAGGCCCTCGCATCCTGTGTGTGCTGATGGGAAGTCACTGGGAGAACATGAAGGGGCAGCAAAGGCAGGCTGTGGTGCAAGGACCAAGTTCAAGGTTGATTGTTGTGGAAAAAATGTCCTAAACTCTTCCTATAGATTTAACTCACTTGATCTTCCCAACAACCTTATGAAGTAGGCTACCCTAGAGGCATGGAAAAAGTGAGAAACACACCCTGCCCTGCAGGGCTATCTTGGGAAAATGCCTGGGCAGGATGGAAAATAGAAGTCTGCACAAAACTGGTGCACACATGTTCACAGGAGCATGATTCCTAACAGCCCTAAGTGGAAACCTCTCAAATGCCTGCCTGCTAACCCCTGCGAAAACAACATGCCACCTAGGCATACATACAATGGAATATTACTTACCCATCTAAAGGAATGAAGTCCTGATGCCTGCTTCATCATGATACCCTGGGTTCCAGAACATAAGCCTCCATCACTACTGCCTCCCTCATCAAGGAGGACGTGTATCTGTGCTCAAGAAATATTTGTTGAATGAGTCAGTTAGTGGGACCTTGAAAATGTCATGTTGAGAAGAAGCCAGGCATAGTTATAAAGGTTATATTATTATATTTACATACAATCTTCAAATAACCGCATCTGCAGAGACAGAGCACAGGTGGCAAGGCTTGGGGAGCAGGGCATGGGTGTGGCTGCTGATGGGCACAGGGTTTTGGGGATAGCTATGAAAACCATCTGTCATGAGTACTGCTCATTGTACAACTCTGTGCCTGCTAAACATCACTGACATGTGCACCTTAAGAGGGAAGACTTAGTGAATGATATCTCCATATAGTTGATGCTACAGGAAAAATGGAACATGCCTAAAGTCTCAGAGGCAGAGCAATAGCTCCTGGGTGTGAAGCAGGCCGTCCAGCTGGTCTGTGCTCTTTGTCACTTTACGGTGCACCATTCATTCCTTATTCTGTGAGTAAAGAGACGTGGCCTTTGTTTGAAGATCAAAGCAGCTGTGATGCACGGTTTTCCAAGTTAGTTTAAACCATGTAGCTGGTTAGAGACCTACAGAGGGCAGTCACTGAGCTGATTTAATAGTTTCTTGAATGAACAAGCATGATAAAAATGAATTATAAGGAAGGGTTAACAGGACCACATTTCAAAATGCATGTGTATGTGTATGTTTTCATGTATCTACCCGTATTACATGCTTCACGACTGACAGTCTTGAAGGTACATGGCTTGCGTTTGAGACAGGATATGCAAATGTGTTTGGTGAGGATGAGTAGCCTAGATGTACCTGGATGAAGAAGAAGGGTAGTAGGATGGGAGGAGCCTGGAATTGTTCCTGCCTCTTCCTTTAGTGACTCTCTGATGCTGGACAAATCAACTCTCCACAGCCTGCTCTCAAAACTGGGATGCTAGCAGTTTCTAGTTACACCTAGTTGCTCAAAGCTTAGTGGCCAAGAATGAACCTCTGCTCTCCATCTTGGTTCTTGGCTGCCTGGGCTCAGCTGCCCAGATTCCCAGATATTTCTCACGCAGCTGAAGTTGAATGGTGGCTGAGACTGCCACTGTCACAAGGCCTGACAGGGGGACATTCACTGTGTCTCCCAGACAGGGCTGGTGATGGGGACCAGGTACTACATATGCTTAGTTCCCTAGATCTAAAATCATACACTATTTGATTTGGAGAAAATTAACTTCTTGTAGCCTCATTTGGTGAAATGAGTAGTCAAAGTAATGGGTTAATCAGTAGCAAGGGTAATAAGAGCAGCATCTCCTGGGGTTTTGGGGAGTGTAAGTGGATAAGCTGTGTTCTATTGGTGGGCCCGACCATGCTGAGCACACCATACGGTTAGCTGTTTCTGTATATACTATGATGACAGATCACAGATGCACTTCTTGTTGTGCTCCACTTGGGAGCTGAGATAGAGGCTTTGATGTGTGTTATACAGGTGGCTCTGTGGAGGCCCAGTGCGGGACCCATTACCTTTATTCCTCTGTTGTCATAAGGGCAGATTAAAAGAGAAGACCTAGCTGAGAAGCAACCATGGGCTGGAATTTTATTGAATATGAACCAATTCTGTGCATGTCCCAGAGTCCATCTATTCATGACAGAGTAAAAGGAGCAGCGGATTTCTCCTTCTTTGCACATCTCTGACCTTGAGCAGTCCCTTTTGAAGGCTGCAGGTGCTTTCTCTTCTTGAAGCATTTAAATGTGTTTCCTTTATATCAATAATAAGTGCATTAATGGAGGTAGTCAGGGCAGGCAGGGGCCAGGCTGAATGACACGTGTCCTGGCCTTCTCAAAGGGCTACCACTCTATAAAAACACAGTGTAATTTGTTGAATGTCAAGTAGATTAATATGTCAGACCTGGGAACATTTGACTTGTAACATTGTCGCATTTAGATAATTGAATATTGCAATAGCTCAGCATCTTGCTTAAAGTTAAAATATCAGGATTTACATCATTCTTAGCCATGGAACCATTTTTTTTTTTTTTCCCAGCAGATTTAAAATCCTCACAATAAAGAGAAGGTCTCATCTGGCTCTTGTACACAGAATTCTTGAAGCATACCAGTTCCTGGTAACAGATGTATTTAGCCAGAATAATATGCACATTACCAAGCAAAGATGAATAGTTATTTAATGGAGCTTGAAACTATTTCAATCCGTAAAGCTCAGTGTGGATCACAGTTCCACCACCCCCCCACCCCCCGTGGCCCTGTCAGTGCAGACACCTAAAACCTGGCTTCTGAGACGTCTCAGGATTGAAGGGGCCCAGTCTGGGTGAATCTTATGTTTTTAAAAGGAAGAGGAAAATTCATTTTTGTACATGATATCTTGATATTTTAAAGTTAATGATGCACCCTTTTGCAGATTTGGCCCTGGACTGCCATTTTGCTGAGGACAAATAATGGCTTCATGTGTATCTCCAAAGTTGACATTGGGTTAAAAGGGGAGAGACCCCTCCCTGGTCACCCATAGCACCTCCAGGCCCTGGTGCAAGCTAAATTTATTAAACTAATAAATTTGACAAATTAAAAAGACAAATCAGTGGCATTGTTAGCCAAGAAATATTTATTGGAGGCAAGAAATGAAAGGCACCATTTGTTTATAGCATGGGTCATTTACAGTTATTTGGAAGCTTTTGACTTCTTAGGAAATAAAACGAGACAAGCGTGTGTGGTTTTCAGGTGGGATATCATCAAAAGAAGGACAGCACAGCTTTCAAAAATCATGCCAGTGGAGAGAGCACCATTTCAGAGGGCGTTGTCAATCTTTGCAATTTCAAGGTTAGAGAGAAGGGACCCAAGGGTGCTTATTTTGGTTTCCATTAACTAAGATATTTACTAAGTTGATTTCAAAAAACTCCTTTAGCTTATGCCCCAGGATGAGCACAGCATGGACTGAAATCTGCACAGAAATCATGTTGAAGGGACAACCGGAAAGTCAGACATCCTACATCCTCTGGAAGAGGAGGCCGCGGGGAGTGCGAGGAAGCAGGGAGGCTCAGGCGTAGGATGCGAGTGTCCGTCTGTCTGGGATGATTTCCTCCAGGGGTTCTGGGGTTGGCTGTCCTCTCTCCCTTGACAGCCCCATCCCCTCCATCTTTCAGGAAAATCCATGTTCTGACATCTGACCACTTATTGCCAGCTGCCTGGTCTGGGGCTAGATGCCTCCCCAAGTGTCCATTATCTCAAGAACAGTAGGGGTCACTGTACCACCCTGCACTGTGCTTGTGAGCTTGGGGACAGCAGGTGGGTCCTGCCCAGGTGGGAACCAGAAGCCCTGGGTGATTGTTAGGTGCAAGGCAGGGAAATGGGAGGTGCAGGTTGGTTCCTCATCTTCCCACTTGAGGAACATCCTGATTTTTGATATATGCACATGCCTCATAATATTGACCTATTTTTCTTTCTTTTTTTTAAAAAATGATATCTTGATAAAGATATTTTAAAAGGCAGCTTGTTATCATTACTGGAAAGGGGAAAAGATTATCAATTTCCAAAAGAGAAAAAATATAAACGTGATGGAAATTTCCAATGTTGTCAAACTTAAAACAGCAAAGTAGCCCTGCCATATGCATTTAGAGAAATTCCCACCTGAAACCAAGCCCCTCCAGAGGAGCAGAGCGGTGGGCATCACTTGCTCGTGGGTAGCAGGAGGAGGGGTCCTGCTGGGTGAGGCTGGGCGTGGAGCCTCCTGTCTCCAGGATGGAGAAAGATCATCCCTGCTTGAGTTAGGGACAGCGGTGACAGTGAGTAGAGGTGATAAAACTGTCCTGCCTTTGACCTGGTGTCATGCTTGGCTGTCTTGTGAGGTGACAGAGATATAAGCTGGGCAAAGATGAGGGTCCGAGTGGCTCCTAGGAGGAGGGAAACAGAGGTGTTGTCTTCCTTGGCTGCGGCCACCCTGGAGCACAGGCCAAGTGGGGAGGGAGCCTGTGGGGTCTCCCCGCCCTGCCCTCTCCTACCTGCCCCACCTGCAAGGAGGCATCTGGGAGGAGTCTTCCTCATCTTCTCCCATGCCCAGCCCCTTCCTCTACCCTGAGAAACTGGGCACCTCTTTGTGCAACCCCAGAGTGGAGTTGGTGGCAGCAGGACTCCCCCAGAGCAGTCACCAGGCCCCAGGGAGAGGAGCAACTGTTTGGGGACTTGGCTGAGTGCCCTGTGGAGCCAGAAGGCGGCACGTCACCCACAGGCATGAAGACAGAGCAGAGCGTGGAGGGGGGTCTGCACTGCTGGGCTCCTCCTACCAGCAAGACCCATTACTGAACAGGACAGGCTACACTGGGGCCCCAGGGGTGATGCCAGTTGGGAGAGGAGGCCCCTCCTCTTCTCTGGACTTGGCTTAGCTTGGGATGGAGTGGCCCACAGTCTCTGTTCCCACAAGGTCCTCTGGGAGAGGGAGAACAAAACAAAATTTGAATGGTGGTATATGGGGGTTGAAAAGAAAGTGACCACAACACTCAGAGCATCCAAGAGATCTTTATTGCAGCAGTGCAACAGAGGAGAAAAGAGAGAAAGAGAAGAAGAGAGAGAGAGAGAGAGAGAGAGAGAGAGAGAGAGAGAGAGAGAGAGAGAGAGAGAGAAGAAGAGAAGAGGAGAGATGGAGAGGGAGAGAGCAAGAGAGAGAGAGAGAGCACACACACAAGAGAGACAGAGCAAGAGAGAGAGAGAGCAAGAGAGAGGGGCCCTGCAGGAGGGAGTTTTTATAGCCCAAATCTAATGGAATCTCTGGGTCTGCAAGCTGCCTTGTTGGCACAAGGGGGGTTAAGTGTTCAGCCTTGAGCAAGAGGGCGAAGCGCTCAGCCTTGAGCGGGGGCTTGGGCATTTGGGCTTGCAGCAAACAGGTGATAAAGAACCAGACAGAGGGTTTGAGAAGCCAGGTCATCCTGCAGCATGTTTGGCATGCCCTGCAGACAACTTACTCAGCCTTTCCTGCACCTAACAGGGGTATGTTTATTTTAAGTGTCTTAAAATTATTTTCAATATATTAAAACTTTTTCTTTAATGGATTTCAGCTTAGGATGGAGTGAAATTTAAGATTCAATTAATTAAATTTTTAAAAAAAGTAAGCTACAGATGCAACTGGAAAACAAGAGTCTCAATTCTCTCTGTTGAAAGAAGAGGAAGAGAACAGTCCCTGGTTTTCTTAAACCATTTACTTTACAGGATTCCTAATTTTAGTTCTTTTTTTTTAAATCTATCTCTTTGATTATATGCAAATGGTAAAAATCTAAATAAGGGTCTGGGTAGCTTTGTGACTGAGGAATGTTCATTCAAGGATGCTGGGACCCTGTTTTTGACATGCTGTCTTCTAAGATCAGTGGGCAGGGGACCTTCTGCAGGCTCCTCACTCTGAGTCCTGTCATAAGGTAGGAGAAGGTAGTTAGCTAACAGGTGACCCCCCATTGCCATGTGCCTCTGGAATGGACAATGCAGGCCCTCTGGGCCACCAAGGCCTCCACTGGCCCACTGCTATTACTCATCTCAAGAATATTACATAATGGGTTTTATCTACTTGGGTGAGATTTCTCGAGATTTCACAATCTCTTAGCAGATTGCCTACGATATGTGTTACATTTTGGTTTAATCTTACTCAAGATTGAAATCAGTAATAAGGCTGTTTTCTTTCTCTACTTCCTTGGTGAGGGTTTGCGGGTTGGCAAGAGATCTTGTTTTAATTCTATTTCCTCAAAGCTGGTAACACACGGCTCCCAGGGGGACCCTGGAGGTGAGTGGCAGGTGATCAGTGTTTGGGAAACATGGAGCTAGAGCGATTTATTGTATCCCAGTGGGACTCGGGAAGGCTGGGGCAGCTGGTGACTTACTACACAGCCTGCAGCACCTTGGTCAGGATCTGACAGTGGGAGGTGTCTTACCATGCATTCCTCACCCCGCAGGTCCTGCCATCCTCTCCTCCGTAGGAGCTAAGGATGCTGCCGCATGTCCACTGTCTTTTCATACCTCCTGGAACCCAAGGAGAAATCCAGGTGTCCATCAGAAGCCTACCCCTCACCAACCTCCCGTGGAGAATCGGTGGGACCAATGATCAATGGTGCTGTGGCCTTTGCTTCCCAGACATGTTAAGGAACGACTTTGTCTCAGAACGTTGAGGTCCCCTCACCCAAGGGCCACTCAGCTCTGACAAATGCACAGGCAGGGCTTCCTGTGCTCCAGGCAGCAGCGACTTTCACCTCCTCACTGTGTCCCCTGTAGACCCCCCAGGGAACCTGTGAAGGGTGCTCTCTTCACAGTGAGGCCCAAGTGGGCATAGACTCCTCGGTCAGGTGCATACAGGCAGCTCTCTGTAATGGTCTCACCAGGGAACAAGACCCTCTTCTCCATAGAGCAATCACACCATTAGAGAAACAGCCGTGGAGAGTGGCCACGCAGAGGCCCCATCAGGAAGTGACAGGAAGCGCCTCATCCTCACATGACATGTCCTAAATGTAGGCCCCATCAGGAAGTGACAGGAAGTGCCTCATCCTCACATGACATGTCCTAATATAGACCCAATTTTTCTATAAAAATTTCTAAAAAGGGATGGGATGGCTAAAGGTCGGGATCGATGGCAGGGCAGGACCAGAAAGCACTTAGGCACGCTGCTCCCGGGGAAATCGATCCGTACTCAGTTCGAGTGAGTTTTTCTCAGCAGACATTTACATTTAGATTCTCTCAAAATTTGGTGCAAAACCCATTCTGCTCCCAGACCCTCTGCTCCTTTTAACCCTACAGGTACCAACAGGTAAGATCTCAACCTCTAAGGCCGAGGCAAAACAGACACGAGGGCTTCTTAGCCATTTCAGTGCTTTATTGCAGAAGAATATTAAGTAAGTGACTTGGTCATCTGGAGGCTTCTCTTGAATTTTCCAAATGAGAGCTCTCCTATTAGGCCCAACTGAACATTTCCTGTTCTCTGCATTCACTTGGAAAGCAGGCAATATTGTCCGCGCCCAGGAGATCAGTGTTTAAGGTCGGGGAAGTACCCATATTCTGAAAGCTCACATCCTTTTGTAAATGAACTTGCTCATATTTCATAAAGAGTATTTCCTGACTTGGCCCTAATAATGTGGTTGTATTTGCATCCGCTTAAGTGATGACAAAGAAAAGATTAAAATACTTCTGGATTTGTTAATTCTAAATCAATATCATATAGAAAAATGCAATTCTCAGAAGAAGAGATAAAAATCATTAATAAGCACATGAAAAATCATTTATCATTGACCCAAAAATCAATTAAACTAAAGAGGAGAATAATGAAAAGTTTTTGCCATCCATCATGGCTGGTTAGTTAGCCTGGGATGAGTCTAGGTAATTTGTCCTCCCACTGAGGAAAGCAAGAATGAAGCAGGTGACAGACAGACATGTTAATGAAGAATTCCAGAGGAATTAGCTGGAATGCTGGAGCTGGGGAGGTGCAGGGAGAAAGGAGTGGGGTTCAGCAAAGGTCTCAGGGGAGCTGGCCGGCCCCTCCCGCTGCATTCTGGGTCTCCCAAGGTGGCACCTTAGGAGTGGAGGTGACCCAGAGTGGATGGTTGTCCCAGAGACTGTGTCCTCCTTGGAAATCACCCCGCCAACACCTCCACAGGTGCCTGGCTGAGGTGCAAATGTAATTCCTTCCTGGAAGAAGGTAATGTTCTTCTAGCACTTTACTAACACTCAAGCAGAGACACAGCCTGCACAATAAAAAGATACGTAGCTCATGCAAAAACAAATCACTGCAGCTGAAAACCAGCCCACACGGACTCGAGAGAAATAGCTCCAGTCAGCGTGCCTCCCCAACTGGCATTTCCAGACACCAACTTTAACCCAACTAAGAGCTTATATTCAGTGAGACAAGAGGAGGAATAGGGAGTTGGAGACATGGGAACTATGCAAAAGGAACAAATGGCAATTTCAGAATTAAAAACAAAAAGCACATTCAAAACTCGGTGGATTGGATTAAGGGCAGATAAATCATTGAAGATAAAATTAGTGGACTAGAAGATGCAAGAGGGAAAAAAATCCAGACTAAAGTCCCAAGAGACAGCAGCATTGCAAACACAGGAGGTGAAGTGGAAACCAGAAAGGAGACAGCCCAACGTTCGAGGGCTTATATTTCAAGAGGTGGGGGGAAAATTAATTGTGTCAGAAACAAGATTTAAAGAGAGAATAGCTGAGCATTTCCCCCAAATTATTAAAACACATCAAGAAAATTAAAGAAGTCCTGTGAATCTAAGAAAAAAATATGCTTAGGAACCCAAATGTCCCACATGTGATAATGTCACTTCTGATCATCACCATGGCCATGGAGCAAAAATAAGGTGAAGGAGTTACTTTTGAAAAAAACAATAGGAAAATATTAGTGTTTATATCTTTCCTATAGAAACTTTTATTTCTACCTGTTTCCTCCTCAAAGTGAAGCTGAGATCTGACTACTGACAATTGTAATAATATTTATAATAAATCCTCCTGGGTATTTAGAGCAATTTGAGGAAAATAGTGGAAGAAAGGAAGATAGGAAGTACAGGAAGACAGGAAGTACAGGCAGTACAGGAAGTACAGGAAGACAGGAAGTACAGGAAGACAGGAAGTACTGCCATAACTCACCACTCACCACTCTCTTGGCATTATTGTAGGTAAGTTTCTTTACATTGGAAGATACAGGTCTTCTCTTCCAGAACCCTGGGTACCTCCTCCCGTCCTGTGGCCCCTAGGCAGGACTTGACTGGGTCATGCACCATCTCATCTCCTGGGGACACTCTGAGCTTAGTGCCCGTGGCTTTTTTTCTGTGACTGACAGGCCTGTAAGCATCTTGGGGCCAGTTAGGAATCTCCATCCTGAAACACTAGTCTTTGGGTTTCGTTTTCTTTTTTACTTTGTCCTAAAATTAGCAAGGGGAGTAATGTTTCAAAGGCTGCTTGATTTTATTATCCTCCCTGGGACAACTCAAAGATCTGTTCAGGGATCCTGTGATGTGAATCTAGAACAACTTCTGCCACAGGCCAAGGAAACCAAAGAGGATTTTGTTCTTGGTCATTTCACATCAAATTGAGGTTGAGCTGCTGGTCACTGAGGACGTGTCTCTACGTGGGCATCAGCAAGTTCCCAGCAAAATTGACCACTGGAGTGGGTGAGTCCAGGGCCTGCCACTCAAGCCACATGGGAAAATAAAAGTGTCACTGAGGGGAAACCAGGGTCTGAGCACAGACTTTGGAGTCAATCACAGGAGCCTGCATTGATTCAAGTTGAAATGTCTTTATGCCTCGGTTTTCTTGTCTGTAAAAATGGCTCTGTTCGTAGTGCCAACCTCATGGGGCTCTGGGGTAAATGCGCTACAATGTGCAAAGGACCAGGACTTTCACTGCCCCAGGAAGCCCCATGGCCAGAGTGGCAGACAGCTATTATTTCCTGCTGGTACTTTGTGTCTTTTACCCTCTGTCAGACTCCCAGGAATGCATGCAGACTGCAGGTAGCTTTCCTAAAGTGATTAACTGTGAGAAAGGACTTCCTGTCTTTATTCTAAGAGGGGGGAGTCCTCAGTGGTGTAGAGAAGTATTTCATTATTCCTGCTAATTTGAAAATGAGCTCGCATTGCCCATTCTGATTCTTTAAACATCCCTGCCCTCTTTTCTGGAGAAGAGAAAATCCGTCACCCTACACCCCTAACATAATAACAAGTGCAGACTAGATGTAGCTGGCCTGGGCCACTGGATTAACTGAAGGATCACCAGGTGATTGGAGAATGTCGGGTAATGATTTGGAGTAGGACTTCTCATAATTAATGGTGACTAATGACAACCAAATAGTCCAGTAAATCCCACTGGGGACATTGGGATAGAAAGAGTCATGGGCCTGGACAGCCCTCTTGTAAGAACTTGGAAGCAGAACTATGAATATGTTATAGGCTTGGACAGTAAAGTATAGGGTTAAAGCTTTTATTGTGTAGACAAATTGCCTAGGGTCATATATCAATGTCATTTGCTGGCTGGGTGACCTTGGGCAAGTTAATCTCACTGGGACATGAGTCCCTCATGTATAAAATATGGTTCATAATTATAGTACTTAATTCATTTGGCCATTCAAATGTTGGCTGTTAATGTTATTTGGGAGGCTGTATCAGTCAGGGTCTTGGAGAAAACAAATATCACATTCAAAGGGAGTCATTGAAATAAGTTAGTTCAAGAAGTATTTGCCTAGGTGTGGATGAGCAATGGGCCTCCAGTAGCTAAGCCTCACCAGAAGTCAGAGGGGACGAGAGCCCAGGGAGGCAGTGCAGAGAGGTCACCTCCTGAGTATGGAGTAGGGGAGGCTGGGGAGGGTGGTGGTGGGGAGAGCAATGATTGTATCCAGGGGACAGTCAGCTTCAAGTTCAGCTAATAGACCCACAATCAATACAAAGGAATAGAAAGAGCTTTGCCAAACAGTGGCGTATGGCTTTTCTAAGAACTGCTCAGTGGACAAATGCAACCTGTACCTTTGGTCCCCGTTTTACAGGGGGCCAGATTCCTGGAGTGCAGCTAAAATAGAACACGGCCACGATGCCATCAAGACCAACCTGAACAACAGCAGGACAGTCATTATTAGCATTTTTTCAGTGCTTTATGATTTACAAATTGCTGTTGTATAGCGAATCACAACTGAACCTCATGCTAATAATTATTCATTTATACAAAATAGAAGCATGGGGATTTACTTGGCCAGGGTCAAGATGATTATGCAATTAAAAAAAAAGAAAAAATGAGGAGCAATTCCCATAACCTAAAATTAACCATTTTGAAGTGAAAAATCCAGTTGTATTAAGGACACCCCCAACGTTGTGCAAACACCACTTCTAGCTAGTCTTGAAATATTTTTATCCTCCCAAAGCAAGTGCTGTATCCATTTTGCAGTTGGTCCCCCTTCATCCCCAGCTCCCTCAAACCCTTCTGATCTGTCTCTGTGGGTCCACCCAATCTGGATGTCTCCTCTTCATGTGGTCATGTGGATGTGACCTTTTGTGACTGGCTCCTTTCACTGAGCATTATGTTTTATGTATGAGGGTTTCATTCCCTTCTGTGGCTGAATGATATTCCAGGGTCTACCATACCACGTGTCCCTGATGCATCTATCGGTGGAAGGTTAGGGTTGTTTCTCTCTGTGGGCCGTTGAGAATTGTGCTACCATGAATCCATCATGCTGTTTTAACCTGTGGCCTATTTTGAAAATTCTGGAGACAATCAGACAACCTGGCCTTTGAGTACAAGAGGAAGATCTTACTCATTGTCTCCTCTCCTTCTCCCATGAGCAATGTGCTTGGAGGGCCAGGGTGGGGACAGCCCCTGTCCTAGTCCCTGGAGACACAGCAGGGAAGAAAACAAATCCCATCCCCCATGCACTGCCCCTAGTCAGGTAGTGAATGGGGAAAACCCACAAGGGCACGTCAGGTGGGGTGGTGTTGGGCGGGGAGTGGACAGCCCCATGGTAGAAAAGATGGCCAGGAGGTACTGAGAAGGCACAGGAAAGGGGGTGTCTCTGCAGAACTATGGAAGTGAGAGGGAGCCTTTCAAAGGAAGAGTGTTTCAGGCTGAACCATACCCAGGCTCAAGATCAGCTTTGAGCCTCTCTGAGCTTCAGATTTTGTATATTGAGATCAAATATCATGTGTCCCACAGGGTTGTGTAAGGACTCAACGTTAACTGTAACTGTCGAAGCAATAATCTTGGCATATCTTTACCTACTTAGCTAATGAGGCTTTATTAATATTATCTTTGCTTAGTTTCTAGAACTATTTGTCCCCTGCACATTCTTAAAGTACAGCGAGTGTCCCCAGGCTTAATGTCTGAAGGCTTGGTACTCTCGGATAACATGAGATATTGCTTTAGGTCTCACCCTTCCAGACAGACCATTTGTTCCCAGAACATATAATGAGATGGAAATTTGTTAAGTAATTAACCAATTCGAATACCCAGTTGAAATGAAATCTCTGGCTGGAAAATTCTAGAAGTGTTTATGGGGTGGGGGGAAGCAAGCATACTTTAATCACTAATTTTCACAATCCCCAAGTGCATGTCTTCCTCACAATTGTCTTTAGTGTGGAATCAATCAAATCAAAGAGTGGTGAGAAGAAACCTCTGCTGCCTGTCAACCTCAATCAATCTCCTATGTTTTCATGTGCTTCCTCTCCCCAAAAATAAGAACAAACAATCCTTCTCTATGCCCATCTATCTTGTTGTATATTGGTTTTTGATGCTATAAATCACTTCCATTTCTGAGAAAATGGTTCCACAGTTTGTATATCACTTGCCATTCTAAAAATTTGAGGACTCATTATTTTCTATTAAAGAGTTTCAGAATTTATTAATGGCAAGGGACCATCAACTTTTAATAGAATACCGTCATCACTTAAATACAGCCTTTGGTTTTCAGAATTGGAATGAAAATGATCCCATTCTTCATAGCTTCTCCCCTTTATAAAATGCTGTAAATTGGTGGCAAAATTACATATTACCCTATAATTGATATTCAGATAAGATAGATTGGAGGAATCATCAGCCAAAACAGAAACTGTGTGACTCATTTTCTGTTTCCAAATCCACAACCACTTTGGGATGAATTAACCAAAGTCCATTAGTTATGTAGTCAGTGATTTAGTTATTGACTAAGCCTCTGAATGAAAAGAACACCAACACTCCAACTTATTTAGCTTAAGTAACAGGATACACTTGAGATCCATGAATGCTTGCTTGGACAAAAAGAGCTCAGGGGATTTAGCACTAAGGGTAAATCCTTTTCTTTCTTCTGTACTAACATTGAGGATCATTTAAGATATTCTTAACAATGAATCGAGGACAAATGAAAATAAGAGCACAAATCGCAGAGATGCATGGCAGGAGAATAAGACGGGGTGGCCAAAGCCCTTGCACTCCAGATAGTTTTTATAGTCAGATGCACCATCTTTCAATCCACTGCCAATTAAGGCTGAGCATTCTCGCCAAAGACCCCATGCCTGAACACATCCGGCCACCAAGAAGCACCGACATTTCTCTCACAAATTACTTTCATGAGGCGTGGATGGTGTTCCTTTTAGCGAATAGCTGTTGAATACCCATGGTGGGCCAGGAACTATGGAGAACGTTAAATTTGAGATGCGAAGATGAACTCCTCACAGAGAGCGCCCTCGAAAGCACAAAGTAAAAGTTAAGCCAAGAAAATCTGAGTTAGAGCTAAAGATGATGCCAGTTAAGCCAGGGACGGTGAGGACCTTCTGAATCGGACAGACCTGGCCTTGAGTCTCACTCAGATCAGCTGCTCAGGGGCAGGGAGGCTCAGTTCCTTCCTCCACAGGGTGCTTGGTGCTCTTCCTCTGTGCAATTGTCCACCTCTCGTTCTGGTTCTCAGTTTGGCTTCATGTGTTTGGAAAGCGACATCCTCAGAGGCCCTCACACTTGACGACCCCCATCCCATGTTTCTGCCTCCCTGGCGCCTTGAGAAGGCTCCGAACTTCTCTCTGCTTCTCAGCAGCATTCCGTTCCCAGGCATTGGGCTTTACCCCTGTGCAGTTGAAGCACCTGGCAAGGCTTTGAGAACGAAATTGGAGTGTAGCATTCTCTCTCCATACCTCCTTTCTCTTCTGGATCATGGCCCCCCGAGTTCTGGATTTTCTTGGCAGCTGCAAATCCAATTTTTGCCTTTCCATCCATGTGAGATTGTTGAAAGCTCTGCTGGATGCTTCAGGTATTTAATTCAAAATACTCTTGAAACACATGCCTCACAAAACCAAAGCCAATTTGGCAGGTGCTTCTCCAGGCAGGGACACCGGGAGTATAAGTACAACCACCAGTTTCAGGTAACATGAAGTGGCATCAGCATTGAGTAGAGATTCTTGCACTTATTGAACTATTTTCGTCCACACGGCCGGCCACTGTTTTCTTTCACTCTTGAACCTTCTTGCCAGATTCTGCCTTAAAGGGAGAAGCTGGGATGTGGGTGTCTGAATCATGGGAAGCTGGCTTCCCACGTCGGGTAGACATTTATCTAGGGGGTGGCTGGGAATTCTCCATTCGGTACCTTGAATGCTGAGATGGATGTGAACAAAGAAGCTCAGGAATGTTCTCCCTGCAGAAAATTAGGGGGTGTGAATAAAAGATGATTGTAGGAAAGAATCTAGTCCAATTATCACCTATTGTGTGATGTTGAATCATTCCAAATTACCAAAGAGCTGCTCTCTGGTTCTGAATTATGATTTCCCGGCACACACATACTTCTCTCTGCAACCCAGGCAGCTTGCATCCAGTTTTCAGGGCAGTACTTGGCTTTGGTTGGTCTGACCACTTCCCAAATGCCCATGCGGAATGGGAACCCTCTAAGAGAGGCATTTGCAGGACCAGGGCTGCCTGCCATTGGGTTTCCTCCACATCACTTTTTGTTCTGGGCTATTTGGGGAATGCAAATATTTCCTTATACAATTTTTCTGGGTGTGAGGATGTGATAATCAGGCACGAAACCTCACAGTTTGGAGAAAGGACTTAAGCAAGCTTTCTCCGGCAGGAATGTCTTGCTTTACAAGCCACCGTAATTCTGGGTCCCTCATCCCTCCTCTTCCCTTGGTTTGCAGAAGTCTGATGCTTACACCTAACTGCCATTTCGGTCTCCAATAGCTGGTCTTTTGCTGTCCAAACTAGTTATGGAAGTCATTGGAATAGCTGGACATCACGGAAGCCATGGACAAAGATGAGTGAGGGCGAAGGTCTGGAGGAGAAGTGGCCACTTGCAGGTGAGCAGGTGGCTGAGTACCTGAGGGTGACATTGTCTACATTCAGCTCTCACCTATCAGTGAGGAGGCAATGGGGGGCTATGCACCTCTCGCCCTGGGGTCTGTCCTTGAGACAGATAGTGTTACCTCTACAGAATTGCTGAGTTATTTAATGAGAGGGTTTGCACATGCAAAGCTCAGGGTCAGGCACACCCCATACTGGCCTTTCTCTTAGTGAAGTGCAAGCTAGGGGCACCCCTGGGTTTGCATTTCTTTCTCCCTCTGCTTGGAGAGCTCCTCCTTCAGGCCCCACACAGCTCTCTCCAGGGGTCATTTCTCAACAGTGCTGTGGGCCTGCTGGCTTTGTTGATGGGATCTTTTGCTTGTCTCCTGTCCCTGGAATGCACCTGCCTGAGGTCGGGGTATCTGCAGGGCTGCTGCTTTAGGGGCTTCTCAAGGTACTTTGGGAATGAGTGAGCAAATGAAGGTGAGCTCATGTTCATGGGCACGGGGAGCAGCAGGTGGTGAGGGTTCCAGGAAGCAGGAAGAGGAGGAAATGTATCCTAGACTGTTTTACAGAGCCAGCCTTTCTCCCCCATGCATTTCTGGGGACAGACATCTTCCAGTTTGCACCTTTTATCTTTTTGATATTTGGGTTAGTATCCACCCCTAGCTCTAGTCCATGGGCCATTGTGACATCCGAGGGCTTTCGAAAAATTAATAAACCTTCCTGTTTAGAGTAGTTTCAGGTTCACAGAGAAACTGAGGGGAAGGTACAGAGAGCCCACATGTGCCCCTGTGTGCACCTACACCACCTGAGCTGTGACCAACACCCCCGCCAAAGGGGGCGTTTGCTGCCCTGGAAGAACCTGCATGAGATGTCCTTGTCACCACATCCCATGGTCTCGTGGGGGTAGTTACTCACTTGAATTCCCTCTGCCTGAATTCAGGGCCTGGGAGAAGCATCAGGAGAGGAGGCTTGGGACGAGACTCCTCGTTCATGTGCCTAGTTTAATGAAGACTTAGGGAAGGACTGACAGACACCAAGTAGTCACGTCTGCATTCCCAATTCCAGACCTTGGAATTCAGCTGTGTTCCACGTAGCAAGTTAGTCATGTGTGTGGAAGAGCCATGCTGATGCCCAGGGAAAGAAAAGAAAATGCTGGAAACAGGAGGTGAGTCTCAAGGCTGAATGTGTCCTCATCTTGCTTTTCAATTCCATATGCTCGAGTACCCTCAACTTCAAAAACCCTGAGCACTTACAGCTTTCTCCTTAAATGGATCTTAAGCTACTTGATCTCAACTGATAATGAACTCATTCATCAAAGCCAAAGCAGTTTTAGAATTGTTTGTATTTACCCACATTGAGATGCATTCCTCAGGCTGTCAGAGCTTCAGGGAACCTGCCCGGCTCACAGTCAGAGCACAGGAAGCAGCTCGGGCTGGGATGGCAGCAATTTCCAAACTGTCCATGTGGAAGAAATGACAGCAAATGGGATCATTTTCTTTGAGTTTTTACAGCCAACCTGACTGGCACGCCACGAACACTCAGCACAGCAGTTAATTGAATTGGTTAATTGCATTTTGTGGAATCATCTCCATAGTCTTTTAGGAGCAGAGACTATGTTGAAATAATCCCTGTTTCTGTTTGCAAGTGCTTTTATTAATTAAAAAAATCTGATAGGTCATCAGTTTTCCTTCCTTCCTTCCTTCCTTCCTCCCTTCCTTCCTTCCTTCCCTCCCTCCTTCCTCTCTTCTTCTCTTTCTTTACTTGCAGTACCAGGCATTGATCTCACGGCTTTGCACAGGCTAGACAATCACTGTACCATGGAGATACACTCCTAGCCCTTCAATTTTGGGGGAAAAAATAATATCTCAAGAAACATGGAGCTTGCTGACGTGACTTTGGCAGCTCCCTGTCATCCAGGAGAAGGCCTGCTCCAGAAATCCCATTCTCAGAGGCTCTGGTGACCACATTCCCAGCAGCATGCACAAGGAGCAACTGCAGTCTTGTCTTCCCTGCTGTTGGGACACAAGGCCATTTCAAGAACTGCCAGTCCTCCAGAAACTAATGACAAGGTCTCATAGGGCAGAAGGGATCCATGGCCACCAGCTGCAGGGGAGAACGAGACCATAGGCAACAAGACTCCCTACCACCTGAGCTGGCCTATTGATGCTGCACAGAAAATATGGTGTGTGGAGCTAATAGAGAAGTAGGGCCGGGCAGTGGAAGGTAGTTAGAGTGTGATTGATGTCCTCAGTGCTCTAAAGCTTTGTGAAAGAAGAGGGAATTCACTTCCTCTGGGCACCATCACTGGGCAGGTGACCTGCAGAGTGGATTTCACGACTTCCTGTGTGAGTTGTGGGTGTAGACTTTGTATTAGTTTCCGAACGCTGCTGTAACAAATCACCACTAGTGTGGTGACTGAAAACCATTTAACTTTATCACTGAGGTCAGAAGTCTGGCATGGGTCTCTGGGCTAAAATCGAGGTGTCTGCAGGGCTGTGTCCCTTTCTGGCCTCGTGGGAGAGCCCGCTCCTGCCTGCCTTCCTTGGCCCTGGCCCCTTCCATCTGCAGAGCCTGCTCCAGCCGCAGCCTTCTCTGACTCTCCCTCTTCTATCTGTTTCTTGTCAGGACCTTTCCAGGTATGTTGGGACCACTGGAATAATCCGGAACAACCCCAGGTAACCTCCCAGCTCCAGGTCAGCTGGTCAGCACCTTCAGCCATTCTCCAACCTGGGTGCCCTTTGCTGGATAAGGAGAAGGGAGCATGATCACAGTTTCTGGGACTAGGAGTGGGCATCTTTGGGGACCTGGGGCACTGGGGTGCATGGAGAGAGAGAGGGGAAGAATGGTTTTCCCAGAATGTTGTCCTGTAGAATGAGATTGCTCTCTGCAGGACAAACACGGAACTAAATCGTGTGGCTGAAAGCTGTCGGAGCACATGATGTGTGGAACTATTTTTGATGTGAGAAACCCAAACTCAACTAGATCAGTTCATTTATTTCCCAAAATACTAGTGCTGGGGACTATTCCCTGCTAGTAACCTGCTATAGGAAAATTAAATTAACATTACAAATAAATCAGGGGCAGTGATTTGCGTTACAAAGAGCTTCACCTGGGGACTTCAATGAATTCAGCTGACTTAATTGCATATAAATCAGCCTGGGGCCAATTGTTCCTTGGTCCTGGCTCTGTGCTGGGGACTAAGGACATAAGGATGTGCAGAACCTGACTTGGCTGCTTATTATTATTTTATTACATTGCCACTGCTCCAAAATCATGAAGGAGAAAATAAACCATCTTATCTGTGATAAGTACCACTGGGGAGCCATACAATTCCCCGACAGTGTAGGATGCAAGAATGTGTCCCTGTCCCCAGACCAGGGAGGCCTCTGTGGGCATGTGCCCACTGAGAAATCCAGGGAAGAAGTAGTGGAAGTTAAAGAAGTGCAGAGGGGACAACAGTGTCCAGACAGAGGGCCCACATGTGCAAAGGCCCTGTGGCTGAAAGACCACAGTGGATACCAAGAATGGAAAGAAGGTGTATGTCACTGGGGCCACAGAGCAAGCTGGGGCAGGGCAACTGAGGACCAGAAGTCCAGGCTCTGCATGGTGGACATTGCTGTCATTAAAAGAGCAAATGTGAGACATTGAAGCTTCTCAGATGTGTACAGAATGTGATCTGATTTGCAGCTAAAAATCATTTTAGTTTGATTATGGAAGCTGATTAGAAGGGGATTCCACGCAGTGGCCAGTGGAGTGCAGGCAGAGTCAGCCACGGGGCAGGAGAAGTCTGAGCAGCAGTTGGCAGCAGAAGGGGGCTGTGCTGAGCTATGGCCCCTGCCAGGCCATGCCCCGTGTGTTCCAGACATTGTTGGTGATGTGCCTATAACATTTCTTTGATAGAATGTAGAGTCAATAATGGGCTTGGAAAATCAACGGGCTCCAGTCAGGCATGCAAGTCTGAAAACCAGGCACATGTAAAGCTTTGGAGTCAAGATGGGAAACGACCATGCCTGCCTTGTCCAGACAGGGGAGGGGACCGTGGCCCAGTGTCACAGACCAAAGGAGAAGAAGGGCCTGCTTCCATCGCCACCCTGAAGTCCTGTGGTCCTTGAATTCTCAGATACTCTGAGAATTTTTTTTTTGGAGGGGGGGGAATGCCAGAAATCTAGGATTTGGAGCCCTCCCTAGTTTTTCAGGTTGGCAACTCCTTAGACAGGGTTTAATAACGTGTACAGGTCAGCTCAAGGCTGGAAGAAGCAAAGGGCTTCAGAACCAGACCTCAGGGACCAACAGAGTCTATAGACGGCAGGTGAAAGCCCCCAGACTTGCTTCACCTGGGACTTCAGTGAATTCCTACAGAGGGGTCTGGGGGCTGCTGCTCCTGGGCCTGTGCGGGCAGTGGCTGTTGAGGTCTTCAGCAATCCTCCTCGCTCCAGCCACAGGGACCAGATCTTGCAGCTTCAGATGCAGCTTTCACATCTGAGCTGGAGGCATGGAAGAATGAACTTGGCTAATTGATCCTAAGCCAGCTGCCAAGCCTCCTGGCGAATTAGTGGCTTTATCAGTCTAAGAAGGATGACTGTCTTCCCGCCCTTCACTAATGTCTCTGCTCTGGGAGGAATTTAAACCTCAGCTTTGAATTACAAATTTAGAAGGGAAACCTTGAGAAAGGCTGCAGGCAGGAGCCATTAGTGATGGATAGGCCCAGCTCCCATTAAGCTAATGGGTGTCAGAGATGTAAACAGAGCTCTGAGTCTGTGCTCGGAGGCGAGGCTAAGAGATTGGATCACTCTAAGGCTCCACGTATGTGCGGACTTGTGATCCTAAATAGACTCAGAAAGTCTGTTTGGCAATTTTAATGGAAAGAAAAATTAGGCTCCATGTACAGATACATGGTCTTCAGTAGGCAGGAAGGAAGGGTGTTTTTTTGACTTCCAGGTGGGTTTCAGGTCTGCCAGCTGAACACTACTCACCTGTTGGGAGAAACAGCAAGCCCAGCTCCACCGCAGGGGGGCGGAGCCAGAGCACAGGGACGGTTCAGTGGATGAAACCCTGGACTAACATCTGCAAGAGCCATGTCCATTGATACAATGGACCAACATCTGCAAGAGGCATGTCCATTGATACAATGTTCCAAGTGGGCAACCTGCCTTATCTTCACAGGCAATGGAATTCTTGGTTTGGAAAGGACACATTGGTGGCCATGCTGAGGACAAGCAGACAGGTGTCCTCCCCCATGAGTGTCACTGAGGCAGGTGTTGGCTTTGTGCATCAGGCACAGAAATGAGCACTTGGAGAAGCTCAAGCATACTTTGTTGTTCTTTATCACAAGTGGACGAACTTTTCCTACAGGACCAGCTAGTGGGTATTGCGTCTTTGGGGACTGTTCCATCTCAGTTGTAATTCCTGAACTCTGCCATTAAGGAGTAAAACTAGTGGACACAGGGGCATGTCCGTGTTTCAATAAAACTTTATTTTCACAAGCAGGCAGCCAGTTGGATTTGATTTGTAGGTAGCAGATTTCTGTCTCCTATTTTACACCATGAAATTTAGAGCAGTTTGTTCTGTATCAGTAGAGAACATTATAGAATGAATTTTCAAAGAAATAAAGTATCTGCTATTTGGATGCAAACCCCACAAGGGCAGGTACTAGGTCTGACTTAAAAACCAATGTCTGTCCCTGTCGGGGCACCTGAATGGAGTGAAACGCTCAATACGTAGATTGTTCTTGTACATGTCTGCGTAATTTGTATTAAGTCTCAAGACCCGAGCACTTCTAAGTGTCTTAGTATTTAGAAATCAACGAGAGGCAGCTTGGAGGTGGTGAATGTGGTCAGGAATGACTTCTGTTTCCAAGATACATGGAAACAGAACAGGTCTTCTGTTTCCATGTATCTTGGATGAATAGCACCCTCTGGGTGGGCTGGGCTCTCACAGTGAGACAGAGCTGGGAGACCCGCTCTGTCTTTCCCAGGGCAGAGGACAGGGCACCCTGCAGCAGTGCAGGCTGATTAAACACGCGTGCGCGCACACACACACACACACACCTACACCCCTTCAACCGCACATCACATCTCCACTGTCCTTCAGGCCTTTTGATCACATCGAGGAGAGAGTCTGTTTGGTGCTAGGAAGTTTGTAGCACTTTTTGGAGACAGAGCCAAACTCGGGGCATCAGGAGAAAAGGGTGGCTGGGATTAGGAACTGTTCCTTTCTTGTAGTTACTTATTTTCTATAGTTACATCCCCTCGTGCAAGTGAGACTGGGTTTCTATTTGTAGTGCACTGTCATGTTTCTGTTTCAATAGATAAATTTGAATAAAAACATATGTACTTTTGTTCTTTATGTGTGTTTTTTGGTACTGGGGATTGAACCCAAGGTCGCTTTACCACTAAATGACATTCCTAGCCCTTTTTTAATTTGGAGACAGGGTCTTGCTAAGTTGCTGAGGCTTAACTTAAACTTGTGGTCCTCCTGCCTCAGCCTCCTGAGTCTTGGGACTATAGGCGTGTCCACCGCGCCCAGCCAAAAGCTTGCATTTAAATTCCTCCCTCATCCTCCGCCCTCCTGCTCTCACCCCAGTGGTCTTCTCCTGTGAGAAATGACTCGGAGTGAATTCTGTGTCCATCACCCTGTAGTTAGGGTGGCTGTTTGTTTCTGAAGCCCACGCTGGGCAGATCCCTGGTGACTCTGAATCTCCACCTCCAGAGACCTGCTGCCTCCCAGGCTCTGCTCTTCCCAGGCCTCTGAGCAGACCCTCCCTCCCAGCTCCCGTGTGAGACCTCATGGCCTGGAAAGGGAGATATGTCTGAGCTGAAGTCTTTACTCCTCTCAGGAAGGAAAAACCTCAAAGATGGCAGGAGAGCTGAGGGACTTGTTGGGGACAGATTGGCCAGGCTAGGGAGTAGTCCCTCTTCATGTCTCAGGGCAAAGACTGGAGATCTGCTGCCTGAGAATCGTGAAGAGGCTGGTGTTCCCAGAAGAGACCAGACCACCCCTCACCACCAACAGGGTGCCAGAACCCTCCTGTGCAGCTCCTTTAACCCCCTCCATCTGACAGGCCTTAGGAGTTAGGGGAGTGGCTGTGTTCAGAACACCCCAAGGTTAGGTTTGAACCTTTCCCTCCAGGTGAGGAACAGGGCTTCATCATAAACGGCTTCCAGTTACAGCTCCTGAAATGACGCATCAGTGTTCTTTCACACTGCTTCCATAAATACAGGGTATTTTTTTAAAAAACAGCTAAAATACTTGCAGCAGGGATATTGAAAAGTTTGGGAAGGTTAAATGGTAAGAACGATGAAAAAAATCATCAGGTAACCATTTTTACCTTGCTCAAATATTAATTTTTCTTCAGCATATCCACTCATGGAATTGACAGCCAAATTTTAATGACCCCCTCCCACATGCAGAGAATCTTTCCTTCTGAGTTTTCTATTTCCAGGAGAAAATGAGGGGATTGTCTAGCCCAATTCTCTATTTCAGGTTGAATTTGCGCTTCAAAGTATGGGACTTTTCACAAGGAAGTCATTATGCTGGATAGCAGGTGAGCGGAAATTTCTAAAATGAGGGAAAGACAATAGGATTCTGATGTACAATGACACAATAGGGTCCTGGGGACTTGGTCGTGGGTGCAGGGCTCTGGCCAGGAGACTCCGAAGGGCAGTGGGTGAACAGGGGAGTTGTGTGCTGTCTACATGGGCCATCGGGGCTGAACCCTGGGTAGGTTTCTAAGAAGAAATGAGATTTTTAAACTCAGTCCCTAAGAACCAGTGAGTAATCAGAGATATCAGGGAAAAAGAGGATAGGATGTGATTGGGAGTTAAATAAAAAACAGAAAAAGTGTTAGAATCCCATTTTCCAATTTATCTTCTTTCTGAGAATTCAATCTAACAGCTGGAATGAGGGCCAGATTGAAGCCTAAGAGAAAAGATAAGATAAAGGATTAGATGTTATCCATGGCTCTGAAAAAGAACTCTGCAGCACATGATGAGATTTTGTCTGGCTGTTCCCCACCCTTTTACTTAAAGATCTTCCTCCCCTTCTGATCTTCCCCAGGAGACAGGAGGTCAGGGAACCAGGTTTGACTCCTGGCCGTGCAAGCTGGGGCAACCAGGGAGCCTCTCGGATGCTTTGTTGTAAATGAGAAGCTCACCGATTCGCCCATGATTGAATAATTTAGAGTAAAGTAATACAATCCCAGCTCAAATCTTTCTCAGCAATAAGGACCTTTCCCTGGCCCACTAACAGGAAGTCAGCCTGCAGCAGGAGGCAGCCTGATGGATTCTGAAGCTCAGTGGTGTCCTCGAGGGCCACACCATCCCCTTTTCAGCTCCATTATCTTGGGCATTTCCTTTATCCTCAGGCACATGGCGGGGCCAAAGCAGAGTCCAGCATTACAACCAGACACGAGCCCCCCAGGAACAAGAGACACCATTCATTTCTGGGACCTTCTATGGGATTAATTTTTTTTTCCCACGGAGTTCTTCCCAGAAGAACTTCCTTCTCTTTGGCAAACAAAATTACTGATCCATGAACCCTCAATGCCAATGAGAACTGATTACCATCACACCAATTAGCCCTGTTCTGATGAGGACAGGCTCACCCTGCCTCTCACGGTCTGTGTAAGAGAAGTAGGTATCTCCACAGGATTTGGATTCTACTGGGAGCAGAGGACACAAGAGGTTGCAGGGCAGGTGATCGACAATGGCCATTAAGAAGTTCTCACTCATGGTTGTCACTGTCAATTTCTCTGCACCTGGGTGCAAGGGTGACTGTTGCCGGTTTGGGAACCTTTCCTCAGACACATGGTTAATCCTAATAGACCCTGCAGTCTCCTGGGCCAGTTCAGTCTATGTTTGGTTTTATTGCACCTGTCGTGATTCAGCAATCCTAATGAGAGCTCAAATGTAGGGTGACTTAGCATTGGAGCCAAAGAAGACCTTGGAGAAGGATTTCTTTGCATTCTGCTCTACAGAGGTTCAAGCGGCGTGGGAGAGAGCGGGCTAGGTGCAAGGTCAGTGCTTTTGTAAAAAACCCTTAATCCAAATTCTTCATCAGCTGCTGAGAATTTCCCCAGGAGTGTGGCTGAGAAGCAGTTTAGGATGGTCCCTCTTTTAATGTTTGTGACCTGGCTTCAGGGCTGAAGGCTGCTGTGAAGGGCATCCTATCTGGGTGCTCAGTCTCTGGACTGCTCATTGCTTTGGAAGGAAATGATGAGTCAGAACAAGGGCAAAATTCTGGACCCTGACTCTGCTTGCAACTCAGGTAGAGTAAGAGGGGTCATGTTTCCTTCCCTCCTGGACCAACCAAAAAACCACCCAAAACGTATGAAATGATGGTCTTCCTGCTATTGGAGGTCAGGCAGCAAAGAACAGTGGTCTATGAAGAGATGAGGAGCAGAAGAGATAGACCTGGGCTCGCTCTAGCTCATGGCTTTCAGAAGGATTCTAGACTTCAGCACAGAGAGGGGAGCTGGGTGGAATCCTGGGCTTGCAGACATTTGCAAAGAAGGGACCCAGTGGGGAGAGAGGCCATCAGAGGACCCTGGGCATCTGGGCATCTGGGCATCTGCATAGAATACACAAAGAGGCCACTGCTGATGGCTGGTGGGCTCCTGTGTGAGGAAGGGGCACCTTCCCTCTCATTTTATGAGGCCAGTGTCCATCTGATGCCAGAAGATTCCAAGGACAGAGCATTGCAGGACAAATGTGCCTTGTAGACACAAAATTACAGATAGATGCAAATATATATCAAAATTTAACATCTATTCTTAATTTTTAAAAGTGTCAGAAAACTACAAACTTCCTCAGTGGGATGCATGATAAGTGTGCCTGTCCCCAGCTGATACCAGGCACAACAGGGCAAAGCCAAGTGCTTTCCCACTAGGACCAAGGACAATGCAAGGCTATTCAGTTTCATAACTTCTCTTCCATTTGGAGGTTTTAGACAGTATAATAAAGATAATAAATAAAAGAATTCCAGATTGGAAACCATTTTTATTTTCAGGTGTGATTCTTCATGTAGAAAGTTATAGAAAATCTAAAAAGAGTCACGGAACCAGTAAGTGAGGTGAACAAGATTGCTGGGTATACGGTGGTCACACACAGGCCGCCGTCTGTCTAGACAGTACCCTTCCTGAGGCTCCTTAATGCTTATGTGAATCTTCCCAAGTTGAGAAAAATTCTGAATGTAGGACAAAAACAGGTGTCTCCTTCTCCTTCAGCTGAACAGGAACTTGAGATAATGGTTTTTCCTGAACAAAGTCCTATGTGCAAACTTAAAATGAAGTTTTCTTTTTATGGAAACAAAAAAGTCATGTTCCTTGTCACCAGGTATAGGGGTTCTGTATTTGGGATTGGGGTCTCTGATGGCTTCATGGCTGTGGCATGCTTGGTGCCTGGGAAAGTTTCTGTGCAAAGGCACAGGATGCCCAGTTGCTATTGTGATGGCCTCCATGCTAGAGTCTTATCAGCTTCGACCTTAATGGTAGGCACATAACCCCTGGGCATAAAGGAACTTGCTTGCTTGATAACTACCATGTTTCCCCACGCTCTGGAGCTCCTGGAGCTGTCCACCTAACAGGAACTTCAGACAACTGACCTTCTTGAAAACTGGACAAAGCTCCTGACATTGCATTTTGTAACTGTGAAATGTGACTGCAGAATAAGCAACCTTCCTGATGCTCTAACACTAATGTGGTTATGATACTAATGGCCTAATGAAACTTATTGTTATAAATAAACGTGACCCCTTGGACAAAGAGCCATTCTGCACCTTGTCTGTATCTCTATCTACTTATTATTATTTTTCTTTACACCAGAAGCATGGCTGCAGTAACCCCAGGAAGCACCCCCCAGCAGGCGCTGCTCCCAACAAGCTGAGCCAGCTTCTGTGGGTCTCCTCCAATAAGCCCCAGGAGGAGCAGAGAGGCGACGGCCCCTGTGTTCCTTCTAGGCCTTTGCAGAGGCTGGGATGGAGCAAAACTCAGTCGAAGTTTCTCCTGTGCACATGGAGGAAATAAGAGGCATCTAGAAAGGAAGAGCTAGTAACTAGTTAACCTACTGGCACAGTTATTTGTGGTGACATTAATTAATTGCTATTGAGAGTTTCCCTGCAATTTGAATCAATTTAAGAATGGAAAATAACACCAGTAGCAATCGTCTGGAATGTGTTTGGAGACAGATGATGTGAGATGGATCAAAAGTGCATGCGAGACGCCAGGCAGTGGCAAGGGTCACCGCATGGCAGAAACGGTCCCGCCCAGAGTCAGCGAGTTCACAAGCAGCAGGTTAATTACCACATTTATTAACTTCTTATGGGGATCTGAGGCTAAGAGGAAAGATTTGTCAAAGTCACTCATTTGGGAATCACAAGGCTGAAATGGGAACAGAGATTAGCCTGACAGCCAGGTTCAAGGTCTTCCCCCCTTAGGGTGATGGGCGCCCTGCCTTGGTCTCTTCTCTCTCTCTGTCCATCACTTTGAATAAGGAGTGCCACTTGCTCCTTCAGGCCTTCTGGGGTGGTCCTTGGGGTGGCAGCTCTTCAACAATCTTCTAGATGAGACCTGTCCATGCTCTGCAACGTGACAATGTGGCCTGCCTGCCCGCCCCCTGCCAAAATTCATTACTATTATCAACTTGGATCATATCCCTAAATATCCTCATTTTTTAAAGAAACACATTACGCCAGGCACTTTCTAATGAAATCTCTGAGAATAATTAAGAATTGTCAAATGAAAGTGGAAATTTTATTTGTGCATCTTCATCTTCTCAACACTTTTTTGCTGTCACATCATGCTGTCCTTGTGACCTCATTTCCTCTGGTCCAGGGAGACCGAGCCCTACCTATATGGGTCCTCCATGTCACTCTGGGAATCCAGCCTGGAGCAGGGCTGTGTGCTGTGAAGAGGACAAATAATGACACCGAGGACAGCAGCAGTGTCATTGACTGAGCATGACTTTAAGTCCTGGTTGTCACCTCCAGATAACTGTGACACTCTGTGGTGTAGAAACTGGTATTAATTTAACATTGAGGTTATGGAGTGGTAATGAGGTTCAATAACTCATCCAAGGTCACATGACAGGAAGAGAGGCATGACCCTGACCTTGGACCTGAGTGACACTCAGTGTGTACGCTTCCTGTGGTTCCCTGCAGCTCCGCAGGAAGGCCGACCAGTGACTTCTCTGCTCAGTGTGTGGGTGGGGGGGGCAGGGGGGTTGCAAAGGGTGGGGGGTGGGTAGCATTTGCTGGGATCTGAGTCTGGATTTTGTTTTCCGCTAATAACTTAGGAAATGTTTAATGGGAAACTATAAATTACCGTTCCCTTCTCTCACATCCTTTTTATAAACCTCGGCCATGAATTATAATGGCATGATTTATTTAATAGTTAAATGATTTAATTTAGGGATTATTTAATTATTTATTTAAAGACAGAAACCACGAGCTCAGCCAGAAGGTTAATAAGAAACTGTGGGAAAATGGGGGACTGTCCCCAGTGTTTGCCGTGGACATGTTTTTGGGGTTCACAGGTGTATCCCCCACTTCCGTGATTCACTAGGTGGTCTCGGGAGGAGTAGATCCTAGGCCAGCTGTTGGGGCCTTTTCACGAAGGTGAGGGTGTGGGCTGGGCTTTTCACCATCGGAGAGAGAGAAAGAAAATATATTTCCACACCAGCTACAATAAAACTAGGCCATGGCGAGGCCGGCTCACTACCTTATCAGTGTAAAACCGACTGGCTCCCTCAGGCTGTCTACAAAGACAGGCAAAGAATTTATCTGAATATCAATCCATGTTGGTCTTAATGGATCCAAGGTTGGCTGGCAGGAAACCTTGTGGCCATGTGCACAGGTTTGTGAGAGAAAAGATGATGGCCATAGAGAAGTGTGTTTGATAAAGCCGGAGGGTGACCAGAGCCTAATGTGGATCTCGACGACTTGATGCAGAAGCATCACTTGCTGTGTGAGTGACCTGACTTCCATCGGATCGGCAGGCAGGGCCTCCTTGGCCCTGGACTTTTCTCTCTGTGGGTCTGTGAGCACCTTTCTGGGGCCTGCAGAGAGAGGCGTCTCCAAAAGACAGTGCAAATCAGGGCTTCCCTGCTCCCCACCCCAGAGATCTCCACCCAAAGAGGAAAACAAAAAAGTTCTGTCCATCATCTGAAAGTGTCCAAGTCGCCCTCTGCTCAGGAGGTTCCACCAGAGGGCAAAGGATTAGGGAGGAACCTTCCAGCCAGGCGCCCTGGGAGATGTGCTCAGTTGAGAAACCTCCCTGATGAGCCGTTTGTACAACAGGACATGCTGAGAAAAACACAACCATGGCAGGTGACTCTGTCAACCAGAGGGACATTGAGCACCATGTGGTATTTCCCTCGCTGTCTTTGATGACCCTCGCTGCCCTCTGTTCGATGCTTCTGCTGCTGAGTTCTGTGGGCAGAGCTGGTACAGGTGGGTGTTGAAGAACATGGCACTGGCCAAGGGACACAGGGCTCCCAGGGAATTTAACGAGGGTCCTTTGGGAGCCGTTGTCCATCACCCCAAGCTATTTCTCAAGGCTGATCTTTCCAGTACAAACCACAAAGGGAAAAAGCCCGAACAAAGACCTCTGTGGTTTCTATTCTGAGGGGCTTCTGGGTTCACCGTCATCCTGTCCTCTGCCCCCATCGCTTTGAGAAGAAATTTTTCCAACAGCATCGACAGATGATATACATCAGCAGGCCTCCTGGAAGTACCTGTGGGTGCGCCGTCTTGTTCTGTGGTCACAGATACAATTCATGGGGTGAACCTTGGTGCAAAGCCCATTTTAATGAAATGCTTTGCAAGTCATAACTGACCAGATGTGATCGGCATTGCTGCTTAACAAATGATTATGAATTTACCAAGCCATGATTACATTTATATAAAAAAACTGTGCATGAATAAAAAGGAATAAATATAATTAGGACTGGGAAGGGCAAGAATGGCTGAATGAAATGTTCATCTTTTATTAATTGCATGCATTTTGCATAAGGAGATTATTTTTCCTGGTTTGGGCTAGCATCAAAGAATTATTGTACATAATTGCAAGAACAGTTGGTCTATGACAATTTAATGGTATGTTGCAAAACCCTCACTTTGCAAGCTGTTCCAATCAGCTGCCTTATCTTGGTTGTTGTCCTAATCGCAAATCAGCTCTGAGGGCCATCGACACAGGCTGGCCATCTTCATGCAGCTGCTACGTGCACCTAGCTCCGGGTAATAACCTCACTGTCCGTCTCCACCGGGAAGCTTAGGGGAGGAGACTGACGGCTTCCTATGGTGGCCAGTCCTCCTGGGCTTGGCTTGGCCTTTGGCCCCAGGACCTCCTCGTCCCACAGCCAGGTTCCCACCTCCTCAAACCCCTGACACAAAGCACCACAAATGGGTGCTTTCAAGTGTCCATAATTGATCACCTTAACATTCTAGGAGGTTGGCAGTGGAGTCCAAGCCTGGGTTGGTTTCTCCTCAAGGCTCCAAGGGAGACTCCTCCAGGGTTCTTCCCTGGCTTGGGCCATCTTTGTTTTCCTTGTCTTAGAGAAATGTCACCCCAATCTCTGCCTTCTTCTTTCATATGGCATTGTGTGTGTGTGTGTGTGTGTGTGTGTGTGTGTGTGTGTGTGTGTCTGTGTGTCCAAACTTCCCCTTCTTATAGAACCCCAGTCACACTCAGAGCCCACCCTGCTGACCCCGTCTTAACTATCCACATGGGCAGTGGGTCGATGTCCACACGTGGCTGCACCTTGAGCTCTGGGGTCAGGACCCCACCCTGTGAATTTGGGGCACACAACTGCAGCCACCACAGCTGGTCCCCTGTGGAAGCTTCTCAGAGGCCCAGGGGGCTTGAAGGTGGGTGACAGCTGAGTCCTTGAGTGGAGCTTGCTGACTGCACTGAATAGGACCCCACAGGGAAACCTGCAGTCCCCACAGGGTGACAGACAGATGCTGCAAGGACACCCACCCAAGGAAAGGAGCTCTGCTTTGGCTCTTGGCCTGCCAGCTTCGACCAGGGGGTTTGGGAATACACACACACACACACACACACACAACATCACCGTCACCTGAAGATGATGTCAGAGCTGGGATGTGTCTATAAGACAAGGAATGACAGAGAGGGCCAGAAGGAGGAGGAAGAGGGGAGGAGGAGGAGGAGGGGGAGGAGGGGGAGAAAGGGAGGAGGAGGAGGAGGGAAAGGGGAGGGGGAGGGGGAGGGGGATAGGAGGGGGTAGGAGGATGGGTAGGGGAGGGGTGGGGGAGGGGGAGGGGAGGGGTGGGGGAGGGGGGAGGAAGGAGAGGAGGCAGGTCTGCTCACTGTGAGCTGCACAGGGAGGACATGCAATCCCAAGGGATCCCCAGCATTGCCTGAATGAAATCCTGTCATTAAAACCTCAGAGGGAAAAGGTGGTATTTTGAACTTGCTATAGTCTCTTAATCATGCTTTAAATATATATGTGCAATTAAATTAATAAATTAATTGGCAGCAGTAAAACATTGGATGTTTCGTTTACAGTCAAAAACTACTTTAAGAATGCTCAGTAGAAAAACGTTTCCTCCAGCTAATAACTTTCCAAACTGTTTTCCATAGGATATGTATAGAGCTTCTGGAAAAAAAAAGAAAAGCCCACATTTACATACACCTAGCACATGTTGGATTAAATGATATCAAATCCATTTTAAATAAAATACACTTTTCAAAGCCAACCGTCTTGAATTCATAGAAAAATTAGGAGGTAGTGCACAGTGCACACATTGTGAGCCTCAACTGGCCTCCCTGGCTGGCATCCCCAACAGCAAACTCCTGCAGCAGTACTGCACACTTGTCACCACTAAGAAGCCACCTCTGATGTGCTGCTGCTAACCATTGCCACCGATGATTACTTTCCTTCATGTTTATCCAAAGTCCTTATGACCCATGTGGCATTTGGCTGTCAGGCCTCCCCGGCTCCTCAGGGCTGTGGCTGTCCCTCAGGTCTCCCTGTTTGGACGCCCATCGCTCTGAGGGGCCCTGGCAGGGGTCTCATAGGCTCTGCCCTTGCTGTGATTCCCTTAGTGCTCTTCTCACGATAGTGAGGGGTCTGTGGTGCTGGGGAGGAAGCCTAAGGAGGGGACTTGGGCTGTTTCTTTTCATCTGACCACAGGCACACTCCAACAGCACGACGTCCGCTGGCCACATTGACCTGGGTCCCTGGCTGAGCATGTGACCTGGGCTTCTCTAAGGTAAAGAACGCCCCCGCCCTCCCCACGCCGCTGCTCTGGAAGGCGCTTCCCACCCAGGTCTCCCTGAGGAGCGTGGGCTTCAGGGCCCTGACTCGGGGTGAGAGTCTGGGTTAATGATCTGCAAAGCTGGTGCATGAGTGAGACTCTCTTTGTTGTTGTTATTGTAGGGAGGGCCTAGCCAGCTGCACACTAATGTGACTGTCAATCTGCATCAAGAAGAGACAGTGCCAGATTTAATTTGACCACAGAGCATTTTTAGGCAGGTGTCTTGTGAATTAGTGTCTCATAGAAGCCGTGATTCATGTTACATCAAGCCAAAGGCAGGCACGCTGCAGGACGTGCTCCAGAAAACAAAGTGTCAAAATTTTAAAAATTATTAAAATAATGTAATATTACTGTAAGCTACATATATTACCATGTATGTATATATTATGCATAAATGTGTTATGAAATGTTGGATTAAAAAAGGAAATAAGGGGCCGGCCGGGTGTGCTGGCCCAAAACTGTAATCCCAGCAGCTTGGGAGGCTGAGGTAGGAGGATCACAAGATCAAAGCCAGCCTCAGGAACTCAGTGAGGCACTAAGCAATTCAGTGAGACCCTGTCTCTAAATAAAATACAAAATAGGCTTGAGGATGTGGTTCAGTGGCCGTGTGCCCCTGAGATCAATCCCCAGGATCCACCCACCCTCCAAAATAAGTGACTAAGACGTAAGATGAGGGTTTTTAATGTATTAGCACATGCTGGGAACAGTCTCTGTAGAAATGTATTAGGTAACACTGTTTAAAATAAAGGTGGAGCTCCGACAGTCTCAAAAATCACTCAGGGTCCCACAGCCTGTGATTCCAGAGTCAGAGTTTGACCTGAGTTTCTGGGGTTAGACCTTGAGTTCTTCCTGCTTCTAGCCATCTCTCTGCAGACAGGGGAGGCCCAAGTCGGGAGGGTGTTTCCCTGGCCCGGCCGGCAGGAGAAAACGGTCCACGAGGACTGCTGTACAGACAGACCACAGAGAGTTCACCCAAGGAAATGGTTTTTCTCATACTGGAGTATTTATATCATCAGGTAATGTTTCTGCTACAAGTAATAAAGATCCCCGTGTCAGTGGCATGAACACACAATGATGGTTTTATTTCCTCATGCAGGACTAAATCCAGAGGTCAGAGCTCGTGCAGAACCTACACCCCTTCTCACTTCTTTTCCCAACACCTGTAGCCTGTGATTTTTATGTTTTTTTCCCTATGGTTATAAGATGGCTATTCCACTTCCAGCCATCACATCTACATTATTGGCAGGAGACAGGAAGGCTAAAATAAATTTCTCCACAACCTGTGAGCGCTTACTTGAAGGGATGCCTTCTGTAGGTACCTCCACATAAATGTTAAGTGGCCTGAATTAGGTCACAGTGCTATAACTGATCACAATGGAAGTCAGAAAGATGAGTATCTTGCTGTCTGTCCTCTATAACTAAAAAGCAAGAGTGAGGGTTTGAGAGTGGCTTTGGAGTCTGTCATCCGAAGGGTCTGTGCTGGGTATTGCATCCTAAGTGAGAGAATCAGAATCAAACTGACTCCAAGGCAGTCAGTCTCGTGTTGCATTTCGAGCCTCTCTCCTTTGTGTTCACAGATTCCTTTGAGTACTAGTGTCAACAGGTTGCCTCCAGTCAGCTGTGGTCACCAGTGTAGAAGTATCCCTGCGATCACTCTTAGGATGCATCTTCTGAATTGAAGGGGGCAACTGTCAACATGAAGGTAGAGGAGAAAAATGGTGCCAATTGTGGGCTCCATATCTGGTGATTAAGAGCAGGGAAAACAATCTGTGGGCATCCCGAATGATTAGCAGCGTCCCTAGGAACTCACACCTGGGCCCCACTCAGCAGCAGACACAGAACTCCTGGAGGCCCCGGCGACTAAGACTGACACCATTCCACCATTCGCTCTATGGAGGAAACTGAAGAATTTAAAAGACAATCTCATTGCTGAAGAAGCTGCCGCCCACCCGGCTGTGAGTAGATGCTTCATCAGCTCCAAGGCGCCTGGTGAGATTTATCCAGGACTGGGAAGGAGGGTGGCAAGCACACTCCGTGCTGGTTTGAAGGATAGCAATGTCCCCCTGTTCCCCAGGGTGTCATTGTGCCTGTAGATCCTTACCTGAGGCAAGTCAAGATGGGCAGTGCAGAGGCTGGAGGATCAGGGAGGCTGCACGTGTCGCAGCTCGTACAAAAGCCTGTTCACTAGCTTGTCAGTAAGTCAGAAGCCCCAGGAGGGAGGGCAGGCGGTGTGTGGGGTGTTGACATTCCAAGCTTCCCTCCAGAGCTTCCCGGGGCTCCACGGCCAACCCAGGCTTCTGAACTCCTTTACCATCAAGAACAGACAGAGCAGGAGATTGAGAGGAGAAAGCAACTCCAAAACAGCTCCAATTCAGAGATGCTCCTCGGGGACAATTGAAACTCAGGGATTTGTAGTATTTTCTACCTAAATCTTGACCCTTAGGTCAAAGAGAAGCGCCATCCTTCCGTGAATACCCTACAGCTCTGTTTCTAAGATTTTTAAGACATGCAAAGTTGACAGGAAGAGGTAGGAGTCAGAAAAGGCTTTTGAAGGTTGGCTGTTTGTTGAACAGGGCATGAGCAACTCCCTGGGGGACAGAAGTGCTCTATGTTCTGGTCTGTGTGACCTTGTGCTGGGCCACTGGCAAGCTGAGGGCCTGGGGTGACCCAGGCCAGCTCTTGGGTGCTCACAGGCGAAGGCAGAGGGAGTGGAACTGTGGTTCCTCCTACAATCTCACCCAGGCCTGAGATCGGCTGCTCTGCCCACACCCACCAAAGGTCACATGGTGTTATGGTTTGGATAGGAAGGGTCCTCCGAAGACTCTTGTGGGGAAGGGTCGGTCTCTAGTGCAGCAATGAACACAGGCAGTGCCCTTGGGAAGTGAGTGGATCATGGGGGTTCCAACCTCATCAGAGGATTAATCCACACAGGGATTCCCAGCTGTGTGGACTGTGGGAGGTGTTGGAGGTCGTGGGAGGTGTTGGAGGTCTTGGGAGTTGTTGGAGGTCTTGGGAGTGGTGGAGGTCGTGGGAGGTGGTGGAGGTCGTGGGAGGTGGGGCCTAGTTCACAGGAGTGGAAGGTGTGGTCAGGTTGCACTGGTCCTTTTCTGTGGGCCTGTCTCTGTGCAAGGTGCACCACAGGAGTGACTCTGTGTCTCATGGCACTTCTGAAAGCGAGGCACCATGAACACCGCCACTTAGTTATGGGAGGTGAGAGCTCTGGAGAGATCAAGCAGATTCCTGGGGCCACGCAGAGCTGGTGAGTGAGGGTGCTGAAGGCTGGACCTGTCATTGACTGCAGACCCCTGCAGGCCACCTTCCCCTCACCTGTCCTGCCCCAGGGCCTCGTGTGAGCACCTGCATCTTGCTCATTTTGACAGGCGTTATACCGAGTATCTTTTATGTGCCAAAGCTTTGGGAGGTGACAGAGGCACAAGATCCCAGCCCATGAGGAGCTCGTTTCCTAATATGGAGGGTGCATTGGACCACAGGCAAATGCAGAAATCAACCACTTCAACCAGCCTGTGGGATTCCTACAGGAAGGCACAGAAGGGAGCAACTCCGGGGACCGGGAGAGGCGAAGAGAGCTGACGTAGGCAGTGGGGCAGGAGGGTCTCTAGGAGGAGGTGACCATGGGTTTGAAATGGGAGCGCTGAGAAAGACCCAGCACTGCCGCATCTTGGGGACACTGGACAGGCAGGAGCGAATGCAAAGCAGGGGCATGTGCCAAAAGTGAAGGTGGGTTGGGGGGCTGGGGCCTGTTGAACGGGAGGAGGAGGGGCGTGAGGAGGTCAGGAGGAGGCTGGGTCCAGGCTGGGCGGCCGGAGGTGTTTCTCATTTCACCTGATGTGTTTGGAGGTGGTCTTGGGCCCCAGGCAAGCTCCTGAGAGCTGACACCTTGGAGCCTGTGTTTGAACTTCTCAGACACCTGGTTCTGCTCACAGGCAGGTGCAGTAACTGCTGCAGAGGGTCTTCTTCCTTGGAGTCATCACTGTGTTGAGTTGTCATTAGGAAACCCAGCTCACATCTGACCCCTTACTTTCCATCAGTTTGGACCTGTGCAGGGAAACCAGTTGACCTCTCAAGGCCTCGATCTCTTCCCCTGTAAAACAGGAGTCCACACCTCAGCTTATGCCTTGGCACCTGCCTGTGTGACCCTGTGTCTAGAAGCTGTGGGGTTTTGAGCAATACGCAAATACAAATGACTGCCATTACGTCTGAGTGCAGGGTGTGCATTACCAACTCGAGATGACCTTGGGCGGTGGACTATCCTGTGGCATCACTGTTAGGATGGGTTGCATCTCACTGCGAAAGCCATGTTCGTCCAGACAATGATGGACGTCTCGGGGCCCTGCAGGGAGGGGCACCGAGGTTGTGGAATTCCTATTGTTTCCATAAAAATCATCACCGATTTCATGGCTTGACCCATGTCCCAGTCTTGGGTGTTCCATGCCCTCGCTCACTGAGAAGCACGGCAAGTTAGACAACGTGTCCCACACCCTGCATCTAACAAGGAAGGGACCCACATCCATGCTGAAGGCTTTCAGATGCCTGGGGGCGAAATGGCCCTCGCACAGGGAGGAAGAGAGGATCGCACGCAGGACATTCAGGTGATCAGCATGAACATGCATCAGGCAAGGGCAACGATTCAACCAGCTAAATGTCCTGTGCCCTTGAGTTCACCTTTGTGGGAGAAGGTGGTCCCTCCTGCTTGACTTAGGAAAGACAGATGGAAACAAATCTCAAATCATTCTTCTCCCATGGGCTGACACCTTATCCACGCTGACTTTGAGGCTGAGTGACCACTTCACTGTGGGGATGCAGGACAGATTGTAGGGCCCCGTGGAGGGCTGCTGGCCTTCTCTTTCCCCCAACCCAGGGCTCATCTCCGTGTCTCAACCCCACTTCCCTCTTCCTTTCCTGTCCATCCCTGTTATATCGCTGAGTTTGCTAGCTCACAACAAATAACCATACATGGAGACCCCTGCAGGCAAGGATTCTGCCCCTGCATGCACGGGTCTGTCCAGCTGTGGTGCACTCCTGCCCCATCTCAGCCCAGTGCCCTCTGCCTGTCCAAGCTTCCGTCTCTCTGGTCTGACATGCATGAGCCTCTCTGAGGCTCAGTGCACTGCCCTTCTCGTCCAGGTAACACCAACCACCCTTTCTATCAGGAAAAAATAGATAAGCACTAGAAATCTGCAAAGCGGCAGAGCTGTCATGTTTGCCTACTTACCGATTCTTGACTTTTGAGTAACCTGGAAGGGACTCGTAGAGCATCTTGGGATAAGAAAACGCTCATGCACAGACACAGCACAGATGTGTAAAGGAGATCCCTGCCCTTTCCACACCTCGTCTGGTTGACAGAGGGACAGTGTGGCCTCTCTTGCTCCATCTGTGAAATGGGGTGGCAGCCCCCACACTATACAGGTCACGTGATTTCAGAGATGCAGAGTGGTTAAAAAATCACCCGCCGTGGGCCCCTTTCAGTCACCGCTGTCCCTATCTGCTGGCAATACGGGCCTGAGCACAGCACTACTTCAGGGTCGAGGCCCTGGTTGAAGTGGAGATGCCAGCTCATAAGGGGGTGGGTCAGCAGGTCTCTCTCCCAGTGCTACGGGCATGGTCACTCCACGTCCAAGCAAACAGCCATCAGGGGGACTCTCTGACCCTGCCGGGACCAGTTTCAAGTTGCCAAAAAAGCTGTCAGCAATTCCGCATCCACATGACAAAATGCTGGGCAGGAAAAGGGTGCTTTGCACCAGGAACACTAATAACTCCGAGAGCTCTGATGGTTCCATAGCTCAATCTGTCCCTATCAACAGGCCAAGAAGACTGTGACCTCCTTACAGCTTGGGAGCCCCTCCACAATTTCATGGAGTGCGAATTAGCAGCTATTACCGGTACCATTGTCGGGGAACTGGCTCTGTGGGGACGGAAGGAAATCTCTCTGAGTGGCCTGGAGATAATTGCAGGCGAGTTGTGGTCAGAGACTGGGAAATGGGTGCCCTCCTTCTCCTCCTGCTATTGTCCCAGCCCTGTGGTGGCACAGCCTCTGGGGATTTGAGGAGAGTCATGGCAGGAGAGTTTGAGCTCTGGAAGGCACAGGTCCAGATGGGGCCAGGCAGGCCATTGTCCAGGCTGTGGGATTTAAGGAGGCGCTGATTCTCAGGTTGGTGCCAGTACAGGAATAGGCCCTGAGTGTGAGTGTCTCCTTAAATTCTGACCCCTGGCTGCATTATGTCACCCTGTGCCAACCCTGGAAACTAGTTCACTGTAAAACCTACGGAAATGGATCTGACCTGTTCTCGGGGCCTCTTCAGCTAGACACCACCAACGTAGCCAAGACCACAGTATTTAATAATGTTGTAAGTTGTAACTTGTCCCCCGCACAGCCGGGGCCCCAGTGGAGTGTCCTTACATTAGCCCTCAGTCCTCCTGCCTGGGAGGTCCGTCTCTTTACTTCTGAGGCCCGAGGAGGCTGTGAGGTTTGCCTGGGATTCCGCAGTTAAAATTTGGCCCAGTCGGTCAGGTTGGGTTTATTTTCTGACCTCTGAGTCTCCACGAGCTACTAACTAGTCCGCACTGGCAGACGCTTTTGAATCCATGTTTCTTTTCATACTGGGCCAGTGGCAGGCCCAGGGGATGGATCAGTAGCCAGGGGCCTGTGGCTCTGTGGAACCTAACCGTGGTGAGTCCTGACCGACTCCATCACCAGACAGTGAGGGGTCTCTGAGGATTGAGGACAAAAGGCCAAATCTGAAATGAACAGAGCCCATGTCGCAAAACCACATCCAACGCCTCACCATGGTCTTTGTAAGCCCTCCCAGGGTCCAGCTCCTGCCAACCCCGGCCTCACCCCTTCCACTTGCCTCTCATTGGCTGGGCTGTGCCCCTGCCCAGGACCCTGCTGACCACACCTGTTTTCATTTATCTGTGTTTGTAATGGTCACTCCACTCCCGTGGTCCCTTAGGGTCTCCATGTGGCTGACTCTGCCTTGTCATTCAGGTCCAGGTAGAATGCTACTCCTCAAGGATCATTTCTCTGAACATCATCCAAAGTTGCTCTTGTGACCTCCTCGCAGGGACCCTGGGATTTTGCACGCCCCTCACTCAACCCTAGCTCTGCCCTGTTTCCCAGCATGTTCCTCTGTCACAGATGAGATCCTGCTTGTCTGCCTGATCTTGGTCTTCACTTTACTGTGGGCGCTCCATTGATGTATCCACTGAGGTCCCCTCTTCACCTGGAACAGGGATGCCACCTAGTAGGTGCTCAGTAAACATCAGTTGGATTATTAAGTGAACAAAGAAGATCATTCGTTGTATGAATGTTACCATTGACGTTGCCATTCCTTTGTAACTGCCAACCAAGTATGCCAAGGAGATACTTAGCACTAGTTAGGAATGCTTTCAACTGCAAGTAAAAATACATTGAAATAATGGTAGCCCAGACCATTTGGGTCTGTGTCTATCACACAATATATAAATTGGAAGTGCACAATGTCAGGGCCTCAATATCTATAACTATTGGACTTTTCCTGTTGGTTTTTAAATGCTGACTGCAGCTCCAGCAGTCACACCCACATTCTAGACAGGAAGAGAGTCCAAGAAAAAGATGGAGCAAGAGCCTCAACTCCTCTGACTTATATAAAATTCATAAGTTTTTACAAAATCTGTGCACTGTATTTTTCCTCGGCATTTTTTGATGATGTGTTTTGGAGCGTCCCAGAGGCAGGTGGACCTGGGAATGAGCTATTTAACTTTTGCAGCTCCCAGCCTCCACATTAGGGTTCAGGAGTGAGCAAGAGATTTGGCATGGGCGTCCATCACAGAGGTTTATTTATTTTTTTCTGTGTAGTGCAATTGTTGAGCTTCTGTGGCACATCGGAAGGAGACTTAGAATTGGCCTAAGAGGCTAAGATTTCCTCCTGGTCCCTATGTGAATCCCTGGAGGCTCTGAACAGAGCAAGCAGAGCGGCCCCTTTCCCCCTCTGCAATGAAGACACACACTGAAAGCCTGAAATAGTCTCTTTCAGGATGATGGTGACAGGAGCCCTCCTGCAATTGGGCTGCTCCAGAGCCAGCTCAGAGCCGGCAAAGGCTTCTGGAGGATGCCACACTTGAAGGAAGTGACGCTCCAAATGGTCGTTTAGAAATTAGCAAAGGCCACCTTGAGCCTGCGTGTGAGTGAAGAGGTCGGAGTGACCACCCTCAGCTCCTGAGGCCCAGGAGACCACGCCAGCTTCCCTGGGAGCCAGGCCACAGCTGCCAAGGATGATAGGCAGAGAAGCCACCCCTAGAAGTCAGTGGAAGCCCCGGCCAGGGAGACAGCTGGAGGAAGCCCCAGCCAGGGAGACAGCTGGAGGACAGGGAGGAAGTGGGTCCCCAGGAGAATGCCTGGGAGGTGTCCTGCACACTCACCCCGTGATCCCGTCCCTCTCTCTCTTCATCAAGCTCTGGGCTCTGTGTTCCGTGGGACACTGAGGCTGTGTAGCACGGTTTTTCTCATCACAGGGCCTGATGACTGTCACCAGGGATCTGTTCTGTAACCCAGAAGCCCTAAGTGCTGGAAAACAGTCCAGAAAAAATGGACGAAATTGGAGCAGACACTTGTCAAAGATGGATGAAGAGTTAATAAACTCCTGATCATGAGTCCCCAAAGAAACCTAAGATAAATCCCAGGGAGAACACTCTACAGAACCCACTAGAATGTCTGGTATTAGAAACTGGCCTTTCGGGGGGCTGGCAAGGAGGTGGAGCCCTTGTGGGCTGCTGCTGGAAGGTAAAAATGGGGTGATCCTTAGGGAAACAGCTTGGCTGCTCCTTAAGCTGAGCCTCCCCAGGCTGCTGCATGCATTAGGCCGTGAACCCTGTAAATAGTGTTGGGCGTTACTCTAGGGCATAGGTGGAAAGCTGAGCCCCAGAGGGAACCCACTGTGTCCCCAAGGACGGGCAAGCATAGAGCCAGCCTGGAGCTCAGGCAGGCATGGGGAGTGGGGACCCCTTATCTGCAGGAGCCTTTTATTATTGGGCACCCTGAGTCCTCTCCTAACCACTCCATGCTTCAGTTATTTTATCTACAAAATGGGGGAAACAAACTGTCCTTATCTCATTGGATTGTGGTAAAAAGAATCAGTTCACCTTGGGGGTTGAGCCTTTGGGGGTAATGCTTCGTGGGTTCCAGCCAGGACGATGAGCCTGGCCCTGGACACAGCACGGGATCCATACTTGTTGCTCAGCCCCAGGCATCCCCCGCTCATCAAAGGCTGTGTCTGAGCGGGTTTCCTGACTCAGCCAGGCCTGGGTCCCCCACCCCCAGCTCCCCGTGGGAACCATGAGGATTTGTCTGTGATTTTCCTTCTCCCTCCTGCCTTCTGTGGCCGATCACAAATTCTGTTGAATCACGTCTCATGGCGATGTCTTGATTCTCTGTACCTGGATTCATCCATCCAGACTGGACTGAGCCTTCCTACCTAGGCCTGCTGTGTCCCCTCCAGGGGGCTTCCAGGCCACAGCCAACAGGAGCTACTTCCCATGGTCTGACCACAACCCTGCACAACCCAAGATCTTCAGAGACACCTTCCCTCAGGTGACATAAAACCCAGGTTTCTGATGTCACTCTCCATGGTGTCTCCCCACTTGTCTCCAGAGCACACGCATCTAAGGCCCATTGCTGTCCTGAATCCCAAAGCCCACTTCCTGCCTTACCTGGCCTCTGAGCCTTGGCACACACCTTCCTTTTGAGCAAACCCTCTCCCTCCTCTGGGCCCACCTGAGAGGGCAGCATGAGGGCTGGGTGTGCACCTCAGTGGTTAAGCCCACTCGTGTTCAGCAGGTGTGAGGCCCTGGGTTCCTCCCCAGCAGTCCCCCAAAATAATAAAATAATCATGTAAGACTAGAAGAGAAGCCAACTCACTTGTTGTAGAATATCTACAAAAATAATCCACAGCAAATATCACACCTAAGGGGGAAGCAGAGGAAGTAGAATTTGGAAATGAGACTCTGATGTCCAGTTATCAACACTTCTGTTGTGAGTTGAACTGAAGCCTCAGCCTTGCTAATAAAGGAACAAAAAGAAACAACATATTTAGAGACTGAGAGGGAAGAAACGAAACTCTCTTGCAGGTGGCGTGATTATCTATGCAGAGGACATCAAACTAGAGAACTTTTAAATCAATAATTTTTAAAAAACAACTTTTTCGATCGATAAGCAAATTTTGTAAAGAAACTTGGATACAAAATCAATATAAAAATCAATAGCATTTTTGTATCCAAGCAACAGATGCTGAGAAAATCAAATTAAATAATGTTGCCACTTACAAGAGAATAGAAAGATAAAATGCTGAATTCTAAATTGAATGAAAGATATTTGTGACTCCTGCAAGACAAAGCATCATTGAGATAAATGAGGGAAGATGTGTCTAGCTAGATACACCCCTGCTCATGCATCGAAAACTCCAGGAGCAAATGTGTTCGTGAAGTTTCACCGTGACGCCAACGGAAACCTCAGGAGATATTTAAGTTGCTTCTAAAATTTATACAAATATGTAAAGGGTTAGGGACAGGTAAGAAGAGTGAATTTGGATGAGTTGGCCCCTCAGATCTCATGAAGCAATGCGGTGATTGCATCCAGACAGTAAGGGGGCAGGACCGTCACACGGCCAATGGAACAGTGTGGGTGGCCCACTTAGAAACAAGCTGCCCTCACAGACCCTTGTAGCTCAGGTGGTCCTGCAGCGGGGGAGTAGTGCTGGCCACATCAGACACCACACAGGGAAGGAACTTCTCTTCATCCAAATACCATCTTGAGTACATGGAAAGGAAATCTCAGAATGGAGAAAAGATGGGCCAAGAAATCGGTGAAAAAAAATATGCAACACCCTTAGCAATTAGGGAAACGCCAATCAAAACTACACTGAAATTTCATCTCATTCCAGTCGGAGTGGCAGCCATCAAGAATAAACAAATGATAAATGCTGGAGAGACAGAGAGAAAAGGAACACTTGTACACTGTTGGTAGGATTATAAACAGTATAGCCACTGTGCCAATCAGTAGGGAGGTTCCTCAAAAGACTAGGCACGGAACAACCCCCTGACCCAGCTCTGCCACTCCTTGGTCCTTATCCTGAAGATTTAAAGTCAGTAGACTATAGCGACACAAGCACACCCATTTTATAGCAGCACAATTCACAATAGCCAAACTATGGAACCAGGCTAGGTCTCCATCAGTGGATGAATGGATAAAGAAAATGTAGTAAATATACACGATGGAGTTTTATGCAACCATTAAAAAAATGAAATTATGTCACTTGTAGGAAAATGGATGGAATTTGAGTCCATTAGGCGAAGTGAAATCAGCTAAAGCAGAAGGTCAAAGGTCATATGTTTTCTATGTGGAAGCCAGAGAGGAAAAAGGGAAAGCTAGGTGGGGTGTATGTGCAGGAATGTAACGATAACCAAAGGGGGATCAGCAGAGGAAAGGAACCAGGGTGAGGGGTAGAGGGGGGAAGAGCTGGGGAGTGATACTGACCAAATTATATCATTATTATACATGTTAGCATGTGCTAACATGTAACAGCCAATCCCATCATCATGCACCCATAAAAATGGGGAAAGACAAAGCAAAAAGCAAAAAAATACTACAAAGTCATATGCAAAGGACATTCAAACCTGATAGAAAAAAAAGGCAAAATTCTTGAAAAGACAATTCAAAAAATTGGGGGGGGGGTGGTTAAAGCCCAAAGAATCAATAAATCCATCAGAATGATTTCGGCCTCCTGAGTCACTGAAGTACCAATGAACGTCATGAGGAGATTACTAATATCCCACCCAAATAGCCAAACAGTTTTCTCATGTTGGTGGGAAAATGTAGTAAATGAAATTCTCTATGCTGCCTGTGGGAATGGAAACCAGCCAGCAACTATGGAAATTACTCGGCATTATCTTCTAAAATGAAATTCGTTGAAACTCTCGGACCTCAAATTTTACATGAGCAGAATCACCTCCACAGGGAGGTTCCTGGGGACTGGAGGTGTGGCCAGAGACAGAGCATGTGCTTAGCAGGCACAAGGCCCTGGGTCCTTTCCCAGCACCAAAAAGAAAAGAAGGAAGGAAGGAAAGAAGGAAGAGAAAAAGAAAAGAAAGTTACTGACAACTTTTATTAAAATAGCTTGTAATCTGTCACAGGGCCGATGCTCCTCATGGGCGGATGGGTAAGTACCTGTTGGCATAGTCACACGGGACACCCAAGGCAAGGTGGAAATGGATGCACCGTGGGGACACAGGCATGTGTAGGTGAGCAACAAAGGACTATGGCCCTGAACCGATTCCCTCGATGTGACTCAGAACAGACCTGGCTGACTGTGGCTTGGGCCCTGGAGTCCTGGGGGGAAGCACCTGTGGGGCTCATCAGCAGGTCCAGCAGAGGACTCGGCCAGTCTGGTGTTTACTCCTTGACCCATGTTGAGGTCAAGGTCGTGTTTGTATTTACTTTGCAATTATTCATCAGGCTCTCCGTTTCTGATGTGTGCCTTTCCTGGTGCATGGCTGTGAGGGTTCAGATTTTAGAGAACCCTTCAAAAATCGTACGCAGGGGTCAACCTCATATTTTTTTTTTTTTTTATTGGTTGTTCAAAACATTACACAGCTCATGACATATCATCTTCCATACATTTGATTCAAGTGGGTTATGAACTCCCCTTTTTTACCCCAAATACAAGTTGCAGAATCACATCGGTTACACATCCACATTTTTACATAATACCATATTAGTGACTGTTGTATTCTGCTACCTTTCCTATCCCCTACTATCCCCCCTCCCCTTCCCTCTCATCTTCCCTCTCTACCCCATCTGCTGTTGTTTAATTCTCTCCCTTGTTTTTTTTTTTTCCCCCTTTCCCCTCACAAACTCTTATATGTAATTTTGTGTAACAATGAGGGTCTCCTTCCATTTCCATAGTTTCCCTTCTCTCTCCCTTTCTCTCCCCCCACTCGTCTCTGTTTAATGTTAATCTTTTCCTCATGCTCTTCTTCCCTGTTCTGATCTATTTTTTTAAGGAGGAAAACTTTGTGCTATGTCATTCAGTGCTCTGAATCTTGTTACCATTCCATAAAACTGACGAATTTCCATTAGTTACTGGAGTGTCATTACCGTGAGGACAGTTTTGCTCAGAAGGTACACGAGGGGAGAGAAGTCTCAAATCAAATCTCGATTGTCTAGAGCTGTGTTCTTTCCAGAGCCCTGGGGCAAGCGCTCTCTTGTCTATGAAATTTGCATGGTGCTACTCCAGGTCCCATAACAATGGTAGGGGAGAAAAAGAAACACTGTGACTGTTTTGCTGCAAGCAGAGAGTATTTGTAATTATGCTGATTTATCCTTTGGTTCATTTCCCATGGTGAAATTCAGATGCACAAAGATGAGTCTGCTAAAAACAAAATAGATTGGGGGCTACCATGCTTTGCTATTGACCCCGAAAAAAATGTAGAAGTGCTGAATTGAAATCGTGAATTGAATGTGCTTTTAAGGACTAAACGTATCTCGTTGATTTAGGGTTCCAGTGCACCTCAACTTTATGAAATTGTGAGAGAGATGGAGCCTCCCAAGCTGATCCGCCATCTCATATCATTTATTCTACATCGATAAACATATTCTGTTACCTGGAAGCAAAAATAGGCAGGTCTTTTTAATTCCTTTATAGGAAAATATTTGCTTGCTCTTCTTATCAGAGGGATAACTATTATGGAGAAGATTGATCAGCATTAGAATAAAATATTTACCTAATTTCCCGAGACTTCTCTTCGGGATCAGAAATTCTCCATTAGCAAAGGAAGTGCATACGTATCACAGATCTTAAAGACATTAAGACACAGCTGTTGGAATCAACTTCTGCTAAGGGTGCACAGCACAGTAAATTGCAAACGGAATATATGCAAATAATGCCCCATTATAAATATAGATTATTTTCTCTTTCCATAAACTGTGGCAATCACAATAAAAATGATAAACTGAGGTGGAAAGAAAGAGGTGGCGTTTGGGGAGCTGAGGGAGGGCATTTATGTTTGGCTTCACTAAATTATACACCTTTTTATCTTCTAAGTTAATGGTATTGTACTTATACGCTTTGCATATTCTAATTTATTTCCCCAGACAGAAAACAGTTCTCCTTGTGCCAACCCAGCTTTCTAAGGCCTAGCTCAATAATCCTGCTCCGTGGTTTTATCCTCAACTGTGTTAGCACAGATGGGTTTATTGGCATGAAATAATGAAAATCCTGCCCAGCCTGACCCTGCCGACCTGGACCCTCACGTTCCATCCTGCCTTTGGGGCCACTCTGATTCAGCAAGTGTCACTGTAGCTCCAGCTCCACATGCTCAAAGTCTCCTGTTGAAGAAAAGCTGCAGGGACTTAAGTATCCACACTGTGCCAGTGTGGTCATGGGCACTGCCAACGTGAGCACTGAGATGGGGGGGTCACTGGGTTTCACACAGATGGGGTCCAAATGATGTCTCCAAAATATCTTGCACCTTTTTCAGGAATATCTTGGTCAAGGTTGTCTACCAATGTGAGGGAGAAAAGAGAAAAGCAAAGCATAGGTACAGAGAATGCAGGGGTCCAGCAGAGGAGGGGTGCAGGGGTCCCCCGGTGGTGGTGGAGGGGAACCCAGGGCAGCTATGTCTAGGCCAGGTGGCGCAGTCAGCAGAGTCAGGGGACTTCCAGGACAATGAAGGTTAGACCTGATACGGTCAGTTGCCTCCTCTGAAAAGTGGGTACAACTTCATCATCTCCCAGGGCACGGTGAGGAGTGACTCTTGTGTGTAGTTGTTGATTTCGCCCCTCTGTCCCCTTTCCTGAAGAAAGAATTGCATTCCACACGCAAAGTTTCCAATAACAGTCTCTTGCCCAGTTGCATCCGGGGCAAGCTCATCAATGATGCACCTTTTCAATTGTTTTCTTACAGTAAAGACAATATTCCTAAGGGACAGCAGAACTCACATTCATAGTCTTAAATAAATGATTTCCATTGAGGCAACTGGCCCAAGTGTGACCTCTATAAAGTGCGGTGTCAGGGAGAAGTGTGGACAGCCGGTGGCCCTCCCTCTGCCTCTCATTATTAAAAGCCATGGCAGCAACATAGCTTATCCCATTTCAAAAGAAACTCGGAGAGTGTCTTCCCTGTAGCTTCGGATGATTTAAAATTGATCTCCTATAGCTTGTCCCACTTTTGTATTCTTAGCCACAGATAAAATAGTAGCTGTGGATGGAGGCAAACGGTGCTGAGCGCTTGGGATGGTGCCTTGCTATTCTCGGAGCTCGCTGCTGGCGTCATCTCATCTTGCCTTTGAGATCCCATCACAGAGAAGAGCAAGGCCGGCCACTGTCATTCAGGCTCTGGTTCCAGGCGACGGGCCTTCACCGTCTCTGCCATCAAACGAACTTCTGAAAGCCGAGGTGCTCGCCCCCACAGATGTGCATGCGTCTCCTCGTGTGCGTTTATTGATGATACACAGAAGGTGCCGAGATTTTTAAAGACTTTATTTTTAGAGCAGTGTGAGGTTCACAGCAACCTTGAGAGGAAGGTACAAAGCGTCCCCATGTGCCCTGTCCCCGCACATGCGCATCCTCCCCTGCTACCAGCCTCTCCCACCCCAGGGCACGTTTGTTGGACTCCTGAGCCCACGCTGGCTCATCATTATCACCCGGAGTCCACAGACTAGATCAGGGTTCATCCTCTATTCTGTGGCTTGGACAAATGTGTAACAACAGGCATCCATCATTACTGCATCCTGCAGAGTGGTTCCAGTGCCCTAAAAACCCCTGTCCTCCCTGTGCAGCCCTCCCTTCCCCGTATGTAACCCCTGGCAACCACTGATCTTTCCCTGTCTGTACTTTTGCCTTTTCCAGAATGTCCTAGAGCTGGGATGGTACAGCACGGGGCCTTTTCAGATTAGCACCATTGGCATCTGTCACTTAAGCAATGTGCATCTGGGCTCCCACCACATCTTTTCATGCCTTGATAGCTCATTTCTTTAGCAGCCCTTCAGGGTCTGTGTCCTGTAGAACTCAGTCCCTTCCATATAGAAGAGAGTATGATGGGGGCTGGAGCCCTAGATACCGATGTCCACAGGGGCCAGGCCCAGCCCAGCCTCAGGAGTGAAGCTGACCCCCAAAAGCAATAGGGAGTGGTGGGGCCTGGGGACCATAGAGCACAGGCCATTCTACTGCATCGGGGACTGCTGCTGTCTTACCTCACCATGGGCTGTGTGGGCCTGTGTGGCTGCGTGGGCCTGGTAACAGCTTACTTTAACCAAGGGTTGCGCTAAGTCACCCTGCACTTAGTGTAAAGTCTTCAAACACCTGTAAACAGTAGGCAGAACAAAGTGACCACTTCCAAGAGTGACATCCAAGCCCAGGTCACACCTATAAGCTTTGGCATGGACCAGGCCTCACAGCTTCCCCTGCGACCCTTATCCGACACCCCACAGACCATGAGCACCTTTAACCCCCTCCAGGGGGGCTCACCTACATGAGAACAGAACCCCAACAAAGCCACCTCAAAACCAGTGTGACCAGCCATGATTTTACAATGAATTGGTTTTTAAAGGTTTTATTGCCAATTTTAATTTAAACTTTTTGATAGATAGATACAATATGCAAATATTTTTTTTAAGACTTATTTAGGTCTTTGGGTAAATTTAAAGCCACATATGTAAAGTAATATATTCATTTATATTTTAACCATCAACTGTGAAAATCAGTGACATTCTTCATAAACAGCTTTGGCACCAACATCTCAGTCTTGGTCTCAGACAGGGCCAAGTGAGTTAGTTCCTAAGACCATTTAAGTTAGTTGAGAAACAGCCTCCCGTAACACCCTGTGGCTGAGTACTCCTCACAGCCTCGGTCCACTGATGCCCCTTGGGGCAGTTGTCTGTGTCCTCTATGCTTGGGGCGTCTGCTCATAGTGCAAGCCGTCACTGCACAGCATGCCCAAGGGATTTCACCATCGTGAAATCTGCAGGGTCACAGCACGTGCCCCAGGCACATCCTGATGGGTCAGACCTCTAGGGGTGACACAGAGGTGCTGCACTGGCTTTGTCCCCGTCTTTCTGTGGGGATGACCTCATGCCTCTGAAAACCCAGCTCCAGCCGAGCTTAGTGAAGCTGTGTCCTCTGACCCTGTCGCGCTGTTCTAGACAATGCTGTCGTGACAGTACCCACACGTGAGGGCTGTCCCCAGCGATGGCTGCTGGAAGCACATACCCTGACACCGATGCCTATGTGTGCATCCCTACAGCGCGAGCGATCCGCTGGCCCAACGCGGGCTGCCTTTTCCTTTTGGTCCGAGGATGCTGGAAGTGGCGGCACCATCCCCTGCTTCTTTGAGTGTCAATCAAACAGCACTTGGGGCTTGAAAGTGAAGCGTGGAGAATTCAGACTGTTGGAAGATTTGTCTCCAGGGTCAGGGGACAGCCCCTCGCTGGCGGGTGCCATATGGCCTTCAGTGGGTTTTCACAGGCACATGCCTGATGTGCTCCGACAAGCTCCGTGTCACCAGAAGGCATTCCGAGGCTTCCAGGAGTGCAAGTTCTGGGGGATCTGGGTTTCCTGGGGACCTCTGAAGCTCATCTGCCCATTTAATTTTCCTCTGCAGCACGTGGTTGCTCGAAGCATCTGCCTAGCTCTGCGGCGCCCACGTCTCATCAGAGGGCCAACTGCTGCATTCTTCCTTTTCCCCTCTCCCCACCGTGATGGGGAGCTTGTCAGGCTTACGATATTAAGCGCCTGAGTGCTATTTTGTGTGTAGGTGAGGGCATAACAGAGCAGCAACAGAAATTCCTTTGACAGACATTGATGTAAAGTTTAGGCTTAAATTCTTAAGTGGAATTATTAGGTATACTTATGCTCTCCCGCGTCCTAAATCACCTATTCCGTTAAATTGAATTCTGAAGGTTGCAAAACTAGAGTCCTGGCCACGGCACGACTCTCGCGCCACTGGGCCTACTCCTAAGTACAATCCTGTATGAGGAAGGCAGCTGAAGCCCTCGCTCTGCCAAAGCCCCTCTCGGAATCTTTCCAGCCAGATGGTTCTCCTGTATCCGTGCAGCAGGGGAGCTTTAAATAAAGAAATCCAACCCAGACACCGCAGGAGAGGGTCTCGGGGTTGAGGGATAATGAGGAAGCAGATTTTCCTCATGCAAAGACAAAAGTGCCATCTTCTTAAAATGCTTAATTCAATTTGAAGGAAGAAATAATTACCTCCTCTGGCCATCATGTCGAAATGTCCATAGACAGGAAAATGGACTTCACCCTCATTAACTCCATGGGTCAGAGCCAAAAGCTGCATTAGCCAAAAAGGCCTCTTCAAGGGCACATCTCCCCAGATCAAAGCCTGTGCTTGAGGGAGCAGGGTGGGAGCTCGGGGGGTGGGGGGGCGCTCTGCCAGCATCAGATAGTGACTTTTCCATTTTTAACAGATCTCTCTTGCACTGTGGCATAAGCAGGTCAGCAGCTGGGAGCAGGGCAGAGCGGGAATGTGTATTCCACGGTGGTTCCCTCAGCTCTCCTGGCTCCACACGCCTAGCCTGGCGGGGACTGGCCTGTCTTCTTGTGTTGACCCCAGAGGCCGTTCACACCAGCAGGCCCTAAAACAGAGCTGCTTCATCGGCACCCCTCATCCAGGGCCTCCTGACATGGACACCTACCTGTTGTTTGTTTGTGGTCTCAGATCACCGCTAACTCAAGTTCAAGTGCAAAGTTAAATACCTCCCCACGCAGTGGGAAAGCGCCCAGCTAGGAACATTGTCTCATAGGCTTCATGAGCCATGTTGCTGGGGATACCACCGCGTGCCACAGCAAAACTCGCCTTTAAACGAATCCTGTCATCTGCCAGGGCAGGAAGGGGGTGTCATCTTATTTTTCTAAATACTAGAAAGCAAGCATGCGTTTCTGATAATGAAAGTTTGGGCATGATTGACAGTCATTTGGCTCACCGGGGAAGCGGGCAAGACAAGAAATCTAAATAAATTTCATATGGGTTTCAAGAAAGCTTTCTTATGGCATCTGGTGTGCTGTTTTGTATGTATCAAATCTGAACATAAGGGAGCAGTTGAAGTAAATAAATGCTTGAGGCGACGCCGGAGTGACAGCTGGGTGCTTGCAGACTGGGAACCGGGCCCTATTTACCTGTGTTCCCCAAGCCCAGTGTAGGCCTCAGATTCCACAGTGTTGGGGGGATAAAGGACTCACGGGCATCAGCAGGTCTAATGGAATCAGCAGACAGGACAGCAGCTGGGCCCAGGGAGAGCAGCTCTAACCCCAGCTTCCAGATTAACCCACACCCATCTCGGCAACCAGGACCCCTGGGAGTTTCAGGCAGGGGCTTCTCTCTGTGGCCTGTCACTGTCATGGAGTTCCAGGGCAGAGAAGCATGTCAGAGACTTGGAGCTGGTCTCATTCAGAACATCTTATTCTAGTCACCACCCCCACCAGTTTTTTGGTGTGAATGCCAAAAATCAGGGGTCATTGCATGGAAATGCTTTCTTCTTATCATTGATTGATTTAAAAAGCATCAATCAAGTTCTTTACAATCTGCCCATGGGAAGTTGGCCCAGGGTTTCAGGGTGGTGACGGCAGATTTGGAGACAAAGTTGGTAAACTGAGACACACCGTGCATCTGGCAGCCCTGATCCAGCATCTGCTGGGACAACCTGGCAATGAGGACCTGTCCCTTGGCTCCTGGGCAATGGGGGTAGAGTTCCAGGGGAGGATGTTCTGGTGAGATGTGTCCATTCTGGATACCAGGGTTGAACAAAGAAAAACAGATGACCACAAGGTGGCAGCGGGACCCAGTGAGTCATCCAGGCAGGGCTAATAGATTTGCACAGAGAGTCCCCCCAGGCTGAGACCTTCCAGAGGCTGTGGTGCAGGGAACATAGCCCAGGAGGGAGAAGAGCAGGGGGCCCCGAGGGAGGATGGGCTCCTGAGCACAGGGGCTGCTCAGCAGCATGGTGGGGGACAACCAAGACAGAGTCCCAAAGGCAGGAGCCACTTGGGTTCCTTCATAGTAACAGGGTTTATTTTATCCCTGGGTGGAGGACATCGGGTGCACTCTGGGGCTCTGTAAAGTGGCAAAGCTCTAAGTGGGTAAAGAATGGTTTTCCATGCTGTGTTTACAACAGTTGCAGGATGTGTGAGGTGTTGGTCTGGCGTGAGTAGCCGGGAGCTGGGGTTCCAGCCAGCAGTGAATACACAGGCACAATCTCTGGTTCCTAAGTGCGACACCAGGACAGCAGATCCCTGCTTCTGGGGGCTCACGGACGAGGGAGGGAGGCAGGCGCCCACCCACTCCTGTCAGAATGGGCCCTTGCAGCTGCTGCTGATACGATTTCATCCAGCGGAGTCTAGCGTGGCCTTGGCGTGTGGTCACCAGCAGGGCTCGGATTGCCTGGCCTCTTGGACGCATGCTGCTGTGTAAGGACGGCCCTCCTGCCCAGGGCCATGAGCCTCCAGCAGAGTCTAAGAGAGAGGTTCTGGGACCACGCAGAGGAGGCCACCCTCCTCTTACCTAAGCTGCTGAGGTAAATGTCAGCTGGCCCTAGCGTCCACCCCTGTCTTCCTGTCAGGCTCGCACAGTGACCAGGAGAGTCCAGCAAGATGAAGCATGTCCATGTCCTCCTCTCCTAGGCCTTCTAATGGATCTCCTCAGCCCTCAGCCTCAGGCGAGCCCAGACCCTGGATCTGCTCTTCAGATGAACCGTTCTGTTCAGTGAGGCCCTGATAGCCAAGGGCCTGTCCTGTACCTCATCCCTCTGCGTTTTCCCAGGGGGGACCCAGGTTTTGTGGGGTCTGGAGTAGTCACAGTAGTGAGGGCTGCATGAAGAAAATCAAGGAAAGATGTTCCATGCAAATCAAATAGCAGGAGGGGGCCCTGTTCAGGGGGAGCCCCGTCAGCTCCATGGGGCGTCCACCTGTGCCTGCCCAGACACCATGCCTTGAGACATTGGGTTAGCCAGGGCTTTCTAGAGAGAAAGAACTGCTAGGAGACATTTGTGGAGAGAGAGAGAGAGAGGAGGTGTTAGGGGATTCTCACTCCCTTATGGAGGCCGAGAGGTCCCCCCAAAGCCACCTGCAGCTGGAGAACCAGGGAAGCTGGTAGCATGGTCCAGTCTGAGTGGAAAGGTCTCAGAACCAGGGAGGCCGAGGAAACCATGGACCACTGTTAGCCTGAAGGCCCAAGAGCCCAGGGGGCTGCTGGAGTGAGTCCTGGAGTCCAAACCCTGGAGGAGGTGGAGTTCCCCCCGACTCCTCCAGACCTGGCTCTGGGGAAGAGCCAGGACCCTCCCTCCTGCCTTTTTTTTTTTCCTGGGGCCCTCAGTTGGCTGGATGGTGCCATCCACATGGAGGGTAGGTCTCCCCGCAAGGCACAATGCATGTGCCAACCTCCCCAAAGCACTCCCAGACACCCCGGGCAGCCCCCTCACTCCAGCCAGGGCCCAGACCACCTGTGCTTGCCGCTCAGCAGGAGAGGGGTGGAGTCTGTGCCTGTGGGCACTGAGAACAGGTACCACCTGGCCACTGGATCCTGTCAAGTGGACGCCCCTGACCCCCTGCAGAGGTGCTGGGCCCTCTCAGGAAAGCGCTTCCTGCTTCTCTTCCCCTGGCTGACCTCCCGTCCTTCTCAGGCCTCAGCTTGGGGTCCTTTTCCTCAGGGAAGACGAAGGAAATTGGAAGGAAAGTGGGTGTCCTGCAGGAGAGCTGCCAGCCAGGTGGGCAGCGAGTGGGACCAACACTGCTAACTCACCCCTGGGGAGATCAGTACAGGTGCTGTGGGCGTCCCTGCACTCTGCCCCGGGACACACCCCCAGGGGACAAAGCGCACCTACCTGGGCTCTCCCAGTCTCTCCCTGTGATCCTCGGGGTGGAGTCTACTTCTGCGCCTGGCCTGGAAGCTGCATGGAGCTGGGGGCCTTCCCGCCTCTGCCCAGCCTCTCCTTCACAGGACCAGGCACGAGAAGGCTCTGCGTGTGGTGTGAGGAGCTCATGGATGGACCCAGTTGCTGCGTCTCATTGTGGGAAGGGTCAAGAATTCTGAAAACCCTCAGGATCCTGGATGGGAGTGAGAGGCGTCTCCCGGCCCTATCCAGTGGAGACAGGCATGGAGGGAGGCTGCGGAGATGGCACTCTCTTCATTCTAAGTCACCCGTGGCAGTCGCTGGGGAGAGGAGACACCTGTGCCTGGAGATAACTCCCCTCCCTGGACTCCCCTTGTCCGTGGTGTTTGTTGGGGACAAGTGGCAGAAGGCCTATTGTCCCTCACTGTCTGACTCTAGCAGAGCTGCCCTGGGAATGCTACCAGCAGTGACAGCAGCGAAATAACTGAGAAATGGCCCAATTATTTACAGGTTCCCTGGGTAGGGAGACCACTTGCTGCCATCACCACAGGGCCACTCCGTTTCCTTGAGCTCCAGGCCTCCTCTCTGCCAGCCCTGCATCACTTTTCCCCAGCTCCATCAGTCACAGCCCAAGGCCACCACTTTCCCTGTCATCTGGGTTTTCTTCTAAGGCATTGGGGTTGACATGTCCTGTCCTCTCCTTCTGCTTGTCGAAATGCGTTTATTTACACAGAACAAAGTTCTGCAATTTCTTGCGTCAAGGTGCGAATCATTTCCCATGATTGAATTAAAATGTGTTAATGGGAAATGGAGAACCTACAGTGAAAACCTGATGTCATAGCTGAAGAGTTCCTCTCACATCCTCTTTGAGCTGAGGAAGCCCAAACTGAGACATTTGGAAACGAGAACTCAGGCGGTGACAAAGGCCACCCTGAAAGTGAACCAAGACGGAGTCATTTTTAAAACAGATGCACCTGCAGCTCCCTGGGGACCATGAGCAGGGCCATATGCTGGGGTAGAATCTAGTCTGTAATTTCTTCGAGCAATTCTACCTCTAGTGGACTCTACACAGGGTCTGTGGCACTTGTGCCTTTCCCATGGGGTGCCGAGAGCTAAATGAGATCACTGCGCTAAGAGCAGAGTCTCTTTCAAGGGTACTCAAGGATTAGGGCTGACACTCCTGTTGGGCGTCTGGCCACTGCTTCTGAAGCTATGAAGCCACCATGAACTCCCTCATGTTGATGGGAATCTGTGCTCTGGAGGGAACCTTGTCCCCAGCTGTGGTTCGGATCATCTTGGATTGTTCCTGCCAACTGTGTGGACATTGCTCATCCATCCTTAACCATCTGCAGGAAGACAGATGATTTTGGAGACATATGCCCTGTTGGGGCCATTTTGAGAAGCTCCCAAGGGAAGTTCACTTTCCTAACAGTGTCTGAAGCCCACTAAGAGTTTTAAATGATTTTTTTTTTCTGTGCTTTTATGTAGAAAGAGTATTGGGTCTGGAAGAGCCACCATCCAGGTATGAGCCTGGGAGTCTGCCAGTTCCCAGGGAAGGACAGCAATATTTATAACACACCTGATCAGCTTTCCTTGTAATTAAGAGGACCCTCTTGCCCGTGATGGTGGTGGGGACAAAAACCAGCCAGCAGTCATTTTCTACTGGGCTGGTGGGGAGCTCTTCCATGGACTTCAAATGGAAAGTGATTTGCAGAGGTGAGGTGGCCGAGGCTGCCAGGACCCAGACGTGGGCACTGATGCTCAGATGGTCTCTGGACAGCCTCTCTGTTGGCCTGACCAGAGTTCAGTGGAATACATCCTAAAACAAGTCAGTGCAGATTCCCCAGACACAGGGAGCAGAAGGAAACGTGCACGTGAGGCCAAGGCGGCGTGGCTTCAACACACAAAGGACATCACCATCCTGGCATGCAAAGGGGCATCTTTGCTACTGTTTCGGTCATCGATCACCCTTGCCAACACTATTAGCAGTGTCACCATGGTTATTTGCTAGCCACTTGGTATTGGCCGGGCTTGTCAAGCATGAGATACACCAGATTTATTCAGAGCCTGATTCTGCAGCATCTGCAGTAGCCTCCAAGCTCCTGGGGACCCTGATGGATGGTTCTCTGAGACAGAGGACTGTTCCCTCCTCATTCTCAGGCACAGAGAGACAGAAGAGTCTGCAAGCTCTGGATTCAATCATGTCGTCTGGCCTGAACAAATCAGAACACATCACTCCCCCTGCCCCCCAACCCCAGGGAAGGGGAAGGGCTCAGATGGGAGATGGCACAGATCTGGAGGACCAACCAAACCAGAAACTTCAGCTGGGAATCCCTGTGCAGAGGTGGATGCTCAATCCTGTTGGGTTCGAACAATCTGACAGGTATAAGATCTGGAACTTGAGGTTGCCAGAAGAGGAAACTGATCTGAACGTGAACCTTGTGCAGGTAAAATGGAATGAAGAGAGAAACAAGGGACTGAAGTCCTAGAGCCCTCATGTGAACCCCTGGATCAGGCCATACGTGAAGTAGCCATTTGTACAAGGTGTCACTGTAGCTTCTTGATTTTCTTTTTCCTGGAAGATTTTCCATCATGGGAATCTCAAAGAGATCTGATGGAAGTACGTGGGTAGAGAGGAGAAGAGGCCCCTTTAGAAGCCTAATAAAGCAGTGATTTTTCTGTAAAAATGCATAGAAGTGCTTTCCACATATATTTTTAGGGGTTTCATCTTTTGTCTTATTGGGGAATCTGTGCCTGTCTCCAGGCTCCCTGCTTCACCCAGAGTTCTCAGATGAGCTGGCTCTTGGAATTGCAAACTGGGTTACACTCCTGGCTTCCTGCTGAGTTGGCGGCTGAAGCAATTGCTGCCCCTGAACACCACCCCCCCCCCCCCGCCCCCAAACCTGCTCCACCCAACAAAATACTGCCTACACAGCTGGGGCAGAGGTGCATTTTGAGTATGTTCTCATGAGGTCTGATTTTTCCGAAAATATGATAATGTATGATATTGGGGCTCTTTTAGAACAATTGACCAATATGTTTCCTCACTGAAGCGTTGAAATTTGTAAAGGTGAAGAGAATTCAGGGCACAAAGTGTTGTCACAAAAGGCATTTGCAGCTCCACCACAGTGGACAGATGCCATGGGGACAGTCAGGAGATGGTATGCAAATGAGAAGCTCCTGAAGAGCGTTTACCCAGTGAATGTTGGGAGACATGAGCAAGCCTGGGCTAAACACGCCCTGGAACACCTTGCATCCCAGAGACGGGAGCAGAGCTTTGTAAATCCGGTTCCTCCGATGGATCCATATCTGAATATCCCATCTGTTCCTCGAGGAAACCTCCACTGGTACTTTCTATTCATATCAGGGGATGCCGCCTGTGTTTTCGCCATAGAGCTGTCAGTGGTACTTGGGAAAGGTACCATTTCTGTCTGTGACTGTATCAAAATGAGAAGGCCACGTAGCCTTCTGTACAACAATGCAGATCAGGCACCAACCCCAGCCCCAAACCAGGAGGATCAATAGGAAGACATTTGTCGCGGGGCATCATGCACTGTGGGGAAGGGCCTCAGGAAGGGCCAGCTGGGACTCTGAGCTGGGGAGAGCCTGCAGCACATTGGCAGTTCTTTCTTCTGGAAGCTTCTACTGGGATTTTAAGGTCTTTTGACTGATTGGCTTAGTCCCATCTAGGGTGTCTACAGTAATCTCCTTCATTTAGAGCTCCTTTGGATTGGAATGGCCTCTACAGGAGCTCTCCTTCACAGCAATTCCTAGATTAGTGTCTGATAGGATTCCTGGGACAGTAGCCTAACCACTTGCAAGTATCCAAGAGACCACTGCACCATGTGAGGAGAAATACACCAGCTTCCTCATCAGTGTTTGTGAGGGCAGATTTGCCAACAGTGATTCAGCCCGAGGAGTTAAGTGCAGAGAGAAGACGTACCCAAGGTCCAGAAAGTTAGTGCATTTGACATTAGAACTACAAAACATCTTCATGATCCCTGGCCCGTTCCTTTAATACACTGTGGCTTGTTAATTCTGACATGGGAGAGATGGACTGGGCAAAAGGTCATTGTCACCAAGCAGGAGGAGCAAAACCTTTCCAATCTGTCATTGGAGTTGTTGGCAACATTGTCCTAAAAGAGCCTTTCCAAAACAAATGGCATCTCATTGAATTGAGTTGCTTAAAAATACCTGCAGAGGACAAACACTGGTCTTGTTTCCCAGGGTCCCTAAAGACACCCAGAGATGCCAGGGGGCCAGTTTAAAGTCCCATTACCTGGAAAACAGGGCAGGCATTGGAACTCAGGCAGCTCCTAAGAAGAAAGGCAGCCCAGGGCCTTCATCTGCCTGTGGAAAAGAATCCACAGGGATGACTTTTACAGCTCCTGAGAGCAACAGGTTGTGCCAAGCTGCAGAATGTTCTACAATAAGGAAAATCATGATGTCCCCATCTCCCACTGACATCATAAGCACAGCCCTTCCCAAGTCTTACATAACCATTATCTTCTACCTCGAAAGGGTGCAGAGTGACCATTCCAGGGTCCAAGTGGAAACCAACCTGCAGCCACATCCTGTTGGTTCACCCTGTGTTTTAAAGTCACAGTGGCCTCCAGAGCTAAGATGGAAACACTGGAGGTTTTCACATAGAAATCTAGATTTTTAGAAGCTCTTGTAATTGGAAGTCCTACGTGACAGCTACCTGCAGGGCTAAGTGGCCGGTGCCTTTAGATGTTGGAAAGTCTATGCAGAAACTCTTATTTAAGTTTTAATCTAGTCTCTCTGAGGGTGAATTTGAGGCTCCAGTAAAAGGTGAATCTACAAGATGCTTCATTACTCATCTTTTGATCCCTCCGACTCCTGAAGCTCTTGGGATGCTCAGACCTGGCTAATAATCCTTGGCATCCTCAGAGCCAGAGCCTGCAGGGCTGTCATGGGGTAATGGGGCCACTTTCCGCCCAGGTGCCAATCAAAACCCTGCTCCTTGCCCCTCTGTGTCAGCTGCCCCCTGAAGGCTGGTTGCTTCTCTTGGAAAACTTGTGCCTTAAATTTGTCCCTTTCCTTGGTAACTGCCTCCCTGTTGCTCTGCTTGGGTGAACCTAATACAATTTCCCAGAATATCTATAATGTTAATTCAGTGCTGTCATCCTATATTTTGAACCAAACCAAAAAAAAAAAAAAAAAGGAAAACACCTATACTATTCTTTAATTTATAACAAAGCAGTGGTGCATGAATTTCATTAAATCAAATGGGACCAAAAGAAAGACTGTTTTTATCCCAAGATGTATTTGGCAAAACCCATTTACTATCACATTCGCTCAGTGAGTTGAATTAAACTAGCTGTTCTGCTCGCTGCTGGGGGTATTGAATACGGGCTCAGCTTTCTCAACCTGCTACATTTTCCTGATCCTTAGTGAGAAAAATCCTGTGTCAAAAAGAAATACTTAGTTCAGGTAGTTCCCACCCCGAAGAACAGATGGATTAAAATTTCTTTTATTTTACTGAGCAATTGCCTGCAATTTACATACCATAATAGTCCTGTCCACACACCCAAGTGAAGGCAGAGTAATGGGAATTGTAATTATATGAAATGTTAGGTATCTTATTAAGAGAAATTCACCCTCTCAGGTGATTTGTTCATGAACGAGTCACCCTGTGTGTGAAGAAGTCATTTTGAACGGGGAACAGCAGCAGGCGAGGCCCAAGTATTTGAACAGATAAATTACACATTGTCACTCAGGAATGTGGATTTCTAGCCAGCCACCTCTCCCCACATGTGTCCACTATCCCTGTGACATAAGCATCTGCAGTTGTCCTCTGAAACTTGCTGGAGGGGAATGTGACATGAAGTCCAGGAGCCCAGGGTGCCTGGCATTGCTGGAGGGTGGGCAGCACTCTCGGGAGATCCCATGGCTGATAAGCACCATTTCTGACCCAAACTGTAGGAAGTCAGTGGCTGGCCTGACCCAGCCTGCGGCAAGATTTCTGTCCCCAGGTTCCCAAGTCCAGGCTTGCAGGATGAAACAGGGGACAAATGGCAGGTGCATTGTGGGACATAATTATGCCAAGATTATGCCAAGTCTCTGGATAAGAAGCAAGGTTGGCTGAATCAGGGGCAAAATCACACAGAGGGAATCCTCTGCTGTTTAGGGGGCACGCAGGGCACCTGGGCACACTGACAGAGTTGGCAGCCCCACCCCCTGGCTGCATGGCATTCAGAAAGGACCTGTCAGGCTTCTCTTTGTGTGGGGATCATGAAGGTGCTTCCAGAGCATTCCAGAGCCCCGAATCTGCAGGTGTGAGCAGAGGAGAGCGAGCCCAGCTTTTCTGTTTGAAGGAATTTATGGCCTGATTTTTATAACATGGAATTTTTGTAACGACTTATTTAGTGTTCAGCTCGAGATTACATTCTGTGTGAGTGCTGAGGTGTATGTGTCTATATGCATGTTCAACATGGCTGTGTGCACAAGTGCGTGTTCCTGTGTGTGCACTGAATATGTGTATCTCTGCGTGCTTGTGAACATGTGTACACATGTAAATATGACGTATGTGTGTGCCCATGTGTACCCATGGACGTGGGTGTGTGGAAGTGCATGATGCGTGTGCGTTTGACTTTGCACAGTGAGTGTACTAGTGTGGTATGTTTCTTCTGTGTGTGTGAGTGTGCATGAGTGTGCATGCATGTGACCCAGTGTTATGGATGCCATGGTGGATGTAGGACATTCAAGTAAGAGGTTTATTGTTCGTGAAAGATCACTGACGTGTGTACAATCCCAGCTCTGCCCCTTACCTGTAGGACTGATGGCAGCCATTCCGAATGTCCATGCTTGGTTCACTCGATGTGCAGAAGGGAGGTCATAACTGAATCATTTCATGGGAACACTGAAACATCTACTGAGTGAATGGAGCTGATTTATATAAAACACTTAGCACAGCGTCTGGTGCAGGATGAACCCTCGGTAAATTCTGGGTGTCCCTATGCTGCTGTGGTCCCCACGGTGTACTCCAAGTCCTCCTGAAAATCAGCTTCTTCATCTGCACACAGATGATGAGACAGTGCATGCTTTAAGGGCAGCTCGGGAGCGTCAGTGAGCTAATTCCTGCAAAGTGCCGGGGAGACGGTGGAAGACAGACAGTTTAGAATGAGGGGAGATGGAGCCCGAGGCCCAGGTGACTTCCACCTTTATCACCTTAGCACTCGGAGCATGGGCAACTCTACACCCCTCTGAACCTCAGACTCCTCATCTTTATGTGGGTAGAAGGAGCACCCATTTCAAGGAGTTATAGTGAGGTGGAGGCAAGGCACAGGGTGTGCTAAGGACCACAGAGTGTCACTGAGGTATGTGATTCTAGGTTCTAGGATGTTCTGGGATGCTGCTGACAGGGATGGATAGCACTCTTGCCTCCTCTCCCTTCCCTGGGGTCTTGGCCCTCCTGTGTCTTCTGCCAACTGTGCAAGTTCTTACCCACGGTCTCCTTCTCCTAGACTGGCCCTGTTGCCAGGCCTTGGGTGAGTGAGTGTTAGCCAGCTCATCAGCAGCCAGGGAGGATGGGAGCTGCTTTGGTTTGTAAAAGCAGCTCGGTCCATTCAGCATTTTGCCTGTGACATGGTGGATGTAGGACATTCAAGTAAGAGATTTATTGTTTGTGAAAGATCACGGTTGGATGTTGCCTAGAAAATGAGTTTCCATGACAGTGGGCACCCTGCACCCTGGGTCAGGCAGCCAAGAGCCTTCTGCAGTGAAGTGTGAGCTCCTGAGACAGACTGAGCTCCAACCCTGCCCTGCGCCACTGCTTACCAGCTGGGCCCCTCTGCATGGGTACCTCGTAATCCCCTGTTCCCCGGCACATGGAACGCACATGTGGGAGCAATTACGTGCACCTCACTCAGTTACTGAGACTCAGAGCACTGATAAAAATTAAGCACCAAGCTCAGAGCCTGGTCTTGTAAGAGCTCACGGAAACAGAACAACGGTGACAGAGAGGCTGAGCATTCAGTGGGCATGCTGGGCACAGGCTGCTGGGTGTAACAAGTGGCCGCAATTGGACTGAGGTAGAATTAAATCACACAGAGGAGGTTCTGTTTCAGCCAAGATACAGCAACAGGGAAAGAGTTTGTTCGCCCCTCCCCAGAAATAACCCGAGGCAGGCAAACTATCTGAAAAGGCTGTTTGTAAGACCTGGGTCACAGGCAGGGAAGGACATGGGACCTGACAGATGAGAACAAGGTGAGCCTTGCAGGTGCCTCACTGACCAGGCCAGAGAGTGTCTGGGACATTGCTCAGGGACGGGACCCAGACTCCCCGAGCTGAGGAGACCAAACTGGGGGTCTGTGCAGGCCAAGGTGCTGGGGTTTTCCAGGCAGATGACGAGAGAGACACAGCAGCTCACAGGGGACCCTGAAGACCTCAGTGCATGTGGGGAGGGGCCCACTTAAGGGTGGAGACAGAAGCAACTGGTGCCAGCACTCGATGGGGATAGTGCCTGTTAGGGTCTGTCCCTGCAATGTCCCCCAGAGCTCCCGTGTTGGAGCCTGGACTCCAGTGCACCAGTGGTCAGGGCGGGGCTTTGGAGGAATTGGATCATGAGGGCTCTGGCCTGGCCATGGCCACTGGGGGATCCATAGCTCGAGGACACTGGGAGGTGGAGGAGACTTTTTGGTGGACACTGGCTACATTTTGTCCTGGCCCCTTTTCTCTCTCTGGCTCCTGGCTGCCTTGAGGTGAGCTGCTCTGCTCCCCAGCAGGCTCCCTGTCCTGAGGGTCTGCCTCACCTCAGGCCCAGAAACAACAGAGCCCAGTGACCAGGGAGTGAAACCTTGGAGGCCATGAATCAAAATGACCTTTTTTCCTTTAAGCAGGTTTATGGCAGGTATTCTGTTATAGTGATGAAAAGTTGACTGACACAGTCATCGCTCCCAACACTGGAAACCGCCTCAGCACTGGGGTATTGGGTAGGGTTCTCAGAAGATGTAATCCCATCAGTAGAAATTAATTTGTCATAGACTGAGTGAAGCTTCGGTCCTGCCTTGCAAATCTTAAGAGCAAGGTCCAAGAGGATCAAAACATGTCCCAGCAACTCAACTGCATCTCAGAACAGTACTCTGGAAGATTTGTAGGAGTACAGGAATAACCAACCAAGAGGACACAATTTTGGGTGTCTATCATCCAATCATAAATTACCAGATGTATAAAGAAGCAGAAAAATGCAACCCATGGTGAGAAGAAAAAAAAAATAACCAACTGAGATCCACTAAGAACAGTTACAAATATTAGAATATATTGGTATCCTCAAAATAACTATTTCAATGTTCAATAAAACGAAGCTGAGACATAGAAATCATAAAAAGACCCCAATTCCCACATCCAAATTCTAGAACTAAATACTACATGTGTGAGATGAAAACTACCCTGGATAGAAATAATGGCCTATTAGACATTGCAGGGGGAAAATCATAAACTTAAGGAAACAGCAGTTGAATCTATCCAAAATTAAAAAAAAAAAAAAAAAAAATGGAAGGAAGAACTTTAAAAAGAAAATCAGAGCCTCTCTGAGCTGCAGGAGAACTTCCTGGAGGGAGGAAGAAGGGGGAAGGATGATGCTTTTAAAGGAAAGGCCTTGGCCAGGGCACTGCGAGGCCTGGATCTCCCCTGGGCCCTTCTCACCTGGTCTCCTGGCAACGCGCCCTCCTGTCCCTGGAAACCGCTGGGAGCAGAACCTGGGATTGGGGCCTCTGCCAGGCTGTGCGGGAGACGTTGGTGAGAACCACGCCTGGAGCACCAACCCCGCTGGGCTCAGGTCCTCAGCTCCTCAGCTCTGCCTGTGCCTGGTTCCTTGGAAATTGCTCCTCCCCTTCCTCTCTGGCCTGCTTTGAGCCCTTACTCTGGGCCAGGCACTGAGGTGACCAGTGCTTTACAGCTACATTTTTACCTATGAGGTTGGTTTTCTTTCTAGCTGCGTTTTCAGATGCAGAACTGATGGGAAGCCTCTTGCCCTAGGGCTGCCTTTGCTGGGAAGGCAGCCTGATGGGACTTCCTGTGGTCCACCAGGATCACAGGCTCTTGTTCACTCCAGCCACTGGGGTAGGGCGCTGGCTCCAGGAGTCCCATCAGGTTTCAGTGATTTGGCCCAGAGCAGGAAAGAAGAGGGCAGGTGGGGACCGCAGTTAGGTGGTGTCTGTCTCCAGATGTCTGTCCTGTCTTCCTGTGTCGCGACCCCTTGCCCGCAAGGAAGACGCAACTCAGGAATCTTCTTTCAGCAGTTTATTCAGGCCCTTGATATTTCTTCTTCTCCCTTCTTCTCTCCTTCCCGGATGCCCTCCCAGCCTTAATAAAGCATCTCAAGCCCCAATGCAAAGCTGCCACGTGGAGCTTTCTCATAGGGTGATAAGGGATTACGTGCCAACTCTCCAAAAAAGGAGTTGTTTATCACAGGCCACAGTGGAAGCCGGCACCATCTTCTAATGGCGGCCACGGTCTATAGGAACGGCTCACCACAGTTCCCCCTTCTGTTTTATAAAACAATGCAGGCGAAAGTAGAGGTCCTATCCCACTGTGCAGAAGTGGATGCAATGTATGGTTCAGTCCTAAGGAGGGCCCTTCCTTAGACCTGGTCCCATATCAGCCAACGCCTTTTTTCGTAGGGCGGGGCGTGGACGTCAAACCCGCATGCAATAGGACATGCTTTCCTTGAGGTCCGTTGAGGGATCACTCAAGTGCAGTGCCTTGCCTCGCATCCTGCATCGTGACGACGGTGAGAAGTAGGATAACACAGGTAGCCTGGTAATGATGACAAAATTTAAGTTGGCAACACAATCCCTAAGCCCCAGAGGAAGGTAAAGAGTCTGTAGCCGAGAAGAAAGACCAGTCCTGAAACCCATCTGCGTGCAATGGTAACAAGACCTGCAGAGTGCAAGGGCTATTCAGCACTGGGAGAGAGTAAGGAAGAGGACATGCCAATCCCAGTGCAATGTGAAAATAACTTGGGGTGCAATGGCCCTGCCCGGAAATCACTGTTTAAGATGTGCAAGCCAGATTTGTGGAGAAATGCCATTTTTTAAGGCTGCAAGAGCCTGTACAATCATAGCTTTCTCTTGCGCATGGCGAGCTTTAAGGCGACAGAGAAGCCACAAACAAAGTACAACACCGAAGCAACACATTGCCCCAAAAATGCCCACTCCCACCCATTCCTTAAAAAAGGAAAAGGCAGAGGACAACCAACTGGTGAATTGACCCAAAGTCACTGGTTCGACACGGGTACTATTCAAAACAGCAATCTGAGTTAGTTGAGACTGGATCAAGTTTTCTGCTTCCAAGGACCAGGTTCCGGATAGATATTCCCCGATGATGCGGGAGACATTCCTGGAATCATTAAATCTGACAGAGGTTATACATAAATGCACATGTTGATCGACACAACCCAAATGTACTAGATCAGACAACTCCTCAACTTGAGCTTGAAGCAGATCTATCCTTTGATTAGCAGCCAAAATCCCAGATAAAATGTGTTGGTTAATTTTACTTTGGGATTCAAGTACAGTGGATGTTTGTTGAATAACCTGATTAATAGTGGCAGCAGTTTGTACTTGGCTGGCCATGGCTACTCCAGCTGCAACTGCTGCAGCAGCAGATACCGCCACAGCTGTCACTATAGCTGCCGTAATTCCAAAATCTCTACGGGTTCTAATCAATTCAACAATAGGAAAGGATTCTGGATCTGCAGTAACCAGGATCGGGACAAAGGTTGGAATTTTCATAATCACTGCCGTAGTCCAGGAGCCATTCCAACACTCAGACAAGTAGCAAGTAACATTAGAACAATTAAGCATCCCCTGTAATGTAACATTAGCCAAAAGAAACAGGAACGGAGATTGGAGACAGACTGCTGCGGAGGGTAATGTAGCATTAGATAAAAAGCATATCCTTATCCCAGGCAGGGCGTCCCGCTGCATGATTTTGTGCAGCCTGCTCTACCGCGCCCTCTAGCATAAATGCTCTCCAGTCCAAGTATTTGCCTGGGGAGACACAAGCGCACACCAGACTAGCCCAATCTGAGGGAGTCATGCAAAATCTAGTAAGTCCCTCCACCTGAGTGAGAGTGAAAGCGGCATCTATGCCATAAGTGCGGACGGATTCTGCCAAGGTTTTAACTATCTTAAAGTCTAAAGGCTCATGATATCTTCCCCTGTTATTGTCCTGAAACACTGGGTACGCAAGTCCCATATCTGTATTAACTGTCCTCCAAACTTGCGCATGAAAAGATCTCCCGGAACCTTGGCTCCCCCCCACATACGGGGGTGGGGCAACAGGCATCATATCTTCTTCTAAATTTTCAACCTCCTCCTCCTCAGAGTTTTGTTGACCAATATTAGATCCCTCCCCCTTCTTACAGTAGGCATGCGCGCCTTGTGTCTCCTTTTCCTTCTTTTTCACTTTTATCTTATGTAGTTGTTGCAACAATATATCAAGGTCCTCAGAACTCTCTGAGTCGCTTGTGTTCTCAGGCATTCTGAATTCGGTCAAGTCTGGATAGAGCCTTCTCCAATTTTTATCTTCAGGCTCTTTTGCCTTCTCACTACTGTTACTTTTGATACTCTCTGCCACTTCACTATGTGATCCTTCAGATTTTTCCTCATGTAGTTGTTCAAGAACGGCCTGACCCTCACTCACAGCTTCTTGGCATTTACCATCTGTAAGGCAACTACGGACCATTTTCCAAAGGGGTATCTCCCCACCCTCTAATATGCCCTGCTCAGATGCAAAGTCAAGATCTTTGCCTAATTTATCCCAACTAGGTACAGTAAGGCTGCCCGAAAATGCAAACCACGGTGCAGCGATATCTATCTTCTGTAAAAATCTCTGTAAAGTACTATGCTTCACTTCCAGTCCCTTGGAACGTAACAGGCCATCTAGGGCCAGGAGAAGCAGACTTGAAGATGCGGCACCCATGACACAACAACAAAGGAAGCACAAAAAACAAAAGCGAAAGTAGAAGCGAAAGTACACAGTGCAGCTGCAATAAAATGTAATGCTCTCTCTTTCTTTACAGAGGAGCTGCCCCGCTTTGGTCGCGGATCCCACTTACCTGGGACTAACCCGCTTTGGTTGGGGATCCCACTTACCTGGGACTAACCCCGCTTTGATCGCGGATCCCACTTACCTGGGACTAACCGGTGCACCACCCCTGACTGCTGAAAGTTCTGGTTCCCGGGTTTCGGCACCACTTGTTGCGACCCCTTGCCCGCAAGGAAGACGCAACTCAGGAATCTTCTTTCAGCAGTTTATTCAGGCCCTTGATATTTCTTCTTCTCCCTTCTTCTCTCCTTCCCGGATGCCCTCCCAGCCTTAATAAAGCATCTCAAGCCCCAATGCAAAGCTGCCACGTGGAGCTTTCTCATAGGGTGATAAGGGATTACATGCCAACTCTCCAAAAAAGGAGTTGTTTATCACAGGCCACAGTGGAAGCCGGCACCATCTTCTAATGGCGGCCACGGTCTATAGGAACGGCTCACCACATTCCTGTCCCCTGTTCCCCTGAGAGCCCCTGCCAAAGCTGGAAGGAGGAGGTTGCCCAAATGAAGGGCAAAGCCCTGCGTTTTCCTTCTGGCCAAGGTGTTCCAAAGCACCCCTTCCCATCCCAGCTCCCCTGTGGGACCCCTTCCTGGTCAGGGGGTTTACTTCAATGATGGGATGAACCCCAACGTCTCAGTTGTGAATTTACAGGACATTGTGAGCACACCAGTGGGACGTGCCAGGCAGCCGCTGTGCCAGCAAACCTTCCCTGGGCCTGTAACCAGCCCCGGGTCTCAGTCTCACAACCCACCCATCCCCTCTGCAGTCCCAAGCCTCACTTTTGTCTCTGGGTGGCCGGAGCCTATGAAGGGACAGAGGGGTGGGTGGGGTGGGGGCTGCTTCCTCCCTGAAGGAGCCCTGGGGCCTTGCGAGGGCTCCAACAAGAACTAACACTAGGGTTCCTACAAGGGTGTGTCTCTTTCCCCTCCCCCCTCCTCAGTGAGGAAGGAGAACTCCTGGTCCCTGCGATGGCCCAGGGGGTGATGGCCATGGTGCCCTCCTCTGAGCCAGGATGGAGTAGCTATGCTGTGGCTGGGCAGGAGCACTGGCCCTGGGTGCTCACCCGCTCAGTCTGGGTAAAACAAAGCCCAGAGGTGGTGGCAGCCCTGACCCTGTCTGCCTTCCATCCACAGCTCAACTGGGGGCTCCGGTTCAGCTGCAGCCTGGCTTCTTGTGCCCACACACGCTGCCCTCAGAGGGCTGCGGGTGCCCCTCCCTCTGCCCCCCTCTGCCGTGCTCTCCTTCCATGTCCCACAAGAGCTCTCTGACCCTCTTCCTGCCCCTGTGGGCCATCACTGGTGACACCATCTGCACCCGAGTGTTAGTCCTGCTCAGAGACTTAGTCCTCCATCCACATCCAATGCTGCCTGCTGCAAGGTCATGTCCACATCCCCATATGACACCTGTCCCCATACTTCAAAGACAAAGACCTTATTAGAATGATGGGGCAGCCACCGAGCAAACTTGGAGACTAGGGAGACAGACTTGGGAAGGAAGACCAGAGTGAACCGGCTCCCAAGGTCAAGATGCAGCGGCTACAGCCTCTCGCCAGCCTCACATGCAGAGCAGGACAGAGCGGGCCATGGTGTGGCTGGAGCTCACGGAAGCCAGCAGCACCAGGGCTTCCAGAGTTTATCCTGCGCTGGGCTCCTCTTGAGACCCTTCAAGGGACAGCAGAGCAACCTTCAACTCAGAGAATCACCATGAGACAGGGCATAGGATCCAGGGCCTACGGCCTATGCGCAGAGGACTGTCCTGCCAACTAGGAGATCGCTGGTCACTTGGAGAGCCTCCAAGAGACCCTGGGGACCAAAAGCAGGGCAGACTCCCATTCCTCCCGTCCCCACGACCCCGGTATCCTCAAAGTAACCTGGTACAGTGTGTGAGGGACAAGAGGGGCCCCCGCAGCTGGCCCACCACGTCAACTTCTAGACTTTCCAGGTAGGAGCTACCCTCTGTCAACGCCTGGTAAACCCCAGGTGCCACTTTACGTATTTAAGGCATCTCAAGTTAGTTCTCTCAGGAGTTAAAAACTTTCCCATCCTGACTCAGTGGATAAGGATACCACGTGACAAGGTTGGGATCTTGCTCAGGAGGCACAAACATGAGCCTCAGGAAGGTGCAACCAGGCGCTGGCTGCTGGGCCGCACCCCTTCACTGGATGCAGCAAGCTGGCCATGGTGGTGCTGTCCAGGGCACGCTGACCAACCCTGTATCTCCCACCTCTGCCCACTCCCTCCACCCTCTGTTTACATCTTCTTCTTGTCCTGATGTCCATGGTGATGTCCCCCAAGCCCAGGTTTCCCTTTCTCTCACCGAACTTGAAGGCTCTCAGAGGACTTCAGTGTTCCTTTCGGGCTACGGTTTGGATTCCTTGTCTCAAAGACGCCAGGTGGCCATCATTTGTAGGAGACAGGATGGAGGCAACAGTCCATTTCCCTCTTACAAGGAGCACCTCTCATGAGCTCTGTCTTGTCAGCTCTCCTCTGAGTCCCACTGGGGACCCTCTCAGAAACCTCCCCTCCCTCTGAGCTGAGGGTCCCGCTGCATGGAATTGCTAGGATAGTGGAGTGGACACTCAGGGACACAGTTCTCTCCCTGGTATTTCTTGCCTCTTTGTTAGTCAGGGTCTGCTGGCCACTTGAACAAACAAACCTGAATCAAGTGGCTTTAGATTTATTTCTTCTTGATATTACAGCCCAAAGTGGGGAGGGAGTGGGGTGGAGATTGTGGTCCATGCAGTCATATCCTACCCAGGTCTCTCTGCATTGTGGCCCTTGGCAGACACGCCTGAGGTCACTCTGGAGTCCTGCAGGATCTACTGGGGGCTCCCATCATCTTCATTGACTAGAACCCAGCCCCATGGTCCCTCCCTAGCCACAAGGGATGCTGGGAAATGTAGTCCTGCCCTGTGGCCTGCAGGAGAATGAAAGGCGTTTGCTGAATGCGTTGTTCCTGCTGTCTCCCACACCAGAGACCTGCTCTCCCTCCTTGCAGTCACTAGAGTCCCCTAGTCTCAATTTTGAGCATCTTCTTCCAGGGCTGGCTCATGTTATGTGTAACTATGTCTCCTTAGAGCAAAGATTAGCAAATGCTGAGGGCCAGCGCCTGTTTCTCTGTGGCCACTGTCACAGCTGGAGCGGGCAAGCACTGTGCGCCACAGACACCAGGTTCCGTCAGGTTCCCTCCACCCCCAGGTCTTGCTTCCCAGGCGACAGGCTCCCCTCACAGCTGCCAGGGCCTGCAATTAGGTGGTGCAGAAATAGCCCAAGGAGGGGGCAGCAGGCCTCTGCTCTTTACCCTCTTTACCTCCAGGGGACCCTGCACAGCCTGAGATATTCAGTCTTTGGCTCTTCACAGAAAAGTGTCTGGGGACCTCCACCCTGGAGGGAAGAGCCCTGCCTTTGGAAACTGGAGAGACTGACCTTTGCTGAATGATTTGCCGCCTTGCAGCTTGTGCTGGAGGAAATCAGTGACTGTCAGGACCTGGAACTCAAAGTGACTCCTGCAGGCCGGAGCCTCAGGCTGTCACCCTCCCTAATGGTTTGAACTAAAAGGGGAAAAGGGGCAAAAACATCAGGGGCTTCAGTTGATGTGGGAGAAGTTGGTGATTTTATTCCAGGATGATTTGTTCAAGTTGGGGTGGGGACAGAGAGGCAGTGATCTTTACAAAATGAAGGCAGAACTTTATTTTCACCCACACATTTGGAAGCACAGACTCCAGTTACCATTCTCATAATGACCACAGTCGCTTCACCTCGATCAGGTCCTGACAATGGCATGGGCATAAGGAACAACTCAGCTTTGGCTTCCACGAAGCTCTGTGTTGGACTGAAGCTCCACGTCTTCTATCCTCATCAGGAGAGCTGAGTCCAAGGAGCTCTGCGGTGGCATCAGATAGGACCCCACCCCGAGGGCTGTCAGACTCTCTCTCTCCCTCGCTCCCTGTCTCCCATCTGCTCTCCCTCTCCTCTTCTTTCCTTTTCCCATCTAAAACCCAGGTGTCCACAGGTTCAGTTCACCCTACTCCATCCTCCGTGGCCCCAGCACAGTGTCCCTTGGTGGCTCCTCTTGTGTTTTCTCCCCACCATCCCCTACTGTAGAGTATCCCTGTGTGTGATGTGGGGCCTCAGGGGACACCTTCAAATGGATGTGGTTATGGTTCATATGTGTGTGCTTTAAACACAGAGGTGCCATGTTGCATCTGGATCTTGCTCTCCTTGTCTTTTCCCACAAGCATTTGGAGAGAGCCCCACTCTGTCATGCTGGCCCTAGTCTATCATCTCTGCTGGTTCCCAAGAATGGGCCCTGGTCCTTCCTGCACATCCTGTCCACACCTCCCAGGTGGCCACCGTCCACTTCCCCAGTCACGCCTCTGTCTGCTCTGTTAGTATGAGCCATTGCCTGAAGGTGGGCTTCCCTGCAGACCAAACATGGTGGCTCTTTACCTTTGAAATCAAAATATAAAGATTCCAAGATCCAAGAGTTTTCCATAAACCATTAACTTCGACTCATAAATCTTTATAATCTATTTTCAAATCCAACACGTTTGAACACTCATTTTAAAAGAGGAATTTAAAAATCTTAAGTATGGGGAGTGATGATAGTGGAGTACATGTGGGCAGCACACCTGGACCCCTCCAAAGTCCACAGAGGAAGCAGTAGAGAACAGCTCCTGGGGAGGGGTGGCTGTTATGGGTTAGAGATGAGGTTTCCCCTGGAAGCTCATGTGTGAGACAACGCAAGGTCAGTGGTGAACAAATGGCCTTGAGAGCCTTAACCTAACGGTGCAATAATCCCCTTGTAGGGATTAACTGGGGGGTAGTGGAAGGCAGGTGAGGTATGGCTGGAGGAGGTGAGTCCCTGGGACCATGTCTTTACGGTTCATATTTTGTCTACGGTGAGGGGAGCCCTCTGCCCCCTGGTGCCCTGTTCCCAGCTGCTTCCCTCTGTCACGCTCTTCCTCGTGATGTTCTGCCTCATCTCAGGCCCCAAGGAATGAAGGTGGCCATCCATGGGCCATCTGTGGATGGAGACTTATTAATCCCAAATAAACTTTTCCTCTCTAATTGTCAGGTCTTTTGGTCTCAGAACAATAACAATAAAACAGTGGCAGTGTCTATATCTAAATACTGGACAGCTTGAAACATAGGGGGGACTTGGAGTGTGCTGCCCAGGCCAGAAAATGATGACAAGCTTCCCTGACCTCAACCCCTGGCCAGGGTGGAGTCAGTGGGAGGGGCATCAGAGAGAAAGAGGGAGGGGAAAAGCCCGTAAGCTCTTCCTCAACAACAGTAAAAGCAAAGCAAGTGAAAACTGGACAGGAAAGACAGTGAAGGGGGTCAAGCAGCTTCACCCAAACTGTGGGCATAGGCTGTGCTGGACAGGGTGGCCAATTTGTGCAGTTCATGCCCAGCCTCCCCAGAAGAAATGGAATCAACACAGCTTCTCCTCCTTCAGAGATCAACAAGGGGAGGCAGAGAGAGCGCCCCTGAAATGGGGGTGGGGGGTCTTGGTTTCCACCCAGAAGGAACTCAGAGAGGAAGCAATGCTAGTTGAAAGGAAGCTTCATTAGAAAGCCCCTCTCCTCACAGGGACCTCTGTAAATAGCTACAATGTCCACTTTCATCTTCCACATATGACTTTTCATTTTGGATCAATAGATGTCTCCTTATTCCTCTATCCTGGGCCCTCAGCCTGTTTGACTGTATGTTTTCTCATGTGTTGAAGTATCAACTAAAACTTTTCTGCCTTCATTTCCCTTTCTCAGTCTCTCACCTGCTCCTCCGAGTCCTGCTCTTCCCTCTTGCATTACCCGCTTGCACCTCAAATCCCCCCACCCAACTATTTCCTCTTTTCAACTTTGTTCGCATTATTCATCTTTATCTTTTGTTTTCTCTTTCTTTTTTTCCTTTGCCCAATTATTTTTTCCCTCACCCTTTTAACCTACATATAATGTAATAGTAATTTTACATCTTTGATAAATACTTTCTCATTCTACCCCAGAATATTACTACCGTTTTACATCTGACTTAGAAGAACTGCGGAGAACATTTTCAACAAGTTTTTCCCCCTAAAGTTTATGACTCTGAGGCTTTTCTCTGAAGTTATTGCAGTTAATAGGGTTTAGTGTCTTCTCTCAAAGTGATGTTGATGCTGGGATCATCGAGGGGTACACGTTGAGTGAAAGTGTCCATACTGGTAGGTTTTCCCATCCTGAGACAGTTTAGAGAATGAAGGTCACAAAGTTGTCTTTGGAAAAAAAGTGAAAGAGAGAATCATCCCAGTAGATTGGTAGATACACAAACAATATAAAAAAGCAAGGGGACCAACCACCCCAAACAGCTCACACTACTTCAATACAACATTGGAGAAAATGTCAGAGAAAAAATTTGCAATATTCAATGAATTAAAAGTTGTAAGAAATTGATTTACATAGAAAATACAGGAAGTGAAAGATCACTGAAATATGAGGATCGAGATTCTGTAAAAGAACCAAACAGAAATCCTGGAAGTGAAAGACTCAATAAATCGAATTAAAAATTCTTTGGAAAGCATTGTTCAGGATAGATTCTTGCCTTGAAAACAAAGTACATAATCCTGAAAATAAAATCTACAATAAGGAAGAGATGTTCAGAGAATATGACCAGAATGTTCAAGAAATCTTGGATAACATCAAGAGACCACATCTAAGAATCATTCACATAGATGAAGGCACTGGAATAAAGACTAAAGGAATCTATAATCTTTTCAATGAAATAATATCAGGAAATTTTCCTAACTTTAGGCAAAAGATGGAAATCCAAATACAAGAAGTATGTAGAACCCCAAATAGGCAAGATGAAAAAATATCCTAATACCTAATAATTAAAACACCTCATACATAGAACAAGGATAGAATTTTAAAAACTGAAAGAGAAAAATATCAGGTCACTTTACCAATTAGGATTTCTTCAGGTCTCTTAGCCCAGACTCTAAAAGACAGGAGGACTTGGAATAATATAGACCAAGCTCTGAAAGAACATGGGTGCCAACCAATATTACTCTACCACTGAAACTACCCAACAGAATTGAAGATAAACGAAAAAGCTTCCATGATACACAAAAACAAAAATAACTCATATCACTAAACCTGAACTACAAATCATACTCAATAAAATTTCCATGTAAAAGAAATTAAAAATAGAAATCAGAGTCACCATGGGGATGAACATTTCTAGAAGAATAGTCCAGTAAAGGAGGATTAAGCCTGAATTAAACATTAGAAACAAAATGAAAAGACAGGAAATAAATATCATCTCTCTATAATAACACCACCAATGGATTTAATTCTCCAATCAAAAGACATAGTTTGGCAGTGTGGATTCAAAACAAGTCCCAACCATATGTTTTTCACAATAGGTTCACCTTATAGGAAAAGATATCCATAGTTTGAAGAAAAAAAAAAAATGATGGAAAAAGATATACCATGCAGTTAAAAACCAAGCAAGCAGGGGTAGCTACTCTCATATCAGACAAAGGAGACTTCCAGCTAAAATTAATTAGAAGAGGCAAACAATATCACTTCATGTTATTAAGGGAATCATTCAACAACAAAATATAATGATTGCAAATATTTATGCCCTAAACTTTTATGCACCTATATACATAAAACAAGTCTTTTCAATATAAAGAATCAAATAGTCTACAATACAAAATTAATTCTTGGTGACTTCAACACACCTCTCTCAGCATTAGTTAGGTTTTTCACACATAGACTAAGTAAATATTCTTCAGAATTAAAAAAAAATATTATTAATTAAATGGACTTGGCAGACATCTATCAATTATTTCATCTACAAATGACTGAACTTCCTTTCTTCTTAGTGATGCTTGGAATAGCCTCTTAAACAGACCATATTTTAGGACATAAAGCAAGTCTCAGCAAATATCAAAAATAGAGAAAATTCCTTACCTTCTATCAGATCATATGGAATAAAATTAAAAATCAACAACATGATTAAAAACAAAATATCGTAACAGATGGAAATTAAATAATACAACTTTGAGAAATCAATCATAGAAGAAATCAGGGGAAATTAAAAAAAATTCTTAGAAACAAAGAAGAATAGGAATACAGCATGTCAAAGATCTCTGGAACAGTACAACTGCAGTTCTAAGATGAAAGTTTATAGTATTGGGTTCCTAGAGTAAAAATATGGAATGATTCCAAATACATATTCTAATATTACACCTGAAGGCCCTAGAAAGAGAAGAATAAGATAATTCCAAAATCAATAGGAAAATCCTTATTAAAATATTGAAAAACTGCATTCGGAAGCACAGTAAGAAAATTGTACACCATGATCAAGTGAGCCATTCCAGGGAGGCAAATTTGGTTCAATGTATGTAATTTACCATATAAATAGAGTTAAGGACCAGAGTCATGTGATCATCTTAGTAGATGCTGAAAAAGCATTGGACAAAATCCAGCACCCATTCATGTCAAAAATGCTGGAGAGACAAGGCATGGAAGGAATTCACCTTAATAGTACATACAATAACCCTCTGCCAGCATCATACAGAATGGAGAAAATCTGAAAGCATTTCCTCTAAAATCAGGAACAAGAGACCAAGATGTTCACTCTCACAACTTCTCTTCAATATATTTCTTGAAACACTAGCCAGAGCAATCAGTCAAGAAAAGGAAATTAAAGGATAAAAATAGGAAGAGAAGATGCCACACCATCTCTGTTTCCCAGTGACATCATCCTATATCTACAAGACCCAAAAATCTTCACCCAAAGTCTTCTCAAGCTGATGAACCCATTCAGCAAAGTATCAGGATACATGATCAACATTAAAAAACCAATAGCTTTCCTGTATTCCAATACTGAATATTCAAAGAAAGAAATCCAGCAAACTATCCCATTCACAATAACATCAAAAATAAATAAAGTACTTGGGACTAAATCTAACCAAGGAGGTAAAAGACATTCACAATGAAAACTATAGGACACTGAAGAAAGAAATTGAAGAAGCCTCTCTTGCTATGTACAAGGAGCCCGATGTAGGCTGATATTCAGCAAGAGCTATCAAGCGGATGATAACAGCATAGCCAGCTAATTATAGCACTAGGTGATGTTATTGAGAACTTAGGTCATGTAGGACACTGTTCTGCTCTAGAGCAACGATTGCCTCATTTGACTATCACAATAATTTTGGGAAATATTATACAACCTGGCCTGCTCAGGCTGCATTTGGTAGCTGCTGAATATGCAAATAAATAATACATGGAAATCGAATAAATTGTAAATTAAAAAGAGTTTAGGAAGCACTACCATATTACTATGCGTTCTGTGCCTTAGACTCTTAATAATTGAATTAAAGGAGACTGGATAGTAGACAGGCTGCCCCTGAAAGTGACAGGGAGCTTGGCCCAGGGGGAGGCTGTGATTGGCACACACAGTTACCCACGCAGACACAGCTGAGTGACAGGGAAAGCGCCTTCCACACAAATACATCCCACAACGCGTCCCTCCCTGGTCTCAGAGACAACCTCAGTGAGTACTAGTCCTGGGCTGGTTCTTGACTCGCTGTGATTCTGTCACTCTTGCTGGGACTCATGTCCCACAGGCAAGAATGATTTGCCCAAAGGAAATAACAAAGGGGCAAATCCACAACTTTGTACAAAGGAGAAAGCAATGCAGCCTTGGCCATTCTCCATTCCGAACAAGAACTTCCACTCAACTCCCAGGTGGTGGCACTGTGCTCAGGGAGGAAAGAGAGCAGAGGGTCCAGGCAGAGGAGGCCTGGCAGCTGCTCGGGTGAGACCCCACTCCCCTGGGCCACAGGAGGCCTGCAGCCCTCCTTTCTGCTGGAGGGACATGTCCACAGTGGTCCAGGGCTGCTACCACCCAGAGTTCTGTGGTCATGAAGACACCAGGCCCAGGATGTTCCTCCTGGTCATTTTCCCCTGACAAGGAATAGAGTCTCCAGTCTTGATGGCTCATGTGACATTAGTGACCCTTCCTGGCTTCCAGAACAGCGATCGTTTGTCTTGTTTTTCATACAGAAGGCAAAAGAAGGAAACACTGGGTCTAGGATCTCGCTGGTGTGGACCTCGGGCAGATGTGAGTCTCGGCGGAGACAGCCCACCAGGGACACCTCTGCAGACATGGGCATGGCGGGCACAGGCCTTGGAGTGGCGCTCTCTGCTCCAGGCTGTCTGTTTCTGCTCCTCCCCACAAGGCTTCCTCGAGCAGGGAAGAGAGTCTCTTTCTGCTGGGGATGTTCTTGGTTGTCACCCAGAGCAGGACTCTGCTCTCCTGCGGGAGTCACAGACTGTGCACCAGGGACACAGTAGCTGGTTCAGGGGCCAAGACTCACTGACGGGGCTTCTGCAGCTTCAGAATTAACAAGTGCGTGTTCAGAGTGGGCAGACTTGGATTCTGGTGGCCACCAGCTGAAAAGCGGCTCTAAGAGGCAGCTCCGTGGGACCAGTCCAAAGCTGAGCCAGTAGATTCAGAATCAGAGGCTTCGGGTCCTGATCCTTACAGATACCAGCTCTTCATGGAAGGTCCCCAAGGAGATCAGGTGTCTTTAAGGCTCTAGAGAAGAATGGGAGGGCTGGTGAATGCAAGGGATGACCGTTTGACTCACCCACCATCAGTTCAGGCCCAGTGTTTCCTTCCTGATGAAGTCCCAAATTTGGCTGAGGAGTAAAATGCCCATCCACAATATGTGGATTCTGATTGACAGTCGTTGCTCCTGGCATTTGGATCCCCCTTTATTCAATTCACTTTTGTGGCCTCACTTGCAGCCAGAGGGGGAAGCCCTGCTGAGAGAACCCCTGAGATAAAATTCTCTTTGTCCCCTGGTTCCTTTCTGCTTGGGACACACATGCAGTGCCTGGAGCTGCTGCAGCCAGCTTGAGACCATGAGATGACAGCCAAGAGGAGGAAACGCCAACCCACAGAGGATGAGGGTGAAGAAGGACGGGAGCCGTTGAGTTCCATGTCACGCCACAGAGAGCCTGAAGCAATTCACAGAGCAAAAACCTCCAAATCTCTCCTCTGCAAAAGAAACATTTTATGTCCTTACCAGGAAGGCTGCTATAGGTTGAGTATTCATCCTATTAGAGCTGAGCACCTTAAATAGTAAATAATAGGTACTCACTATTTTGACCTTTATTTACATATTTCATCATAGTCGTGTTTTTACCTTTACAATTTGAACCATGCATGGAATATTGAACAACTGGCAAAAACAGAAAAGAGGAAAGAGTGTGTCACAATTAACCCTAGTCCCGTATTTTTTCCCTCTCCCTCTCTGCCCTGCCCACTCATCCCCAGGATGAAGCAGAAAGTGCACCTGGTCTGTGGTGTGTCTCCTCCATCCTGCTCCAAAGTCTCCAACTCCAAGGTTAGAAAACAAATCCACTCACTCTGGAGAGGCCGCCTGGCAGCGCCTCCTCTAATGGACGACTGGGCACTGGGTTCCTGTTCCCACCGGGTCCATCACAAAGGGGGCTCCTGGGGGCTGTTTGCAAGTTAAGCAAGCGGCCCCCTGGACTGTCTGTGGGGAGGCTGCCGTCTGCGCCGGCCTCTCCCGCTCACTGGACGTCCCTGGTTTGCTTTTCTCTGAGTTTCTAGCACCGTCTCTTTGGGGGGTGGCCCCACCGAGGGGGCCCCAGTTTGATAGCTGGATAATCCCGACAACGACAGGGAGCCTTCCCAAAGATGGGACCCTCCGCACGGAGGCCTCAGCTCCCCTTGCCATCAGTGCTGTGCGGAGGCTTCTCAGAGGCCTGTGGGCTGCCCAAAGGGACAGGAGAGGGCGCTTCCATCCAGTGGCCCTGGTTATTAAGTGGCCTTGTCAGAAGCTGAGACACAGGTTGATGCCACTGGGAATATTTGATTTTTTAAAAAGATACAGACGAGCTCCGAAGGATAAAGACAGGATTTTTAAGAAGTGGCCTTTAAGACTCCTCTGCTTCCCACCCTGTTTAAAACAGGTTGCTACCAAGAGCCTCGCGGTCCTTTGAGGCTGTGCGGTGAGACTGTGACGGGGCTTCACAAACACGGAAATGGTGCCTTTGCACACGATCTGACACGTAGGTCCGTGCACTGTTGGATTTTCAATGTGTGAATCTGGTTTTGGTGGGGAGGACCCAGCCTGCTTGTTTGGAGGCGTGACAACAAGCATTTGTGGCAGTCAAGAGCAGAGGGAAGCAAGCCTGGCCAAGACGGATCCACGTTCTGGGTAAAAATTGCTGTCACTAGACTAGATTTTCAGGCAGCCACGCGCAAGGTTAACAGAGACATGCCACCTTCTTATAAACAGAAGATCCTCATGATTATGCAATTGGATGATTAATTTACTGCAAATGACGGGGACACTGTCAGCTGCCTTTATTCTGAAGACAGTGGCTCCCTATAGTTCCTGTGGATTGCCCTGAGTCTAGGTGACTCTTTCCTCTCCGTGGGCAAATTAGGCAGCATGAGTGACACCGTGGTGCAGTAACAACAATCCCAATTCTCAGTGGCCTAACACATTGAAGAAAATTTTGGTGTTTGTTTCTTGCTGCACCCTGATTCCCTCACAGGGGTGCCTGGGAGTCTGCTCTACAGCATCTGCACTTTAGGACCCTGGTTGCTGGAAGAGCTGTCCTCTGAAATGTCACCACGCGGAGAGAAAGGGAATGTGGAGATGGCTGGCTGGCATTTACAGATGCCACCTTGAAGTGACCAGTGAGAGACCATAAAGTTGGGTATAAGTAACCCCTTCCCAGATCCCATGGCCTTACAATATGGGTCTGTAACTCACCCCATCAACAGCAAGGGGGCTTCTCCACTCTCTGGGTCTGGGATGGCCTTCTGATTGGCCTTGTCCACTGGCACTGCAACAAATGTGATGAGACTGGGGCTCCAAAGGGGTTGTCGATGGGGTTTATCTGTTATTCTCTTCCTACAGCACACCCAGGCTAGTCTGCTGGGTGCTGAAGAACTCTGACCACCAGCACCACCCCAGGCCTGTGGTGAGGCTGACTCTAGGTGGATTGGCCAGGTGCTGTTGACACTGGAATGAGACCATATTGGATCAGCAGAGCCAGGCCCAGATCAGCTGAATGGCTGAGAGACACATGGATGCATGAGCAACAAAATTCTCAGTACCTTTGAGGCCCTAAGTTTATGGATGTTTTGTTATGCAGCTGTAGCCAACCAATACGTAAGATGTCATTTCTACTCAACTTTCCTTACCCGTAGAAAACGGCACAGCCACACCCAACTTCAAGAAAGAGTGAATACAATGCTGGAAAATGCCCAGAGAATAGCTGGGTACACTGGTTAGACAGCAGAAATAACCAGCAGAGGTGGATACTCAAGGAATCAGAGCTCAGGGAGTCAGAAAACCAAAGAAAGGCAGATGTAGAAGTATATGTCACACACTTTGGTCTCTGAGTCCAAAACCCCAAACAATGCAGACAAAACTGCCATTGTCCCTTTATGACAAGAAGTAACTTCAATACTCTCCACCTATAGGGAGGGAGATAGTGCTCTTTAAAAATAAGAGAGAACAAAATCAGTCCACAAACCCCAACAGGTAAGAGATGACATCACGTTGCTGCACCTACTGTAAGTCAACCTGATTTCCCTTCTACATCTGCATGGCCCAAGCCTAGCAGAAGGCTTCCTTTCAGCCCTGCCCTCGCTCTCCATGATCCAGAATCTGACACGGTCCCCAAGGATACCAGGAGGGCTCTCAGGTCCCAGGTTCTTGCTGTGTTCTTATCTGACGTTTCTCTGAAGCTGCGGATTTGGGGAAACAGGCAGGAGAGGGGACCATTAGTGAGATTTCCCATGGCCTCCACGCCTTTTTCATTCTGGCTGCCCCTGAGAATCTTGTGGGCAAGGGTCACTGACCACTGTGGCCCAAGGGCCTCCCATGCCCCCATGGACCAGTTGAACTCAAATCTCACCCGGGGGACCTAGGAAAGCGGCTGTTCCTTGCAGAGTCCCCCCAGAGATGCTGAAGTGCTACTATGAGGCATGCCTAGGCGTTTTCATACTTTGAAATCCTCTTTATTAAAAATACACAAAGTTATAAATGAAAAAAAAGTATGAAAGTCAATATTTATTTGGAAGCTGAAAAGAAACCACACGAAATTGCACATTTTGAGAAGCTAAGGAACACCACGACCATCACGAGATTTAGAAAGACTGTAAGACATTTTTATCAATTAACTGCCTCATGCAACTGTAAGATTTTAACTTCCCACACTCCCAATTCATTCTTGTCTGCATATTCTTTGATCCAAAGTTTATGGCATAGATTTTGTCATATAAATTTCTATAGCAAAAATAAATTCAGTTGTCTCTGTTTCTGTAAAAGTGATAAAATTGCTTTATTTTAACATAAAACTAATTTACTTATTGGAATGCATAAAAATGAATGCTTTGCTAACATTTTTGATAAATTCTAAAATATTATGAAATATCCACATTAGTCTCATGAAAGAGAAAAATATATACAAATATACAATATATCCATCTGTACGCATATGTATAGTTTTCTACATTTACATATGTGTGTTTGTAAGCATCATCTGTTTATTTACCTCTGAATGATGTATAAATAGCAATATGTGTCTTATATATTAGTTTTCTTGGGTTGCTATAAGAAAATACCATACTCTGGTTGGCTTAAAAAACAGAAATGTTTCTTATAGTTCTGGAGGCCAGAAGTCCCTCATCAAAGTCTGACAGGGTTGGCTCCTGGCACACGCCTCCTTCCTCCTGTGTCCCCACCTGGTCTTTGCTTGGTATGTGTGCCATGGAGAGGCACACATGGATCTGCCCACAGCTCTTCTTTGTCCCCCAAAGGCTCCAGGGTTGACCCTCTGGCCCCAGCGTAGCAGTGGGGGCCTGAACTCATCAGTGGATGAAGCCATCGGGATTCCTATTGGATGGCATTACTGGGTGGTGGAAGCTGTTGGAGCTGGGACCCGGGTGGAGGGAGTAGGTGGGTGGGGCCTGCCCTGGCAGGGTTTTGCTTGTCCCTGGCCCCGCCTCCTTTCCTGCTGTTGTTTTCTCTCCTGGCCTCCATGAGCTGAGCTGCCTCCCTCCACCACACCCTCCTGCATCATGTCCAGCCTCACTGTGGGCCCAGAGCCATGAAAGCAGCCAACTCTGGACCAGAGTCCACCTTTCCTTCTTTCAGTTGTTTAACTCAGGTGTTTTGTTGTAGTGATGAAAACCTGGCAGAGGCCCCCAGTGGCTTGGTGCAGGGTGCGTTTCTGGTTTTAGGTCTTTGTCCTGGGAAGCCAAAGGCCTTATCAGAGCTTGGCAATCTTCCTCTTTATCTCCTCCAAAGCTCCACTTCTGTTTTGGGAAACGTGTTTTGGCCCAGCGAGGCGTCCTGGCCTTGTGAGGCCCTGCCGTGGGCTGGGGCAGGAGCCAGGCCACACGTGTCCCAGTCCCGGCTCTGCCATTTGCCAGCTGTCCACGCCCGGGCGGCCTCCCTCACCTCTGGGCCTCATTGCTGTTCTGGGATGCAGGGAGGTCGCCAGTGAGTTCACGCTGGGGAAGAGCAGAGAGCACGGCAGCCAGGGTGAGTGTGCACGGGGGCCGTCCTCACCCCGAGGAGCAGCCTCTGGTCACCCAAGCACGGAGAGGGCATCTGCTTCCCATGCTGAGCTGGCTCCGCTGGGCGGGAAGGGAAGCAGAAGGCGACTGCAAGGAGGCCTCCCTGAGAAACGGCAGCATCTCAGGTCGATTTAGTCATGGACAGGAGGAAACCCAGGGAGTGGTCAGCTTCACCCACACTTTACCTCCCCTGCAGTCCACTGCTACGTGGAGAATGGCCTGAGGGCTGTTTCCCAGGAGACTCCTCCCCCTTTGCTCCTCCCACACTCCCTCCTCCCCCTCCTCCCCCCCCTCCCTCCCTTCATTCTTCCCTCTGTCCTCCCCTCCTCCCTCCTTCCCTGTCCTTCCTCGTCCCCTCTCTGTCTCTCTCTTTCTTTCTCTGAGGCTATTTGCTATTCATCAGCCGCAGAGCTGATATGAATGCACAAGATGGATTCCTCCAAATGGCTTTTCCCTAAGAGATGATAGATTGCTTTTCTCTGTCAGTGCAAACCAGAAATTGAAACAGATGAGGCATGTCTGGACACCCTCATGACAGAGCATTCTGGCTTGGGAAGCGTCGGCCTCTGGACAAACTTGGAGGCACACTCATGGTCCATGGCTGGAGGGGAGGCTGGGTCAGCTCTGCAGGTGTAAGGAGGTGCAGGGCTCTCTCCTTGAAGCCTCCTGCCCGCTCCAGGGGCCATGAGTTTGCTTTTGCAAGTCTTTCCCCAAGTATCCACCATCTGGCCCTTCAGGGATGAGTGACAGGTGGCTTCAGTGGATTCAGGGAAGACTACCAGGAGGAAAAGGGGAAAACTTCGGCCTCACTGGAAAACCAACAAGTTTTGCAGACTGTGGACTGAAAACACTTGCATAATTGCAGATATAAAGTCTGCTTTTGTGGGGTGGAATGAGATACTCTGTGTCCACCCCTACGTATTCAGCTGGAGCGAAAGGGACTGTCCAAGCCCTCACAATCAACTCATCAGTGTCCTCAGACTGGGATCCCAAAAGTGTCTTCAGCAACTGCAGTACGTGGAGTTACCAGAGTGGCCACTTCCTGCTTCTCCCAAATCAATGAGTAGAGGTCTGAGACCCCTGTGCTGGCCAAAGAAACCCAGGTTTGCCATTAACTTGATCTTAGTGGTCCCTGTTGTCTCCTGTAGCTAAGACCCCATGCCAGGGCCAATACAGCCCCACAGGAGTGACAGCTACAGTCTGGTGGATTCATAGAAAGTTACTTCTGATTCATAGAAAGTTCAGTCCATTGTTGTGGGTGGTGCATTGATCAGGGGGCTCCTCCCGTCCTGAGCCACCTCCACCATCAAGGAGCAGGAATGGAGTGACGGGGCCATAGACCTGGCCTTGACATGCTGTGTGTCCCAGCTGCTCATCTTGCTCAGTGAGAGATGCTCACAACTGCAAGGCAGGCTGCCAAGATTGGTTCGCTGTGTGTTCAGGAAGAACAGGAAACAGGTTTGGCCCACCTAATAGCTCAATGGCTACCTCCAGCCTCTGCTTCTGCAGTCTTTATAAAAAAACATGCATGATATCTGCTAGGTAGCTAAGGGGTGGGTCTAGACTTTCAGAGAGCAGCCTTGCTGCTGCCCGGGTCATGCTGAGGGTCGGGGGAAGGCCCTGGAGAAGAGGAGACCTACAGTGCTAGGAACGGCAAGATCTGCAGTGGCCCTTCCTGGGTGGGGTGCAGAGGGGCTACCCACACCCCCATCATTATTGCAGTGACCTGCCATTACAAGAGCCTTTACTGCAGTCTGTGTGGCAATGGTTTCTTTGCATTTTTGTGGTCTTGGCTGTTGATTTTGCTGTTTCACCTGCCAAAGTGGGAAGACAGGAGTGCTGTGCCTCATGGAGAGGACACACAGAAGCTCCATTGGGATCCAAGTCAGAGTGAGGTTGGCCAGTTCAGTGCTCATGAATCAGCAGTGTGGATTCATAAGTTCTCCTGAAGCAGAAGCACAGCGAATGAGGTGGTGTGTTGATTGAGGGATGGAACCGTTGTGATAAGAGGCTCACTGGAAAGATCCCTGTATCTCCCCTAGAGAGAAAGAAAACAGTCCAGGAGTTGATGGGAAGGAGATCCTGTGAGGGTGGCGATATTAGAATAAGCAAGTTCAAGTCAAAGGTCAAGTAGGCGAGGCCTTGCATATGTTAATGAGCCTGATTTGTCCATCTCACAATAGACACATATTTAATACCATGTTGTACAATAAATACATACAATTATTTCTTCTCAATGAAGAGTCCATTTAAAAAAAATAAGGAAAACAAACACTAAATGGTACAAAGAAGTGCAAAGAAAAGAGAAGGAAACTAGCTATCCCCGGTAACAAGAATCGACTTCTGCCTTGGGAAATAGTGGGCCAAATTATTCCTAGCGTCTCCACCTCTCTCTGCCCTTTTGTGGTTAGTGGCCCACGTTCGAGGGTGGATTCATGTCCTGCCCAATGCACTGGCTGTTATTTCAGAGATGGTTAAACAAGAACTCTAATGACACAGCTATGAAACCCGCTATTTCCAGGTTTGCAGGAGGTAGCGGGCCTTGTTCTCGGCTGCTTGGGATATTTATGGTGCTTGGTCTCTTGGCGTTTTTAGGACGCCGTGACTCATATTTTATAGCTGTTTTACTGGGCTAATTTTCCATGCTGCATCTCACCGGCCCGTCCCAGACACCCTGCAAGTTAGCTCCCTGCTCCGCCCCGGGGTGACACACTGCACCTGTCCATCATCCTGAAGCCTCTGAGGACCATAAGCTTCCCAGGGCCTGGAAGTTTCTCTTCTAGCATAATGAGCAGGAGGAGAGGGATCTCCCTTCCCTTTAACATTTCCAACTGTCCTAACAGCTATAAAGAGGCCCCATAAAATCAATGGGGTAAATGTTAAATGAGGCACCAGGTCTCCACCATGATAAATTAACACGACCAAATTAATAGCCTCCCCTTCCTGTAAAGGTCTGTCAGATCTCCGTGTGACTTGGGCTGCCTGGAGCAGGGCCTCATTGTCAGTCAAGGAAGAACAAGGGATTGCAGCATTTCGTTCTAAGCCTATCTCTGGATTTGAGACTGGTGAGACCACATGTACCTCAACAACCCCAACCCCAGTGAGCTCATTTATTATATTTTATTTCTGTTGGTACTAGGGGTGGAACCCAGGGGTACTTTCCCAGGTGCTTTATCCATTTTTTAAAAAAAATATTTGAGACAGGGTCTCACTAAGTTGCTGAGGCTGGCCTGGAATTTCCATCCTCCTGCCTCAGCCTCCTGTGTTGCTGGGATGACAGGTGAGGTGTGTACCCCTGCACCCAGCTGAGCTCATTCATTTTTAAACCTCACTTGGGGCTGAACTTGGAAAACAGCTCTGTGCAAATCAAACAGGTCTGGCTTCTTCTGTGGAAGAGCTTGCACCCCCTTCTCTTGCTCTCAAATCCTTACAATGGAGCAGGGTAAGTGGTGACGTTATCCTTCTAGGAGGGGCACTTGAAGTCTGAACTGAGACTATTCTGAACCCAGGGTGACAAAGCCTCCAAATGAGCTTGGGACTGGGTTTTTTCCCAGTATTTTCTGGCTTTTGGAGGTATAACTGGGAAAGACCCAGACCAAATGGGAGGAGCTGGGCACATTGTGGAAGGGACTGTTCCCATGAGTGTCTGTTAGAGTGCCCTACCCCCATCACAGCAGGAGAGAGGAGGATGAAGGGAGGCAGAACACATCCAATCTTATTCCAAACTTAGGTCAGGCAACATCCTAGAGGAGGCAAAGGAGGAACGACTCCCCTTCCTCCTCACTCTGCCCCCCCCCAAGTCCATCTTCACCTGCTTCATTCAGTCCCTTGTTAGCTGATTTCTTTGCACTGTCATTTATTGAGTAGAGTCCCCAAGGTATGAGTCTACGTGGCCTGTGTGTCAGGAAGAGTTTGCTCCATCTCCTTTCTATCTATCTATTTATCTATATACCTATCTATCACCTGTCTATCATCTGCCTTCCCATGTCCCATTCTATCTCTGTCTTTCATTCTGTGTTTGAAGTGCACATTTTCAGACTCCCTAATCAACTTAACACAGATGTGTGTCAACCTGAGCTGGTCATGTCCTGATAAGCCCGTCAACAATGGGAAACATCATCCATGTTAACAGGGGCTTTAATGCACCCAACCCACGGAGTGTCAGAGCTTGGCAGCCCAGCTCAGGGTAGAGTGTGGGTTGTGTGCCGCTGGGGTGGGTGGCTGACTGGGAGCAGTGGCTTGCCACCACTGTCTGGCAGAGCAAAAACACTAGCCCAGGAAGAGATCAAAATTCAAAATGCAAAGCACAGTTTCCCCCAAATGCTGCTTGCTCTCCCACGGGCATAAGTTGAACACTCATCCAGTCGATGCCACCTGGGCTTATTTCTAGGCATGTTCAGCCTGATGTCGCAAGAGGAGCCTTGCTGAATCTGACTAACCTCTGGGCACCCATGGGCACTCTATTGATACGTCATTCTGTCTGTGCCTTTCTGTTGGAGGTGACTCTGGGCCCATGGGACCATGCAGGACAGTGTCATGGGCAGAAGCAGTCCTCAGCTCTCCTTTGCTGGGTGGTCTGTGCACTAAGGTCTTCTTTACATCTCACCTCCTTGGTCTTCCCTGGAGCTGACTTTTCCAGCCGATCCTGGGAAGCTAGTGCCCTGCCTAGAATTCTCACGGGGCCATCTTTTCTCTGCCGTCTAGAGCCAGGTGACCTGAGGAGCTCATGGCAGCCAGAAAGGGAAAGGGACCCAGGTCTCTTCTCAAACACCTGGAGCCACGCCACCGCCATCACTCAGAACCAAGTCGGGAGGGCAGGACGGGCAGACTGACTGGCACCTGCACTCCCCCCAGGGTACCCTGTACCCTCCAGACCATGGCTCCTTAACCCAGGGGAGCTGGAAGGGCTCCTTCTGTTAGGGCACCTACTTTGTTTGCCTATTATTCAGGTCAGAACTAAAATCCCGAGGTTTAAGGAGCCCAGGGTCTTGTGATTACAAACCTTTCTAAGAGCCGTAGCTTCCATAGTGGACTGATAATGGTCTGGACCCACCTGGGGGTTTGAAGACTGAAATGCCCAAGCTTCTAGGGTTGCAGGAGAGTTTAGTGATGAGGACGAGTGGGAAAACACACAACTAGTGTGACTGCCCACCACCATCCCGGTACAGGTGTGTGTGCAGTTGTTTGTGCATGCAGGTATGTCTGTATGTGTGTGCAGGTGTGTGTGTGCATGCAGGTATATATGTGTGTGTGTACATATGTGCACGCTAGGCAGGCATGTCTCTCTCTACGTGCTCCTTCACGTGGGTGCGTCCTCAGCTTCCTGAGCTGCTGGACCAGACCTGCTGCATTTACCCCAGGGCTGCTGAGCTCCCCATTCATGGCTATTCCAGAGGTTGAGGACACCCCTGGCCACCAGCATTTTTGGTGTGGCACTCTCCCCTGCTCTCCACAGTGCCCCAGTAGGCACACTTCCACATTTGTCCTTTTCATTGTTTGCACAGATGTTTTTGTGGGATTATCTATAAGTCTAATTGTGTGGTCAGAGAATATGACAGTTTGGAATATGTGTATATATTTTGAAATATATTCATATAGCTGTGTATATGTGAATGCATGATACATATACATACCTACCAGAAGAACGTGTTCCTAAACAACCCAACATGTGTGTATATGTGTGTGTCGGTGTGTGTGTGTGAGAGATGACCACTGCCATTCTTATCTCCAGGTAATTAGCATATTCCAAGTCCAGTCACCAGTACCTTCTTGCACACTTTGGTCAGAAATCACTAGTTCAGGTCCTTGCTGCTGTTTTGAGTGCACAGTGACCAATGCCTTTGATCTCCATGAGGTTCGTGTGTTCCCCGTCCCCGTCATCTGCAGTGCCTGGCACCTTCTCATACCTCTGTCCATGGGTGCCCTCCCCTCCCCATGTGATGGACCCCTGTGCATTTCCCTCTCTCTATCCACCTGCCCATGTGGCCCTTGCCTTCTGCTCGTCCTCTTCATCTCCCAGAGTGACCCATGTCCCCCGGCATGCACCCATCTCTGCAGCAGATCCTCTTTGACTGGACTTTTAGGATGCACCAGACTCAGGGCACTGCAGGCAGGGTGTGTACGGGGCAGGCATGTACCTCTGTACCACGAACTGCCATTGACCCTTCCAGTGGCTTCCAGTGAGTGAGCTGCTTGCTTAGGGCAGCTTGTGCTGGACTTCTATCACCAAAAGAACCTGCCACCACGTTTGCCCTGCCTCCTGTCCTCCAGCCAACACTAGTGTGGTGTGTGGCTTTGTGTTTCATAACGGACGACTGAAACAGGACAGAGATGCTGCCAACCGCTGCCCACGCAGCAGGTCTACTGTGCACCACCCACGTCCTCCCCAGCGATGGGCAGCTTCGTGGCCTCAGCCGTTCTCGTGTTAATCAGCATCCACCACGCCCTTCCCACACAGCATGGCCACGCAGGTGTGCCACGCTCTGCCCAGGCCGGGGTGCTTCTGCAGCACAGACGCGGCCTTCCTGAGGGTCCCGGTGGGAGGCAGGTTCTCCCAGGCTAGACGGAAACATGGCAGCAGAGCTACGGTGTGGAGCCAAACCAACCCCATAAGGAGGTGACCAAATGGCGTGGAGGTGCTCCTGGGAAACGGGCTGGGAATAGATCCAGCCAGGCACAGGCTGGAAGAAAGCTTGGGTCTGCCTTGAAAATACCTTCCAACCTTCCCTGGTGGAAGGACACACAGGGGGTGGGTGAGAGTTAGTCGGACGCCACCCGGGTGGACCTCCACTTACTAGGGATGAGTCAGGAAGGCCACCTGACCTGAGGCCGCTTCCCTGGCACAGACCCGACTTTCTCATCTCAAGAGTCTCTGGCCGAGGAGTTACGAACGCTCGACTCACAGCCTTTGAAGCCAGGCCACGGTGGCACTGGAGCAGATCAGGTGGACACAGCCTCGTGAGTATTCTGACTCACACGCTTTGGTTTTAATAAATACATGGCCTTGAACGGTACCCAGGTAGTTTTATTTTGTATCACACATTTTAACCAAACTTCTTTAAATGATTTAGTTAGAATGAAAAAGACAGCAATCAGGCCGTTTACCTCTTCTGATTTTCCCACTCAGTGGTACCTTAAGTTACTCCAATATTTTTCATCCACCACAGAAATAAATAAAAGGTCGCATCTAGCATTTAGGTAACATTGAGATTTTCTGTCTCAATAAAAGTGGTAGTTGTCTAAGAAATCCTTCCAGGCAATTATAAATATGTTAAAATAAAGTAAAAGCGTGGCACTGGAGACTGCGCCCGAGGTAATCATTGGAAAGCAGCCATAAGTGTCCTGTACCTGTGATTAAATACCCCTTCGCCACGCACACTCCCACGGATGAGCTAAAGCTGACCTGGCCTTGGTCCCATTTTGAGAAATTCATTAGTGAAGAAAGGCATTTTTTTCCTCAGCAAAGTTTTCAAGGAGATCGGAAATGAAAAATAGCAGTAATGTTTTTATAATATACGTTTGGCTTCCAGGGAAAGATGAGAGAGGGTAATCCCTCCTAGCCTCAGGATATGCCAGTCCAGTCTGTGGAATGCTGGGGTTTTAGGTGGAAGATTTATGGAGGTCAGAAGAACTGGGAAAATTTAAACTGGCATTAATAAGAAAAATTTCAATGTGGTAAATTTCCATACAGAGAATGGACAGGAGCCTGCATATACAGGAGGCTCAACTTTCAAAGGTCTGCATTCCTGGCTGGTGCTGGATTTTCCTAGCAAAGGTGGGTTCTTCGTGTGCTATGTGGGGAGTGGCCCATCCAGGGGGTTTCAAGGGAACTGAATCACTTTGGAGGAAGATAGACACGTTGTGGTTAGGGTGACCACCTCTCTGTAGCTACCCAGCACTGAGGATCCTATGACAGAGTCAAGAAAGTTCTGGACCAGCTGGGGTGGTCGGGCGGCCTATCTCAACCCTTGGGCAGCCTCCTCAGGCCAGAGCACCAAGCGCAGGCAGGTTACCCTCAGGCCTCTCCACCTGGGAGCACCTGGGAGCACCTGCCAGGATCGACTGGGGGCCAGGGGATATCCTCACTCCTGGACTGACCGAGCTCCAGGGACCTGGAGAGTTCATGGCCCTGGGAGGAAGAGGCCCCTAAACAGAGCCAGATTTGATTTACTGCCAAACCAGATGGATGGAGCAAAGTTATACCAGATGACATCAAGATAAATAAAGAAATGTGACATGAACTGCCCTTTAGCACAGGATACACTTATTGTTAAAATAAGTGCTGAATTAGTTTAAGTGGGGAGAGGAGAAATACACATCTCTGCAAAGACTACTTAGAGGATGAAATGGAGGGCATGTGCCTGGTCCATCCCAGTTCCTCCTCCCTGTGTCAAATGGCCCTGGGACCAACACAAGTAATTTAGATGCTTGTTCCAGAAAATGCCCACTCCTGAAAGATTAAACTGTGAACCAGCCAAACGGCTTTCTTATCAGGACCAACAGCTTGCTCAGTGGGACTTGCTACAAGATCTCCCATCACTGTGCCTCCCATCTAAAGCCTGAGGGGAGGAACAGGCTTCTCTCTGGACCCCAGGATCACTGATCTGCACACCCTTGGTTCTCAGTGAGACCCGACCTGGAACAGCAAGGAGCTTTCCTCTGATGACCTTTCTCATGCCTCAACAGGGCCAGGCCCCAGCAGAAAGGATTCCCACATTCTGAAGCCTAAATTCCCATCCCTCCAGCCCCAGTATCTGACCTAAGCTCCTTGGAGACACACAGAGAACTTCAGTCCCTAAGAGAAGTGCCCTCACACGTCACTGGGTAGCCCCTTTTCCTGGACCTGTGATGGACAGACTGGGGCTAAAGCAAAGAGTGTCAAGTGATACCTTCAGATCATAAACTGGTGACGTGTGGTGACGTGGACATCCACATTCAACCTGAAAAGACCCTTCCTTTAGCAGCCCCTGGGGCTCTGAGATTCTCAGAGTGTCTCTGAGCCTCATAAGTGAGACACCTTTCCTCAAAAGGCCCAGGAAAGGCCAATGGAAACCTGGAGGCAAGACCGTGCAATAAGGATCTGCATAGATCTTGCTTCTGTGGACCAGTGTCAGGTCCCGCTGGGCTTCCCGAGTTCCCGGCCTGCACAGCAGGTGTGTGGACAGCCCAAGAGCCTGCCTTGGGCCCAATCCCCAGGAGCACCCTGCCCTGCAAGGTCCACCTCCCAGGCAGCCCAGGTGCAAATCCTGTAAGCACTGGCCTGATGGCCCTTCCTGGGACTCCTTGTAGAGATGTCCTTCCTCACTGCAGAAGTCCAAGGTACTCAGCTGTGCTTGGTCAGTTCATCTTTCTGTCAGTCCTCCTGGTGATCGGACAGCAGGGAGGCAGTATTCCTGGGTTCACAGTCACTCACGTGCTCTCAGAGAGCGGTGTTCGGGAAGGAGGAGGAGCAGCTGTCTCCTGGCGTCTCTGATACCTGGACACCAGCAGCAGTGAGCGTGGACATCTAGAAATCAGGTGAAGTCAGTAAAGCCACGCAGTGGGAAATCAGCATCAGGTATTTTCTTTTCATTTGGTGGAACTTGGGGGGCAGAAAGAATCTCACTGGGTTCAGCTGCTTCATAGAGATATTTCTCGTGAATAACTGGCTTTATTTTTATTTTGAAGCTACAAAAATTAACCCCTGTTTTTAGAATAACGTGACAAGAACATTTATAAAGGCGAATTTACTAGGAATTACATAAGAACGTGGAAGTCATTTTTCTCTGGGTAGACCAGGGGCTATGAATTCTTTTCTATTTATATGCAAATGTCAGATTCCAGAGCTTGCATATTTATTTATTTATTTATTTTTACAATACTGAAATCATATTTACTTCACAAAGTTCAGATGAGCAGAATCCCGATTTGAGAACAAGGCTGCTGTTCCGAGATCCGGTTTAGAAAATCCATTTTTGCATCCAAATGTGCTCTTTCAGCTGCACAGAGCCCACATTATTCATCTTAATTTTCCTATGTATATAAATTACTCTGTTTTTTTTTTTCCAGGAGGATATGTTGATTTATTGATTTTTTAAAGTCAGCGTTGAATTTTCAAAGAAGCACCAGCCGCTTAGTGGTGCAGAAGCTCAGCTGGTCCTCTGGCTCTGCAGCCCGGCCCCCCCTCAGCCTCCTCCCTTCCCACTGGCTTCCCCTAGCTGGTCTCTTGCCCCACAGCCCCTTTATCTGATCACCTCCATTCTTACTATATTTTCAGTCCTTTCTGGGACAACAGCTTGCCATTTCAAGGATTGCTAATTGTATTCTTAATTATCTGCTGCCTAATGAGAAATTACAAAACAATATGGTCCCCACAGCGAGATGAGTGACCAGAGGATAATTGCTGTTTGGGGACAGTGTTCGTAACATCTAACTTCCTTGCTGCAGAGAAGAGCTGTTCAGAAGGAAGCAGGTTACTGCAGGGGAGCGATGAGGCCGTGAGCTTTTGACAACTGATTCAATTCTGCTTTCAAATTTAGAAAGGCCAGGGAAATCTGAGCAGGGCTGAGGCTTCAGCTCGGGATCCCAGTTCACCCTGGTCAGTCCACTGCATCTGGGCCAACTTCAGAGCTCCTGGCAGCTGCGCCAACTTGCCACGCCTCAGAGGAGAGGAGGCCTCGGAAGGCAATCGCTTGACCCTCTGGTTTTCAGGACTGTTATTAACACTACACAAAATTTGCTTTGTTTTCCTTGGTTTTTTCCTGGCCCGTTGCTCATTAGCTGGGCTCCTTCCCTCCAGGTGATAAGTGAGGGGCGAATCCATTTGGAATGGATGAACATTAGCCAGACACCTGCTTAGTGACTTGCCTGCAAATGCTATGGCTAGTGCACTGCCCATTTTAATTTAATCGATACCTGAACTCACCTCTCACACACCGAGGCAGGAGGAGAGCCCTGATGGGAGTGACAGAGACCCTGGGATTGCAGAGATCATCTGAGGGCCTGCTCCAACCCCCGGGGGCAATGAACACCTTCTTTGGGCCCACCTACAGCTGCCTGTGTAAAGAGTAACCCACAGGTGACATTCCGTGCTGTTGATATTTAAACTTTTTGCTGGTTGACATCATAGTCAGTGGTTTTTAACAGCAGAACCATCTGGAAACCTTGAAGAACAAAAACTGCTGGGGTCACCTGATTTCCAGTGTGGTGAGACTGGGGCCCAAGATGATGCACTGGACAGGTCCCCATGGAGACTGTGGGTCCAGAGGCTACAGGAAACCACTCCTGTGTGCTATGAGGCATGCTCCTGTTGGTCATGAAGAAATCCCCCTGTTCTCGCAGCACTGACAAGCACAACCCATGAATCTGAAGTTCAGGATTCACCCCATGAGGGGTGGTGGGGAGCTCTTATTTTGTCAGGTAGAAGGCGGACGAGCTTGGGGGTCTTTGGGTCAGCAGGAAATGGCTATTTAAGACCCTTTCTTGTAGTTTGTTTGCATACTTAGTCTCACACCCAGGTGCACAGAACTGGGCTGATGGGACCAAGGTGACCCCCAGCCTTACCTGGCCCTCATCTGTCCCTGTGCACAGCCTGCCCTGGTGGGAGTCGTCCTCCTGTGGTGGACGCCCACATGGGACCACCCCCTTATACCATGCTTGTGTCACACACCTGTGTGTCCACCAGCCACAGGGATGCTGCAGGGAGACAGTGCTTTGGCCACAGAATGATATTTTATTCTGCATTTTTCCTTCTCTCATCTACTTTATGTACCATGTTTACATGTGCACATCTGATTATTCCTGGGTGGCTGTTGATGAATATAGACCCACCATCCATTTTCCAAACCCTGTGGGTCCAGCTAAAGTTCAGGATTTAAAAGTTGCTCGGAGTTTACAAGTAACACATTTATCAACCACGCCGTCAGGCGCCCGTGGAGGTCTGGGGCAGCACTGAATAATCAAGCGCTGTAATGAGGGGTCAGCAAGTCATTCGAGAATTTACACTCAGTGGCACAAATAAAACAAGAGCCTCATGCCAATGCAGCTCAGGTTTTGCTGCCTAATGAGCATTGGGATAAAAACACAAACACCCCTGCCCCCAAGAGCAGCCCTTTGGTCGTCAGAGATTTTTTAATTTCAGGGAATAGGAAGAGATTATGGACCTGAATCTCACATTTTATTATCCAGTTTCCTGTGGGTGGGCACATTTGGTGGCCATTGGACAAATAATGCCTCAGTGGACATTCTTATATCTGTGCCTGTATGGTCCTCCTGGGCAGGGGCTTTGTTCTCTTGGGGACATCTCACATAGAATATGCTCTAGTGGCCATTTCAGCCCAACACCAATGCTTTGAAGAGGACAGTAACTTAGAGTTTGAGGTTTGCTTCACAGTAGCCTAATAGAACATTCCAGAATGAGGAATTCTTCTATTACCCATCCTCTCTAGTGTGGTAACCGCTGGGCACATATGGCTATTCAGAAATTGAAATAAGGCTTTCAATGAAGGAATTAAATTTTTAATTGCGTTTAATTTCAATTAATTAAAATTTAATTAGCCAAGTGTGGGGTCTAAAACTTTTTCTGTATGAGGAACGTGAAAAAAGCAAACGTCAACAGCAAAAATAAAATTATTCATAAAACAAGGAAAAGTGTTCATCTCTAAACTTGAAAGAGGGCAAAAAATTGGTTCCTCGATGTATAATTTGGTGGATGGCGGAGCTGATTTTTATCCAGTTTAGGAAAAATTCAAGTGCATTTGAAGTAACCCCTTGACATCTTAAATGAATCCAGAGATGTGCAAGAAGTTTAAGTCAGCAAGTCAATTACACCTCAGTGTCAATGAATTCACAGTTTCTCTCCGGCAGCACACGCTCTTTCAAAGCACCCTTGAGGGAAACACGTTCATGGTGTAATTTCAGGCACAATAACATAGTGGTTCCTGTGAATGGTCCGGGGATCTGTTCAGGAGACCCTGAGGTCACCACCACCCAGGATGCTCGATTCCCTCATTAAAGCACAGCATCTGCACAAAACCCACTCAGACCCTCCCATAAACCTCAAGTCATCTCTAAATGGTGTACATATGTGTGTGTGTGTGTGTGTACAAATAATGTTTGTGTGCATATAACATGTATGCATGCACACGCACACACACATGCACACACACACACAGTCACACACACACACACCTAATTCAAAGTAAATGCCCTGTGAGTGATTGTTGGACTTTAGGGGAAAATTACAAGAAAAATAAACTCTGGAGTATTTAGAATGGATTCTTTTCCCCAGACATTTTCAATTCCTGGTTGGTAGACTCCATGAGTATGGAGGGATCAGAGGGACCAACGTATTTTCATCTGAACAGGAGCCACCAAAACAGCTGAGTTTTCAGAAGCAATGGAGCGATGTGGAGTTAGGTGTTGTCAAAGGCACTCTCCGGACCCTGACACTGCACTGCACACGTGGTCACAACCACTGATGGTGGGGAGGGAGACCTCCGAAGGAGACCGCCCAGCTGTAACCTGAAGCATTGGCAGAACCGGCCATGCAGGAATGGTGGGAATGGGGTCCGAAGGAGGGAACAGCAGCTTTCAGGGTGCAGGGGGGGTCCCCACACTCTGGAAAAGAGAAGGCCTGGTCCCTAGAGTGACAGTCCCTAAGAGCAGCCGGACTCAGGTACTGCCTCCCCCACAATGGCCAGGACTCCTGAGCTTCCAAGAGGAGACGGCTCGGCTGGGGAGACCCTGGAGCGCTGACTTGAGGGAGCAGAGCCCCACTGTTCAGAGGCCCCTTGGTGTGTAATGGGGTGGTTAAGACTAAGGTAAGAGGTGACACCCTGGAGGGGCATTTTTAAAACTGTGCCGCAGTCTGCCTGGGCACAAAATAACTGAGTCGACACACAGCCTTGTAGGTTCAAAACAGGAACTCCTTTATTCTCTGCACTCCTGCGAACGCCACACACATGGCCTTCTCACAGGACACACCACACACCAACTGGAAATCCCTTCTCCGGTGGCACTTCCCCAACCAATGGGAACTCTCCGGGAATCCCCAGGAGAAGGGCAGCAGGGGTCTAATATACACAGCTTAACATAATTATCATCTCAATGGCTTGCTGGTGTCACCTCTCAAACACTCTGTTCTGGCAAAAATGCCATGCATCATTCGGACTTGGCTATGGCTCTCAGCAAAACTGCTCCAGGCTCATTCTTTGCCACCATTTGGATCTTAAATGTCCCACAGAGGCCCGCGTGTCACAGCCATAGTCCCCATCTTGGTGCTATTGGGAGATGGTAGAAACTTTGGGATGTGGGGTCTAGCGGGAGGTCCTAGGTTGTTAGGGACACACACCAGAAGTGGTTAGTTGGACTTTGCCTGCTCTCCCTCCTCTTGCTCCGTGGCCATGAGGGGAGTGGTTTTACTACCTTCATGGTGTCCCTCCTCGCCACATTTCCAAAGATAGTGGGGTCTGTTGATCATGAGCTGAAGCCTCCAAAACTGTGAGCCAAAATAAACCTTTTTTTCTTTACAAGTTGATTATCTCAGGTAGTTGTTGCAGTAACGGAAAGCTGTCTGATACATTTTGGTCATGTGGGGAGATAACCAACCTGAGGGCACCTTCTGTCCAAGGAAAACTTCTTTTAGATTTTCACTTTTAATTATTTAAATGTTCCTTGCCTCAAAAGTGTCAAACAGCAAGACCTGATGGTGATAACCATCCATTCATTTAAAACTCTGGGCTCCTGCTATCAGCCAGTTGCCATGGCGAAGGCTACAATAAAAATAGAAGGTTCCTAAGAAGACAGTGCTTGGATTCCACTGGATTAGCAAAAGGTCTTACCTGTTCCTCCACCATGTACAAGATGGCTGCTGGAAAGAGGCCATTATTTTGAAAAATGGATCTAATGCTTCCTGGAAGGGAAAGTGAATCCCCTGGGTCCTGACCCCTCAGATTTGGAATTCAGAGCAGACAGATAAAGAAGGACCAGAAGGTCAAGGTCAAGGAAGAGGCAAGGACAATTAATTTCATAAAATAAAGGAATCTGTGAACAGAGTAGGTCGAGGATGACAACCAAGCTCAACCCCAGGCCACAGTGAGGTTGCTTTCCCATGGCTGGTGCAGGGGACCAGGTGGTGTCCACCTCAAGCAATACCTAGACAGGAACAACAAAGCACTCTAACCTCATGCCAGCAGGGGTCCTGCAGCCACAGAACATTGCAGCTGCAGATCTACATGGGCCACAGTTGGACATTGACACTCGGGTCAGCATGGAGCAATGGCAGCAGGAGACTGATCAGAGGCCCTTTCTTTCCTTCTTAGCATTTAAAGGGAAAAGGATTCCTCTTGGACTCTATTAAACAAAGTTGTTGAGCATTTTGATGTAGGAGGAGGAGGAGGCAAGAGGGAGACTTTGGAACTCCTCCTAATGAGGTTGGGGCCATATGGCAACATTGTAATGAAATAAAAAATGATCGCTTATGTAGTACTTATTTCATTTTCCCATGCAAACAACACCCTTACAGAATTCAGGTGCCCAAAGAAGATACCTCTGTCCCTAAGCTGCAAGTATGAATTGCATTTGGTCTTACCCTTTGGGCTAATTGCTATAGTGTCTGCCGTGCTTGGTTTGGGGGAGTCTATGCACCTGATTCTGTCAATGATCCATGAGAGAATTGTGGGCAGCTTCGGGGGAGTTCCATGAGAAGGGAGAGGCCAGAGGTGGGTGGAGGTCCCTCTGTCTTCCCTCCTCTTCCTGCTCTCGTGGAAGGATGTGAGGCTTGAAGCCCTTGAGCCATTTTCAGTCAGTAGGAAACCAGCCAAGGAAATCAGGAATATGTGATGGAGGTCTCCCGCTGCAGCGTGGAGCCGCGGGCAGCCCAGGACTGCTAGGGCTTCCCGTTTTGCTTTGGGGTGATTATGTGTCTTCACCTGTGGGCACACTTTAGTTTTCTTACTATAATACAGAGGCAGAGAGATGAGCAGAGTTGCGGGTGGACCCAGGAAGGCACAATTTAGACCCCAAATGGCCACACTCCTCAACTTGTGATCTAAACTCACATCAAGGCACTCGTTCTGAGTATCTGTGGATAACAGCGGATTTCTACGTCATTGACACCCAACATCCACTCACCTTGTCCCTGGAAACAATGCCTCGCATGTCCTCCAGAGACAGGCAAGTGACCCAGGCCAAGAGAATCAAAGCTCCTTATTCCATCACCATGATGCCCACTCCAGGGATGGGTCATGGCACCACAGAGTCAGGGAGGCCCAGCTCTGTGGTCTTTTGTGGGAGAAAAGCACCCCGCCAAACCACTGGGGGTGCTGGCAGCCACTCTGCCCCATGTGCAGACCAAGCGTTCCCCGGGCATTGCTTCTTGATCTTGCCTTTCCTGAAGCCAATTATTCCACCAGAGGGCTTCATAAGTCAATAAGCCTAAGCCATTTTGAGCCAGGTTTTCTGTGTCACTTGCAAACACATCAAACAAAAGAGAGTCAAAGGGATTATTCAAAGATTCAGTTTGCAGATGACTTTTTCATTTTGATAGATGAAATTAAATTTTGCCATCTATGTACTGTCACTCTACTGCTAAAATCTGAGAAGGTTATGAAACAAAATAGGCTTATTGTGAAGAAGGTGAACAGGAGCTGTGCTCACACTCTGAGACCCTTGCACCCCCTCAGCACACTTCTGATTTTAGTTCCAGCTGCAGGGGCAGGTTGGGTGCCATGAGACTCACATGGTCCTCATCTCATGTCTGGTGGCTGCTACGACTCTTCCTTCTTGACCTCGGGGCTTTCCCACAGGCAGGGAACTCCCTCAGCTCCTGCTTAGTGTAGAGCTCAGGTGTGTGAGTGAGAATGCTCCATGTGCGACCCTTCCCCATGTAGGAGGGTGGAGCAGCCTCACAAGGATACGGTCTCTTGTCTTGCCTGCCTCCTGGGATGCTCGGAGGCCCTGCGAGTGGCAAGCCCCCACTGCCCACAGCAGAGACCTTCCCTCTGGCCTGGACCACCCCCCAAGCTCAATTACCTTCACCTAAGTCTCTATCCCAGGCTCAAGTTTCCCTTCACCAAGACAGATGCTGTCTTTAGAATGCTGGGAAACAGAGGATAGATGGGACAGATGTGAAAACGTCATTCATACAAGACAGGATGGTCAGTGTTCCAGGAAGAGCCCGGGAGCTGAGAGGACCTCTGGCCTGCATGGCAGTGTTTGAGCTGGGCGGCATCGCCGCCTCCATCTGCAGAAGAGGAGGCTGGAGCATGGGTAGGGGTGGCCTGGCTGCACCTGTGTTTTGTATTGGGCCCCACATAAGCTGAGGCCCTCCTCAGACTGGACAGAGCCCCTACCTGGAACCATCGCAAGTGCTGTTAAGGTTCAGTTGTGAGGTGTCCCCCAAAAGCTCACGGGTGAGGCAATGCAAGAAAGTTTAGAAGTGAGATGATTGGGTTAAGAGAGTCTGAACCTAATCAGCGCACTAATCTGTGGATGGGGATTAACTAGGTGGTGACTGTAGACATGAGGGATGTGGCTGGAGGAGGTGGGTTATTGGGGGCAGGCCTTTCACTTAAGTTCCTGGGGGCTGGGAGTTTAAATTTATTGAGGATCATAATATCGTTGCTTTGGTTTTGCCTTTACTGTATCTCAAACAGAAGTCTCTACTGGAAATTAAATTTGAACTCAAGTATTCATATTCACTTGCCAATTAAGAGATTTAAAAATACATGACTCACAATTTAGCCCCAAGCCCACCTTCTTACCGCTTTCAAACTCTATCATGGAGATGCTCCTCTGTGGCCCCTGGCTTGAGGACCTCTCTGGCCTTTTTCCCTCTTGACTGCTACCCTCACTGGCCTGAGAGTTTACCTGCAAGTCACAGTCTTGGTCTGGGGTTCCTGAAACCAGCTGGGCTTATTTTCACAAGTGGTTAAAATTCCTTCTTTGTTCTCTGAGTTTTTATTGGAAGCAGCCAGGCTCTGTAATGTCACCAAAGCTCCCAGACTGGGGTCTCACTCCCCTACTGATAACAAATTGACCATGAAACACTCACTAAAGGAAAAGAGTATAATCTCAGCTCTGAATTACGGGGCTCAGAGAGTCACTAAGCCTGTGGGGTATTGTGCTTTGATTTTTCGGCAGTGAACCTCCCTGAGTCTGCGACGTAATTGCATCATGCCGCCTGGTAGCATTTACTAAGGGATTTCTCTTTAGCTCATCTGACTCAACCTTGTTTTTTTCTGTCTCACTCTCCGTCCCATGTTCTTGAGAATTTTTTTTCTTTTTTCTTTTGTTGCCGTGCTGGAGATTGAACCCAGGGCCTCTCGAATGCTAGACAAGCACTCTACCACGAAGCCACATCCTCACCCCTCCCTGCCTCCTTCTCTAGCTTCAGGTGCAGCCTGGGTAGAAGACTTGGGAAGCTCCCATGAGACTAAATTAACAACTGGTTGGGGATGTTTAACTCTTTGTAACAGCATCGTACCTAGTAATCAAAGAGCAGGAATAGCCCAAACACCCTTCAAGTGGTAAAGGCTCTATAAATGTGGTATATCCCAAAACTGGAATATTCTATGACAACATATTCTATGGAGTTCTGACACGTGCTACATTGTAGATGAACTTTGATAAAACCACGCCTAGCCAAAGAAGCTGGGCACAAAACATCACGTGGCATATAATTCCAATTACATCAAATGTCCAAAGTTGGTGAATTTACACAGAGAGCAAGGAGACTATTGGTTCTTTGGGTGTTGAATGCAAATTCAATGTGTGGTACTTTTTATTTATGAGGGTTATCAGGACACGACCCCCTTGTAAGCTGAGGAGCCCCCCATGGGTCTTTTCGATCATCCTCAACACCCTTCAATATTCCTTGTGCTTCCTTCCACTTGGCCTGTGCCAGGGGCCGCGTCTGGGGAGTTCTGCAGCCTGTTCACCAGCACCATTTCCACTGATGTCTTGGCCCACAGGGAAGAGAGCCCACAGATGTGCGTGACAAGCACAGTGTCCTCTGATCTATGTGCAGCTGACCATGTTGCCTATCTACGTAAGGGAAGAATTCAGGGGGATGAACTCCAGCATCACCCATAGACATAGGTGTGTGTGGCTCGAGTCTCCCCTGGGAAAGGTCCCTTCCAGACCACCTGCTGAGTGGGCTTCCTAACCTGCTGATACCAGCAACGCCTGTGGGCGGCCAGGGCCAGTGAAGGCACCTGTGGAGGCTGGTAGGTGGGCAGAGGGCAGTGCAGCATCCTGTCCCCCAGGAGCACATTTCTACTACTTAATGAAAGAAGCAGGCACCTCAAGGAGCAAAGCCAGTCCCCATGGAGAAGCAGGAGTCCCCAGGTGCCAGCAGCCTGTGTGTCCAGCCAGTAGGATGCATTAAACTACTTTTTCATATTCACAAAATAAAATTTGCACTCATAATTTTTGTGAACTTTCTTGGGCAGATTTTCTTGAGAATACTCTAGATCACTGAGCAAGCTCATGTCACAGGGTATTGCTGGGACCCAGAATGCCTGTGGCCCACACTCTCCCTCACTCCTATTCTTACTCTCTTTTCACTATTTTCTAGTGGCAGCTCCACAGACACAGGAGTGGGTCACCAAAAGGTCCCTGTGTCTATCTCCCAGGCTCATGGGACGATGGCACATTCTGTCCCCTTGAGGTTGTGTGCATCCTATGACTATCTGTCCAGGTGAAAGTGATGTCCATTATCTCTGAGCAAAGATCTAGCTGCCAACTAAAGATCCTTCTGAGAACTTGGACTCCCATGTGAGGAGCAATTTTCAGGACAGTGGCTGATCCTGCAAAAGGTATGGGGCATGATAAAATGTAACACATTTTTGAGATCAGGATGGAGATATTTGTTACTGCACTATAAACTAGCTTAACCTGACTTCTACAATTAAACAAGGATGTAATCATCATAAAATTACCGTAAATTCTGAATTTGTGGGGGCACACAGGAAGCATGGCACAACTATGGTAAGAAATTTCTTCCCCTCAGGAATTGATATCAGAGAATTTCTAGGCCAGATGTCTCAGTCTTCACTTCACTCCGAATATACACTGGCCTCTCTCTCCCTAAAGGACTGGAGAAAGAAAAGCGGAGATTTGGAAAGGGGAGCCTCAGGGCTAGAAGATAAGTGTAAGTAACAACCACCACACTAATTGGAGAAGGTAACGAGTTTCTCCAAGAACTATACCATGATGGTGATGGCCCCCACACCCTCTGCCCTGCATCCGAGACACAATCCATTTGAAAATTGACGTGAAGTTCATGGAGATTTCCTCAAACGTTCTGAACAATAAAAACTGAAAGAAAACTTAAGCTACGGAGTCTGATATAAATAAAGAAGTTTCCGTTTCTTCCACAACTGAGCTCATTGTCTGGGATCCATACCTACTACAGAACATCTAGGAGCAGCTGTTAAAAATACAACATTTCCTCCAAATTCAACGCCAAATTAACACGTGGCCTAAGGACTGAAGGAAGAGATAGCAGATGAAAATAACCTGTCACGTGGCAGCATAGTGAAGCACTGGTTGCATCTAGTGATGGAGACCTTCCTAAATTACAGCTTTGAGTCCAGTCAACGTGTCCAGGAATAGCTTAGAGCTTGAAAAGAATATGGAATAAGTGCCATTGGTGGAGGAAGTCATGCCCTTGGTTTTGCTTCAACCTTGCCCATTGACAGACAGCAGCTTCTTGGAGGTGAATGTTCACTGTGTTTCTGATCAAGAAAGTCTATCCAGGAGAAAAACACTGAAGTCTAGGGTAGATTTGCAAAATCATGTGCAAACTATAATAACCTTACCACTGTGTTGTAGGTAAAGAGGTGACTGAGAGAGGTTCGAGGGGGATAAGAAGGGGAAGAACAGGAGGAGAGATGAGATGTTCACAGCTCAGGTGTGTCTGCTTTGTAGAGTGGGGCACCAGTGTGCTGATCAGAAGTGATGCTGGCATCTTATGGGAAGGAGTCAAGGAAGGGTTGGGGACCTGAAAGCAACCTTCTCATTCACTGGGGGAGCAGGACAGGTGAATAAAGAACACCTCAGCTGTAAGGGTCTGCAGAAGGTGCAGTAATGGCCTAAATGTGACAGAAACATATGGATAAACTCATTATGATGTTTGGGGAGACAGAGGATGCTTGTTTTTTAACAGGGAACTAAAAGTAAGGAAGGGTAAGAAGAAGACAGATTTTCAACATTCATTTGTATGTAAGATCTGATTCATGTTATATATGGGTTGCAACAAAATAAATACATATTTTATATAAACATAAAGACATTATTTTTTTTTATTTTTTTCCTGTTTTGAAGGGGTCAAAGTGTGTGGAATTGGTGAGGACAGCAGGATTATCTTTTGTTCTTTGAAAGAATTTCCTGAGGCTGTGGCTGGTGAGTTTTGCCTTGAGCAGAGCCTGGGAGAAATTGCTAAGTAGGTACCCTGCCTCTGGACTCTTTGGGGTTTGACGAGTTTAACTTCGCAGGCTTTCCTGACCACACAAATAGACACACGAAAGGATCTGAGGATGTTGAGTGAGCATGCAGATGACAGGATCCAATGGGGAAGACTGGTCCCTAAGGCTGGAGGTGGGCTCTGGAGGGTCAGGACTTTAACCAGTGCCCTGTGAGGTTCACGGAGTCTCACAGGTTTGGACTCCTCTGACCTAAAGCAGAATATCAGGGTGGGGCGTGGACTCCATCCCACACTTCACAGGTTTGGAAACATGGCCAGATTGAAGCAAAATTTGCACCACAGAGAATCAAACTATTCCAGACTATTCCAATGGGGAGAGAGACCATAACTCAGCCTGAGCTCAATTTCACTGAAAGAAAGAGTAGCATGGGACTGAGACCTACGCCATGGCTTCTTCCAATGGTGAATTTTCTCTGGTCCTCATGGGAGGGGCAGTTTTGCAGCCTGAGGCTCTTTCCCTCCTGTAGAGGCCAGTTTTTCTTGAGGGTCCTATCTCAGGGGGGACAACTCTCAGGTCCCCAGCAAGATCCTCCTAGGCTGTAAAGCTGAAAGTGTCTTCTACGATGATTTGCCTCTAAAAGGAGCAGAGGAAAAGCGGACTCTGGTGAGTTTTCAAACTCAAAAGCTTGGAGACTAGGGTAGAGAGGAATCTCAGAGCTTGGTCACCTGTGTTCTGCGAGATCCAAAGAGGGCACTGGGGCCTGTAGGCAGGGGAGGTAGCCGCTTTACCATCCAGAGCCAGTTGCTCTGGCAACAGGCCTCTCCCTATGCTTATGGTTAAGATGTGACAAGGAGAGAAAGTAATTTTCAGAGGTGACCAGATTCGGGGGCCGCAGCAGCTCTAGGTCCATGAGCACCTCTCCGGGGATGGTTTGGGAGGGAGTTTCAAATTTGAGGGTCTCACTGACTTCCTGGGACTGCCATGGGATCACCAGTGAGGGCAAGCAGGTGCTTTGACACCATAAACCTTCCCTCAATCTGCCAGTGTGACCTGTGAGCAGAAGCTTGGTCTCCCCACCATGACCTCTAGGGGGGGATGTTTGAATATGGAGTCTGGCCACTCCTGATGGCACTGCATAGCGTCACGGAAAAGCACCTAATGATTCTGTGGAGTGTCCAGTGTTTGACTGGCTTCCCAGAAGAACCCGTGGGAATTTCACTGCCTGTGCTTCAGTACCAAGGAATCAAGAGAGAGGAGCCGTTGGTGACCACAGCAGATGGAGTTGGAACAGGCTCCTCCATACATTGAGGAAGGTCGGAGGTCTACAGTGCACAGCTGATCTCCAGGGGCCCAGGACCTGCTCATGTCAAACGCGTGGGGCTCAGTTATCTGTGGTTTGAAGGCTGGACACCTAGTTTGATATAACCCAGGGATTAAGGATGACTTTTGCATTCTAATAGTTGAAATTGAAAGAAAATTTTATTTTGACAACATTTGAAAATAATATGATATTGAAATTTAAGTGGCTACCAAGTTTTATTGGAATTAGGATGTGCCCATTCCTTTACATGGGGTCTGTGACTGTTTCCTGTTCCAGTAGCAGCACTGGGCAGGTGCGAAAGGGGACATAAAATGATGGCTATGTGACTTTTATATTTGCCAACTTCAGAAGTAAGGAAGTAGCTTTGGAAATGTCATTTTCTTTCATTTTGAGGATTTCTGCCTCTTTCATTGATGCATCTATTGAATCAACAAATGGTGAAGGGCCCTCCTTTATCCCTGATGCTGCTTTTAGCCCCTGAGTCCATGACTCTGACCCTGAGAGGGTGACCATCTGCAAGCACAGGAGTGGGTCACCACGGGCATGGGCTTTGCTGAAATCCTCCCCTGAGCACATGTGCATCCACGCAGCCACACCACCTGCTTTGGCCCATCACCAGATCCTGCTCTCTAAGCCAGGACCTTCCTGCCACTTTGAGAAGGTGGAACGTGAACAAGAGAGTTCCTGCCCCCACAGAATGGGCCCTCAGCTGGATGAAATGGAGGTAAGGGGATCAGAGAGCATTAAATAGCCAGCCGCTGACAGAGGCAGGGACTCCTGAGCCATGGTGTGTTCCCTGAGCCGATGCTTGGGGATTCCTGAGGGTGTGATGAAATTTTGCTTCACTCTGCTCCCTGGGCACAGGGGTCAGGCCCTCCTGCCTTCGTTGCTTGGGCAATTTTATTCTCATTGACGCGAGTGTTTTCTCCCGACCAACCCAGTCTGCAACCGTCCTTCCCTTAGGCCCTTATAACACTGTAGACATTTTCTGGGACACAAGTACACCTGATCAGAAGTGGCTCTCTGCTACCCTTTCCCTGTGACTGACTCTGTGTTCTCCGACAGAGGGGAGGATGTTCCGTCCATCTCTGTATCTCTAGGACATAGCCCAGTGTCTGCAGCTGAACAGGTCGTAAGTGCTGTGGAATGAACGCGGGAAGAGCTGTGGATGGGTAGGGACTGTGGCCTACTTAGCAGGGGGGGGACTTGAGCCGGCATTCCCATGTAAAGGGGAGTCAACTCTTCTGCTCCCCAATGGGAAGATGGCACTGGGCACAGCTGGGGACAGATGTTCTAATCTTACAAGAGGAACAGAATTTTTTCTTCATATGTTGTTGTTTTAATTAACATTGACAATTTTTTTTTTTTAAGAACACGGCAGGCCACCAGTCACATGAGCACTTCTATGAGGGGCACCTGGTCAAGGACCAATCTCTGCTTTAAAAGGGGATCAGGCTGTGGGGGCCTGCAGGGGCTCTCGGTGGCATGCTGAAGGTCTCAGCTAACTCTTGGGTCCTCCATCATCCTTCCTAATATGGACAACATATCAAAAGTTGGCTCTCTCCACTCTCTGTTACAGTTACCTTGTCTCTTGGTTGATTTTACTGAAGAAGTTTGGAATGATAGTAGCTTGGATTTCTATTCTTCTCTGCAGCCCGGAGCCATCCTATGAGGTTCTTCTGGTGCTGAGGTGGACAACAGAGTGGGCTACTTCTCAGGGGCTGTTGCGGTTTTTTGGTGTGGACAGTACTTCTTTTAGTTTGCTGCACCTTCTCTCTTGGGACATGATCATTTTTAAATGTCCTTGGTCCATGAGGATAAAGCCTGGTCCCTGCTGGCTCCCTGCTAGACTGCCTGGCTGTGGACTTCTTATTACATGAGAAAAACTGTTGGTTTACGCCAAGCTCATGTGAGTTTTGTAGCCAAATGCATCCCTGGCTGAACCATTAGTGTTCCCCTCTCTCTTTGAAATCTGAGCTCTAATATCTCTCCTGGGTCTCTGTCAATCCCAGGCTTTTCTTAAACAAACCAACAAGAAACACTAATGTGTTTTTCAGTTTCGAAAGCAAACAAATTCATTCATCATTCTTGTTGTGCTCAGACAAACCTGTCATTTCTGAAGTGTTTCATCTCTGAAATTCGCTGGAAGACAGTTTGTCATCTTGCATGGTCACTTAGTGAAGAGCTTCTGTGGGTCAGAATGCCTGGAGAGCTCTCCTGTCCTGGAGCTGATAATATACAGGGTGGGGTCGGGAAGGTCGGGTCCCAACAGTCCTTGTGCGGTTCCTGCCTGTGCAGGTGCGTGGGGAGGAGAGACTCTTGTGGCCCCACATCAGCACCATCTCTGCATCTGGGGACTGCAGCATGGGGCCAATACAGAGGTCCATTCAGAGAATACAGAAAGCACTACCATGTCATCTTGCTGTTCATTGCCTTTGGTGGCTCCTGGTAGTTTTGAGCCATAAAGTCACCAAATGCACAGTCAAGAGTCCTTTGCTTGTCACACTATGTTGACTTTCATGTGGGAGCAACACAGTCCTCTGTGCCCTGCTCCTGGCTGCCTTGTATATCCATGATACCTGCCTCCCCTCCAGGAACCTGCCAGGACCATTCCCTGTTCACCTGTGTGAGCGTGATTGCCAAGGGCATGGCTGGCCACTAGACCCAGGTGCTCCTTGAGGCTGGGATCTCAGTATCCCCCACAGAAGGGACGTGACAAGCTAAGACATGGGCGGGCCCTGCTGGGACGATGGTCCTATGGGTACATGATGGACATGGGGAAGAGTGAAGCTATTCCTATTTATTAACAGCAATACCTCGTGGCAGTGGTGGGTGCTAAGGTAGTTTGCATTTAGATTTGAGTCCTAAGTAAGTTGACTTTTAGCAAAAGGCAGGGGACCTAAGAACTTCAGTGCTGATGACATTTCAGGAGGACACACTGGGGAGCAGCAGCCGAGGGGCTGTCGACCATCCAGTGAACCATGTCAGCCAATCCAGCTGCTGTGCGCTTTGGAGTCCAATGGAACTTTTTCAATGGTCACTCCCTGATCTGGTTCCAGACAACTGAGCAAGACTTGCAAGGATGTCACATAGGAAGTCCCCAGCCAGCCAGTGGGAATGCAGCTCCAGAAGAGCCTGACATATTTCTTAAATAAGGGAAATGCTAATGGTCCTGTTGACTGGTGACAATCGACTCCTGCCATTTGTCTTCCTGAATGAGTGGAAAGGGGATCTCATTTTAAGCCATCTCGGTGACTTCCCGTGCCTTCATCCATCTGCAGAGATATTAACGTTCTGGCTGCGCTGAATTTCTAAAGGCCAGGATGTGCATTTGGTTTAATGGTGTGACACCAACCAAGGACAACAAGACCATAAAACAAAAAGAGATGCTGCTTCTCCCCACGTTGGGAATAAAAGCATCAGGATGGAAGAAGAAAGCATTTAGGGTAAGGCTCAGGCCCCACCATGTCCTCCTCATCTGGATGGAACAGGTCTGCAGCCATAACACACTGAGCATGGGCCCTTTCATCTAGATGATTTAGAACTCTTCTGATAGAAGCCAAATCATAGCAAAAATCCTACGTAAGAGCAAACCCAGCATTTACTACAGGCCTGATACTGTACGGTGTGTCCACTCACTAACCCAGCTAACCTTCACCATCACCCTCTGGGTTAGAAGACACTCCATTCTCACATTACAGATGGGGAAATAGAGAGCCAGGTAGACAGCATAACTTGCCCCAAATCATCCAGCCGGTGGGTGCTTAGAACCTCCAGCTGGGGCAATTCCCCTACTTAGTAGCAGAAAGTCCACTGTCTTTAAGATAGCACTAAATTTATCAGTGTAATGGTCCCCTCCAGCTCTGTAACCCATATATCCAAATAAAACAAGCACATATATTCTAGTAAACAAATATTGCTTATTAACTGGCTGCACTTTCTTCAGAAGTACCATTAAAATATGGCAATGTTATAAAGGGATGGAGGCCACAGCAGCCCCATCACAGCCCAGTGTGTGGTGAGGAGGAAAAGCAGGCTTCACACTGCACTTCTGGGTGTGACTCATACAGAGTGGGAAAGGTGGACGGTCATCTCAGATGATCCCCAGGGCACGGCACATTGTGAATCTGTAGAAAAGAATGATCATGGAACCCCTCAGCCCAGACCCACTCCTCTCCAGGCCCAGGTCCTTTCTTCTGCTCCACAGAAAAGAACTGAAGCCATGGAGCAGGGTGTCATGCGGAGGTTCCAGGTCTTGCCTGGCCAGTTTCTGCTCAGCCCTCCTTCCCATCAGCACCTCACTTATTCCTCAGGGAGCCTCAGGAAAGCCCTTGCCAAAGGACCCTGCCCTAATTTGGCCATATTCCTGGGACCTTAGCCTGGCCAATCAGAGGCTCTTCTGGGGACACAGAGCCAAGAGATGCCAGGGGAGGAGGCCTGGGGCTGAATCTCTCCAACGTGGGCTCCCCTCCCCGAGTGGTCTGTCCGTGGGGGGCCTCCCCTGGAGGTGTCTGAAGCTCCCAACCCCAGGTCCTGATCTCTCTGAAATCCATTTCTTCAGACTTCCCCCAGTCCTTCCTCAGGTCCTTGCAGTTAGTGGAGGTCAGCAGGACTGGTTTCCTGAGGTGAGAGCATCATGACACCAGTTTCTACCTGGGTCCAGTCTTTTCTCATGATACTTAGTACATTTATTGAGCACCTGTGGTGTTCTTGGATGCCCTCTAGGTTCTGGGGAGCTGAGGTCACCTTGTCTGGGACTTGCTTTCAGGAAGATCCAGGCAGGTAGGTGAGGTCATGCTCTCCCATGAGCTCGGTTACAAATGGAGTGTGGGTGGGTTTTGGGAAACATGAGGGAGAAAGAAGCGCCTTCCTCCTGGGGAGCTCAGGGCTGCCCTCATGAACCCACAGGTGTCTGATTTAGTCCTTCGTGATAGTGGAACTTCATAATAGCATAAAGCACAGGGAAGATGGTGGGACCAGACACTGGGCATGGAGACTGCAGACCCCATGTGGTGTATAGAGCAGAATTCAGGTGCCTGGAGCAGGAATAGTCACATCTCTATTAGATCAAATACCAACTGCATGCTATATAATTGGGATACTGTATGGGGTACCGTGTCAGAGGACACTCTTTGGGTCTTCATGGAATTTCTAATTTAGTCCAGTGGTCCTCAATGCTTATAGTGCATTAGAATCTCACTGGAGAACTTTACAAAAACATTTCCAGCAATTCCATGACAGATTGTTAGGCTGGAGTAGGGGACAGTCTTTGGTCTGTTATTAACCTGCCCCATTCCAGGGCTCAGAGGTGGTTCTCAGTGGTCCACTCCAATGTTTCTTAGTCCTCCCACCCAGCCACCGACACTCGAGCTGTCAAGCCCATCTCCACTTGCAGCTGCAGCACAGGCGGCTGTGTGAGCCCTGGATTTCCAGTGTCCCCAATCCTGATGAGGCTTCACCTCCTCCCCTGGTTAGACCTCTGGGGAGGTGCAGCAAGCCACTCTCCCCTCCTCACTTGATTTCCTCATCTGTACAGCAGGAATACCAACTCCACAGAAATGTCCACTGTGGTAATGCTTCCTGATGATGTAGATAAAATGCTGTCTGTCCACAATAAGAGGACGTCATTATCCCTCGCTTGTATGTGGGATGATCGCAAACTGTTCTAGAGATGGGTTCTCCATAACAGGTAGAGAAGGCAGTGCAAATAGATGTAATGATAATTTCAGGTGACATTTATCGTGCATCCTTACAAGAGGCTTATGGGGGAAACAATTATGTCCCTTTCTTGGTTGGAGAGAGAGGCATGCAGAGCAAGCCACTTCACCAGATCACAGCCGGAAGCCCTGGGGAAGGACTCACGATGGACAATCCTGGCTTCAGGGTCTGCTGTTGTAGCCCTTAAGCCACTCAAACCATGACAAACCGTGTCTCTAGGAAGCAGTCTCCAGAGGCTTAGATTTGCAGATGGGAAACACCAGTCCCTGTGGCAGGTGGGAGTTTGGAACCACAGTTTTCCTTCCTGGCATTATCCCTGGGAATAGGTGACTTTACCTGGCAAAGGGAATTAAAGTCCTTGATCAATGGACCTGAAAGTGTGGGCATTATCCCGGATCATTGAGGTGGTCTCTACCAATGGAGAGGGATGGAGAGGAGTCAGATGTCCCTCAAGAGGGCAGGAGTGATTTGAAGCAGAAAGATTGGAATTGCTGTGGCTGAATTTGAAGACTGAGAAAGGGAACCAGGGGCCCAGGAGTGCTGCTGCCTCCAGCAGCTGACCACAACCCTCAGCTGACATGAGGAAGCAGAACCAGAGTTCTACCATGGAAGGAACAGAAACTAACTACCCAGATATCAAGGACGCAGCCTCTGGAGCCTCCAGCCAGTACACGGTCCTGCAGGGCCTTGCTCGTAGCTTGGTGAGACGCAGCTCAGACTTCTGACATATGAACTGTGAGGTGGTGCCTTGGTACTGTCCAAAGACACTGCCCTCTGGGCTTCTCCCCTTGCTGTTCTGCACAGCGCAGGGACCCTGTGCCCAGCTCCATGCAGAAAGATCTACCTGCAGCATAACGTCCTGTGACAGACCCAGGGTGGAAACTGTTGCTGGTGCCCTCCACCATGTCACAGCAGAGGAGACAGGACTTCTGGGCTTACAGACCTACGGGTCTGGCCCAAGATCCCCACACAGGTCTTCTGCACCAGCCTCAATGAGTCCCACCACAAGATCCAGAACAACATGGGGACAACTCACCTGCTCAGGTGGCTGTGTGACAATTTCATGGTTTGTGAGAAAGCTCTTCATAAATGAAAAAACATTGCACAAACAAGGGTTTCTGTGATTAATAAACCAGTGGAAGAATGGCAAATGAGTTCTTCAACCGCCAGTCTCCGTCTAGCAATAACCAAACACACACTTCATTTTTATTTATTTCTCCACTTTTGACTAATTTCACCTGATGAAGCCATGATTTTGACATCGTTCATTCCCCCAGCCTTCAGGCTTTTGGTAATTACAACTGCCTGATCCCCTGACACAAATGTCTCTAAATTGGGTCTGAAAACACTCTTTACCTGAAGGAGTCCATGACTCCCACGTGCCAGTCAGAGACACAGGGCCATCACCCCATCCTGTCCCTGGAGGCTGGGCATGCCTGTAGAGGCTGGAGGAGCCCTGTCTGAAAAGGAGGCTTCAGGATGGACAGGGGCCCGGGGGAGGTTCCAAGAAGCAGGTGCAGCCCAGCCCCGGCTCTGCTGGGCCTCAACCCCACCTGTTTCTCTCTGCCTGACGGTTTCAGGAGCCTGCAGCCCTCTCAGTCTGAGCCTGTTCTGCTTGGGTTTCTGTTCCTTGGAATCAATGAGCCCTGGACCTTCCTGGACAGACAGCTTGAACTGGGCCTTGAAGGATGAAAATTGGTTGCTGGGAAAAGAGGGGCAATCCCATTCCAGTAGAGGGGGGGACATTTATGAAGAGACCTGTAGTGGCAAGGACCTGAGGAGCAAGAGTGTGTCTGTTGGATGGCCAGCATGCAGAGCCCAGGCAGCCAGGGGCCAAGAGGGCACGAGCAGGGGCTCAGGCTTCTTCATGGATTCTGGATGCAGAGCCCCGGGTCCCTTCATCTCCAAGTCCATGGGGGCAAATGAGACAGCACAATATCTAGAAATGGATACCTGGGTTTGGGGCTCACAGCTGGCTCCCCAGGAGGGAGGTAAAATAGCAGCAGGGAGGGCCACTCAGAGAAAGGCACTTTTGGCCCAGTCGCTGGACATTATATGACAATGGCCCGAGAGTGACATTTGAGTCCTAAGCACTGACTGCTACGGAGATTTCAGAACCTGAAAATGTGTGAGAGGGACCGTGACCTTTTGCTAATGATTCATAAATAACCCAGACAGCACTTTTGACTTTCTCTGCTGTTTTATGCAAAGGACTTTGAGATGGAGACAGAGGATGAAGTCACTAAGAAAGAGACAAAGAAACACACTCATGAGGTTTGCAAAGGAAGTCCCAGCAGTGTGCTGTGGCCTTATGGACCACCCGAAGTGCATCTCTGCCCCAAGTGATATCATCCAGGGAGCTCAACCTCATTAGGCACAGCATGCTTGATTTGGAGGGGCCTCCTGCTTTTCTTTTTTCCTTGCAAAGAAAGTTACTAGGAAAGGAGCAGGAGGAGAATATTACTGGAATAGGAATGTTCATTCCATGGCCACCTGCTGCTTTCAAAAAAACAAGAAAAAACAAAGGAGCCATTTAATGAGAAATGGTGGCCAGTTTCTTCCCTTGGGCCAGGTGGAGAGATGTCACTGAAGGAGGCACACAACTGGTCATGGGAGGACCTGGGTGCAGGCCAGGTGAACTCATGCTGTCTGGCTGCCAGGGCCCGGACTCTTCACCCTCTGTCCCTGGGGGCTATAATTTCAGCAGAAGGGCACAGTGCCCAGAAAAGCCCAGGACCATGATAGTCAAACCAGGAGAGACCGCCAAGGAGCGTGAGTCAGAGGAGCTGGAAAGGTCGGAAGCTGGTTGTGCCTCCTGATTCAATCAGTAGAACTGGGATGTCCACGGGCGGTCCTGACATGCTATAGACGAGCCCCCTTCACGTGATGTGCTGGTTTGGTTGATGATTGATATGATCACACTTGGCTTAGGGATCCAAACCTAAGAGAACCCAAGTTTCTGGTACCTTCCTTTCCAGCCATTGCATAATTAGCGTTCAGCTTTCTTCGCGGGATCACCAGTGCTGAGAACCTCAGTTCTATGAAGGAAAAGGGAAGGATGGGGGGCAGTTGTCAGCCACATCTCAGAATGAGCCAGGAGTTAGCTCATTGTGGAAAGAGTGGGTGGGAACCTGCCTTGGTGATAATAGTGGGGCACGAAGGGCACACTCTGGATGGAGAGGGTGTCCCTGGAGGATCCGGTTGTGCTCTGCATGCATTCCAGAGCCTGCCTCTTTGAGCTAATTACTGTCAATAAATGACAGGTATTCAAAAAAAATACCCACAGTTCAAGGGCACAGAACAGAAGTGAGGTGGTGAACATCCTCAAGGGTCCACTAGTGTAGGAGGCTCAGGATAATCTTACAAACCCGATATCATGTTCGGTGATTCAGAAGCAGAGCTGGAAGGACTCATAGGCCGGCTGATGCTTAAACAGCACTTCCTGAATGGCCCGAGTTCTGAACGATTGGGATCAGAACTCAGGAGGGTCTGGTTCGGTGAAATGAGGGCTTTCCTCAAGCTAGCACTCTGTGTGTGTGTATGTGTGTGTGTGTGTGTGTGTGTGTAAGAACCATTACTTATGTGAACATCTGACATTCCGGGCATGTGTCCCTCCTCCCCTAAAGCAATGCTGCCTTGTGCAGGACGTGGGTAAAACCAGCGTTTTTCATCTGATGATGGACACCAAGCTGTAGTCCAAAGTGTACTAAGAAATGCAGGTTCTAAAGGTTGGGAAGCGCTCCTGAGATCTCAGCAACGTGTGCATGTACCCGGCACCCTAACAGAAATAACTGGTTTATTCTTCCTGGATTTCAACCCCTGATTCTAGAACTGCTCCATCACTGCACTGCTCCCATCTCAGGGAATCTGAACTCCTCTCGGTGGGCACGTGACCAGGACTGGCCAATCAGTGTGCACCATCCAGCTGGCAGCTGAGATTCTGCAGGTGTGGTCCTGTGACCCAGCCCAGGACGCTTGCTCTGTTCTGCCCAGGCACTGAGCCCCGTGGGCAGTGCAGCAGCTGGTTGCTGCCACCTGGAGATGCCAGCCTGCCCTTTGCAGCCCTGGCTGTAGAGCCGAGCCTCTCTCTCACTCATCAGGTTCCTCGCAGAAGCCAGTCCTGATGAAATGCGTGCCTCGGCTCCAACACGGATGATGGACAGCTGTTTTCTGATGATGGCTTAATTACATTCACCCTGTCAGGTACCGATTTTCCCTGCTGAGGTTCAGCACATGAATTAGCAGTGCCTTCCCAAGGAAACTTGGTGCTAAGTTCTGCGTGGCAAACAGGGTCCCGGGACTTCAGTGGTCAAGGGCCCCCATCTTTTCTGTCTGGAGGTGGCCCTTCAGGGTTCCTGTTGGGTGCACATTCCCCAAGTCCAGAAGTGGAGGGAGTGCAATCCTGTTGGGGTCTTTGTGAAAGTAGGGGCTGGTGTCATGGCCCAGGGGGGCTGCCGCCCCTCTGGCTGACTCTGAAGAATCCTCTCTGGCATCAAGGCAGAGCCCCAGGCCCTTGCCCCCTGCTGGGCCCCACAAAGACCTTCCTTCAGCCAAGGCCACCTAGGGAGTGCTTCTATCCTTTGCCTCAACAGGTTTCCGAGTGCACCATGATACAGCAATGCACTGCAAAGCAGACCTGGGAGCTACTTGTCTTGCATAACTGACACCTTATACCTACTAACAGCAGTTCCTCCAGTTCCTAACCCAGCCCCTAAAAACCAACATTTACTCTCTGCTTCCATGGGTTTATTTTAGATGCCGCCAGTAAGTGACACCTGCAGCATTTGTCCTTCTGTGTCTAGCTCATTTGGCTTAGCTCTAGGTTCATCCATGTTGTGACTTGGTGACAAGCCTAGAGGTGACAGGTGCCAGGTAACCAGTGCATGGTCTGCGCCAAGAAGCAGAAACTTCAAGGGAGATGGGAGCTACAGAGGGATGTTGAGCACAAGTATCTCATGGGCAGATCTGTGCTCTAGGGCTGCCACTCTGGCTGCTGGCTGGAAATTGGATATTAGTGTGACTCCAGCTGACCCCTGCAGAGCACCCGAAGTGCTTTAAATTGCTGAGTTACATTGACTTATTTCAATGTATCCTTTTAGAGAGTCACTCCCATTTCACACGTTAGGAAAATGGGGAGCAAAGAAGTGAGTTAGCTTGCCCAGCCTCAAACAACCACTAAGGGGTGGAGCCAGGACCACCCTAGAGTGGCCCCAGAGTCTTTGCTGTTAACTGCAATGATCAACTTTAGGAAATTGTTTGCACTAGGAATCTGCTTATCCTGGGCGGAGAGTCCCCTTAAAGGAACACAGATTCCTGCAGAAGCCATTTGAATTCAGACCCGCACACAGAAAGTTCAGAAAAACTAAGTCCCTAATTAAGAGTGGAAGCAATGGTTCTGCTGGGCATGGCTGGTGTGTCAGGTGATGCGTGCAGCTCTTGAACATCAGTGTGCTGCTGTGATTGGCAGAACAATTCTGGTGTTACAGAGCTGATTGTTGCCATTTTATAGATGAGGAATCTAAAGCCCAGAGAAGTTAAGTAACTTGCCCAAGGTCACAACGCTCTTAGATTGAAGAGTGGTCTTCCCTGAAATTTTCCCTTATGTCAGGAAGGATCCAGGGTCAGATAAGAAGGAAGATCTAAGAAAAGGAGAGGTGAGACTAAGCTGTTCACAGTCCATCCAGAAACAGAAATGACAAAATAGGTGAGCTTAAAAGGAACCCGCCAGACACCATTTCTCTAAGTTGGAGGCCATTGGTCTCCTTTTTCAAAAAATGTTTTTGTTGTGCAGTGGAGTCGGGCACAGCGGTGGGTTCATTTTGACATTATTATACAAGCATGGGGTATCCATTTGCTTCATTTCAAATACCTTCCCCTGTCCCTCCCCTCCTCCCTCTCCTGTTCCTTTTCCTCTATTGGTCTTTCTTTTATTTATTTCTTGGTTTTCCAACTGGTGCATTTTAGATATATGTAAAATTGAAACTCTCTGTGGGGTATTCATATAGGTACACAGTGTAATTTGGTCAATTTCTCTGCACTGTTTGTCTCTGTTGCTCTCCCTCCTCCCTCTCCTCCCTCTGCTCCACAAATCTCTCTTCTATTTTCATGGAATCCTCCCTCCTCCCTTTTTAAAAATTTCACTCTAATTCAGGAGAGAAAACATTTGACTTTCTGAGTCTGGCAGATTTCAAGTAGCAGGATCTTCTCCAGTTCTCGCCTTTTACTAGTGAATGACATGGTGTCATCCCTCTTTGTGGCTGAGTAGAACTCCATTGTGCACATTCACCACATTTTCTTACCCACTCATCTGTTGATGGGACCTGGTTGGGTCCACGAGTTGGCTATTGTGAATTGTGCTGCTATAAAACTTGACATGCTTGTTTCCCAATCGTACGCTGACTTTAGTTCTTTTGGATAAATACTGGGGACGGGGGTAGCTGGGTCCTATGGTGGTTTCATTCCTAGTTTTATGAGGATTCTCTCTACTGCTTTTCACAGTGGCTAATTTGAAGTCCTACCAACAACATGAGTGCACCTTTCCCCACCCCATGCTGATGAGCATTTTCTTGTTTTTGAATTCTTTGTGATTGCCATTCTAACTGGAGTGAGATGAAATCTCCATATAGCTATGTTCTGCATTTCCCTCATTGTTAGGGATGGTCAACATTTTCTTTTTACATATTTAAACATTTATTTATATATTTCTTGGCCATTTGTTGTTCTTCTTTAGATAAACATGTTCAGTTCTTTTGCCCGTTGAAAGATTTGTTATTTGTTTTTTCTGGTGTTGAGCTCTTGAGATCTTTATATATTCTGGATGTTAGTTCCTTATCCGAGGAGTGGCTGGGAAACATTCTGTGGGTTCTCTTTTCACACTCTCGTTTACTTTACTTTACAGAGACTTTTTAATGAATGTCATCCCATTGACTGATTCTTGGTTTTCTTTCTGGAGTCTGAGGGTCTTGCTGAGGAAGATGGCACCTGTGCCAATATGTTGGAGTATTGCATTGATCCTGTTCCTCCTGGCACTCACAGATTTCCAATTCCTAAGTCTTTGATCCATTTAGATTTGACTTTTGTGCAGGGTGAGTGACAGGGACCGAGTTTTATTCTTCTAATTATGGATATCTAGTTTTTCCAGCCCTATTGCTTAAAAAAAAACAATCTTTTCACTGGCATATGTACTTGGCACTTTTGTCAAGTATCCTATGGCAGGAACTATGTAGGTTTGTCTCTGTGCCTCTGTCTATTCCATTGGTTTTCAAATATGTTTTGATGCCAATACCATGAAGTTTTTGTTACTGTAGGTCTGCAGTACAACGTGAAGTCAGGAATTGTGATGCCACCAGTGTCACTCTTCTAGGTCAGGATTGTGTTGGCTATTCCGGGTCTCTTACTCTTTCATATGAATTTTAGGATTTTTCTCATTCTGTGAAGAATGTCATTGGTATTTTAGTGGGATGGTATTAAACCTGTGTATCACTTTTGATGATATGGCCATTTTAACAGTGTTAAGTCTGCCTGTCCATGAACAGGTGAGGTTTTTTACCTTCTAATGTCTTCAATTCAGTGTTCTATAGTTTTCATTGTAGAGATTGCTCACCTCCTTAGTTAGATTTACTTCCAAATATTTTTTTAAATTTTTTTGAGGTTATTGTGAGCAAAATAATTTTCCTTATTTCTTTATTGGCACGATCATTATTAGAGTATAAGAAAGGTATTGATTTCTTAACGTTGTTTTACATTGATCTTGAATCCTGCTACTTTGCTGTAATTGTTTATCAGCTTTAGAAATCTTGTGAAATTTTGGGGTCCTCTGCATATAGGATCATGTCATCAGTCGACAGATCATTTGACTTCTTCTTTTCCTGTTTGTCTCTTTTTTAATTTCCTTCTCTTGATATTTTCTCTGCATAGAACTTCAAGAATTATATGGAATAGGAGTGGTGAAAAGTGGACATCCTTGTCTTATTTGTGATTTTAGAGAAATCAGTTTTTCTTCATTTAGTATGTTGATCTTGGATTTGTCACAATCGCCCTCATGCAGTTGAGGTGAATTCCTTCTAACCCTAGTTTCTCAGTGTTTTTAATTTGAACAGGTGCTGGATTTTGATCAAGGCTTTTTTCTGCCTATATTGAGATGTTCATTCCCTTCCTGTTTTTAATTCTATTTATGTGCTGAATTACATTTGCTGATTTGTGTGTATTGAACCATCTTGCATCCCTGAGATACAATCCTCTTGTCTATGTGGTATGGTCCTCCTAATGTGATTTTTTAATTTTTTAATACCTTATTTATTTATTTATTTATTTTTTTTGTGGTGCTGAGGATCGAACCCAGTGCCTCATACATATGAGGCAAATGCTCTGCCACTGAGCCACAATCCCAGTCTCTCTTAATGTGCTTCTGAATACAGGTAGCTAATGTTGTATTTAGGATTTTTGCATCAGGGATATATTTTATTAAGGATATTGTGTTAATAAGCAATATTGTTCTGAGGTTTTTCCTCCTTGCTGTCAGGCTTCATAGCATGAGTTTGAGAGTGTTAATCCTCTTTTCTATTTCATGGACTAATTTCTGGGAGATTGACATAATTTCTTCTTTTTAAATCTGGTAAAAGTTGGCTGAGAATCCATCTGGTCCTGAAAAAAAAATTTTTTTGGTCAGATTTTATTTCAATCTAATTGCTTGATATTGTTCTGTTTAGGTTTTCTTCATTTTCTTGGTTTTGGGTAGGTCACATTTGTCTATGAATTTAAAAGCATTTTCTAGGTTTTCCAGTTTATTGGAGTGTAAATTTTCAAAACATTCCTAAAGATCTCCCGGGTATCAGAAGAGTCATTGGTGATATTTCCCTTCTCATCTCTTCTTTTAATAATTTAAGTCTTCTCTCTCTTTTGGTTAGTTTTGATAAGGGCTTATAAATCCTGTTTGTCTTTTTAAAGAGCCAAAACTCTTTGTTTCATGAATCTTCATATTTTTATTCTCAATTTCACTAATTTTGGCTCTAAAATATTTTCTGTATTCTACTGATTTGGGCACTAACTTGTTCTTCCTTTTCTAACACCTTGAAGGGTAGTGTCAGATGGCTTATTTGATATCTTTATTTCTTGAATGTAGGCACAGAAAGATATAATCTTTACTCTTAGAACTGCCTTCACACTATCCCATAGATTTTAATGTCATATCTCTGTTCTCATTTGTTTCTTAGAATTTTTAAAAATTTCCCTCTGATTTCTTCTATGATCCATTCATTATCCAGAAGTGTCTTATTTAATCTTCAGTTGTTGCAATGTTTTCTATTTTTTAACTTGTTAATGATTTCTAATCCAATCCCAATATGACCTTACAGGATGCAAGGAATTATCTCTGTTTTTTTTTTTTTTTTTGTATTAGCTAAGACTTGCTTTTTGTCCTAAAGTATGCTCTGTTTAAGAGAAAGTTCCACAAGCAACTGAGAAGAAAGTGAATTCAGTTGTTGATGAAGTATTCAAAAGATGTCTTTTAGGTTCTTTTGATTAACAGTTTTTAAAAAAATATTATTTTAAAATTATTTTTAATTGTTCTGGAGAATCTTAGTTTTTCCTCTGAATGACCTATCCATTAGTGACAGGAGTGTGTTAAAATTATCCAGTATTATTGTCCTCGGGCCTATTTGAGTCTTTATATTTTGTAAGATTTGAAAGGTAATGTTAGATGACTTATTTAAGATCTTTTTTTTAATGTAGGCACAGAATGATATAAACACAGAATGGTTTTATGGCTGTAGTTGCACAAATGTTTGAGACATGAACATTCACTCCCATTCTTTCTTGTTCGATGATTCCTTCAACCATTATGAATTGACCATCTTGATGTCTTCTGAATAATTTAAGCTTGACTACTTTGTCTAATATGAGAGAGTAGCTACTCTTGCTCACTGTTGGCCTCCATTTGTATTGGATGTCTTTGCCTATAGAGTTTATCAACAACATCATTGGGTCTTCTTTTTTAATCCACTATGTCAATCTATATCTTGTAATGGGAGTTTAAACCATTCATATTCAATGTTACTATAGAGAGATCATTTTTAAATAAAAAATGCTATTCTGTTTTATTTCTATGTTCGAGAGTGACTGTCCCTTGACTATTCTTCTAGCAACATTCATCCACATGCTGACTCTGGCATTTATTTTTAATTTTTTCTGCATGTTGGACTTTACTGAGTGTGCTTTGTAGTATGGGATTAATGGTTATGAATTCTTTTTATTTCTGCTTATCATGGAAGGATGTATTTCACCTTCAATTATGAAGTCTAGTTTTTTGCAGGATATAGTAATCTTGATTGGCACTTGTTATCTTTTAGGGGTCAGTATGTATTATTTGAAGTCCTCCTGGCTTTTAATGTCAGGCTGAGAGATCTGAAGAAAGCCTCGTTAGCTTACCTCTAAATGTGACACACAATTTTTCTCTTGTGGCTTTTAAAATCCCTCCTCAGGGGTTTCTTCATATTGTCTTTGAATGTTGGGCTGTGAATGCAGGCCCTCTGTGGGCAGGCTGTGGTGCAGAAGCCTCCACCCTGGCTGATGTCCATCCTGGGGTACCATCCCCATGGCAGGGTTGCAGTCAGCCCACCTTCTTCTGAGCTCCCACAGCTGGCAGCCATACATCCCTGAGCTCCCACTCCCCTCTGCTGGGGCTTCTTGGTAGTGGTGCTAAGAGTTTATTGGTTGTATGTTACTGGGGGTCCTGTGGATGCAGGCTCTGTGGGGGTGGTCTCTGACCCAGAAGCCTCTACCCTGGCTCCTGCAGATCACCAGGGTTGGCTCATCACTGACAGGGGTGGGATCTGAGCTCTTGCCGATGCTGTGGGAGCACTAGATGGGGGTTAGCACCCTTTGAGAGTAATTAGCTCAGCTCTGCTCCACCCCACTCCTCTTGCCTGAGGTGATGGGGAGGGGGTTTCTGTAACATTCTTCTAGCAAAAATCCCTGTACAAGTTCCTTCTAGATGGATTCCTAAGACAACCCACTCCAGAAATGTTCCCTTTGGTTTTATTTGCTGCTATCAGAAGATGGAGAGAAGCTGTATTAATTTAATTTCTTCTAGGGGGATTGGCTATGGACTGTACCAAGTGGCCGCCCTGCCCAGCACGGCTCTCCACCTGCACATTGGGTTCAGCTGCTTGACCTCCTTTGCAGTCTTTGCTGCTCCTCCCACTTTAACTTACTCTGCTTCTCTTTCTAGCTGTTGTTGAGGAAGTGAGCTGAGGGCTTTTTCTCTTCCTCTTTCTCTCTATCCCTGCCCCCCGTCCCCCTATTCCACCCTGGTCAGGGTTTGGGGTCAAGGAATTCTGTCCTTATTTTCTACTCCTGTGGTCTAATTTCAAATCCCTCTAAGTTCTGACCTGCCCAACATTGAGTTCTAGAAGTCCCCTCTGGGCCCTTTTGCTGCTTTGCTTCTGGGCTGTGGAAGAGTCCAGGGTGGCTTCCTGTACCTGCTCTGCCATCTTCCGGCTGCCCTGGGTCCCTTGTCATCTCATGGTGGCTTCCTCCTCTGTGCTTCCACTTGTGCCTCCTCTGGTCCTGGCTCAAGGGGCTGCAAGTCTGGAACCTGTGACATCACAATACACGTGCCCACCCCCACTCTAGCTTAATGCCATTGAGAGCATCTGATTGGCCCCTGGGCAGCCAATAGCTTGACAGGTTTTGCTGCAAATGTTCACCTTGGACACCAGAGAACACGGCCTTCCTGAGTGAAATTGGAGAGCAGCAGGTTGGGAGACCTCTTACAAACTTTAATTTGGGGAGAGCCATTGGAACAAGAGGTATGTGACATTTAGGACTTTCTACAGACCCAGGGACAAGTTTTATTAGATATGTGAAAACAGATCTGGTCAGGAAAGCTGAATCAAGCAGCACACAGACAATGTACCCTGGGTGCTGTTGTAACTGTGTTTTTTCCCTCAATCTCTCTGATCAAATAAGATCATCTACTTTTCAAACTGGAGCACTGTCTGATGGCTTTTTCCAAAAGCAACTTATTTTAAAATTATCTAGGTCCATGAAACCTACATGACAAGCCAAAAGCCAATAGCTGCTTGGGAGTTTTGGTAGAGCTACAGGAAGTGGATCTCAGGACAGTAACTATGTTGCTACTCTCTGGTGGGAGCTAATAGCATCACAGCTAGAAATCACCTATCTGAGGGTGGTTTGCTCTGCATAAATAACAAGACCCGAGAAACCCCAGAAAATGTTCAGTGTTATTTCCTGCATGTGTATTTTATTCTTATTTATTGCTGCTACAATGTTGGATTGTTCTGAACGCTGATGGAAGTCCTGGTAAGTTCTTGAGTAAGCTCAGTTTTTCCAAGATTGCACCCACTTTCTCCCTCTGCTGTTCTCTACAGTGAGTGAAGTTTTAATTTCTTCTGCATGTGTGCTCATGATATCAGAATCCATTATTTCCCCCTTCAGTGTTTTCTACTGATATTTACTGAAATATTGTTTTGTCTACATATAATCCACATCTAAGTTGCCCACATTCCCTGGGTGGGAATTCCTTCAAAATTTATGTTTTTTTTATTATTGCTGCCCGCTTCACTCTGCCTCCAAGTAGAGGGTGGGAATTGATGTGGGTGCCAATTATTTCACAGTGCACCTTGCTTTTTAGTCACTGGTAGGCTATGAGCCATTCTACTGCCATTTGTTCTCATAATGACTCCTACAGAGGACAGACTCCATCTCCAAGCACATTTGGGGTATTTCTCACTGTGTTACAGCACTCACTGCCGCTGATGTACTTCTGTTAGCTATGTGATTCCATAATTTCTCAGCACTAGTTGGCCATTATTTCAAATCTGGCTCTGTTTTCTTATATGTGATATACAGCACTTTGTACTTGGATCAGCACCGTTATGTATTTTTCCTACAAAACTATTTTAAAAATCATTTCCCATGCATATATGATGTAAAAGTAGTTGTTTTCTCCCATAAATATTTTCTTAAGGAAATAGAAGCATGTTTTATGCTCTGTTATGTCTTATAGAGTCGGAAATAAACTCCTCCAGGATTTATCTGAAAGGGATACTGAATGTGTAAAAGGAAACTCGTGTTTAGCAAGCTCTGCACTTTTGTAAACTATCTCAGCTTAACTTCCAATAAGGTTGCCAGATAAGATGTAAAACACCAAGTTAAATTTGAATTTCAGATCAGCACCTACACTAAAATTAAGTGTTGATCTGAAATTCAGGATGAACTGGGCATCTTGTGTTTTATTTGCTCAGTGTAGCCCCCTATCCTTCGATGACCCTGTGTTGACTCCAACCTGGGTGGCTTTCTCTTGCCCCCCCCAAATCTGTAGCCAAAGAAAAGGATGACTCTGGACTGTGAAAATCTTGAAATACCCTTCAACACAGAGATGGGAAGGCTTAGCAATTAAAGTCCGGTTGTTGATGATCTCTCCTGGATGTATGAGAACAGAGCAGAATGAAGGCTATTTTCAGTTTATTCTGCATCAGATTATTAGGGTCGGGGTTGGAGTCAGACTGGAAGGAACCCAGGTCATCATTTATTCCAGCGTGGTTGACTGGATGGGGAGAACAGATCTCAGCCCTGTTATCAGCAGGGCCTAGACTTCTAGGGCCACCCCTAGGGGGTTACTTCACATAACTGGTGGGTGTTTTCCAATTATGACTCATGTAAGATGTGCAAGATGGCATTTGGGTGACAGGCAGACTGGAAAGAGCCATATGGGCTGAGGCTCTGCAGGGCCAGGGGTGGGAGGGAAGGAGGGAGTGGGGATTCAGGGAGGCTCCTTTGGGAGCAGCCTACGCATTTTCTCTAGCTCCTAGATGCTGGTGGAAGCCTTCTCAAGCTCTCCACTTGTGTTACCATTTTTCCTGACATCAACTAAGAGGAGACCCTGGGAACAGGTTTCTCTTATACACCTGCCTTCTCTGCAAAGGGAAACCAAAGGCCAATTTCTGCCACAGACACATCCATCAGCCACTGGGACATCGTTTTGATAAATCTTCTTTTTAACATGAAGAGAAAATGTCACTCTTCTCTTGCTAATCTCCAATGCAAACCTAACATTTTGGCTTCACATTTCTCATGCCTATGCAACACAGCTTTCTAATTCCACACCACCCCACGTTAAGAATATCCTTTGAGCTAAACTCTTACAACCCATGATCCATAAGCAAATAGGATGTCGTGAACCAGGAGAGCTAATGTTTAAAGCAAGAGGAGAATCTGTGTGGACTGTAACTATCACCACATTTACTATCACCACATTTATTAATTCTCTGAATGCCAGCTTTTGCAAGTCTTCTCAAGGATAGGCCTAGCTGGAGAGTGAATCATCCCAACACCCATGAGCTCACCCCCAGGCTACCGCGAGACCATGTTGCTGTTGAACACTGGGCACCAAGCAGCTCTCTGCGAGTGCAGAAAGGGATGTAGGAAAGGCACATTCAGGGTCTTGAGAGCTTTCTGAGCTGATGAAATTCTTTTTTTTTTTTTTTTTAAATAGATGAAAACTAGGGAGGGTGTTGGTGACCTAGAGTCTGATCCATGCATTTTTGAAAACACTTGAGATTTGGAACTATTTCCCCAGCGCATCCCCTGCTGATGTGATTATTAGGAGTATCTCTTCTCACTGATCTTGATAGAGGGCTGCAGTCTCCAGGGACATGGAATCCCATCATCAGTGGATTTGTTATAAACCCCGACTCCTTTCCGTTGTGAAAGCTGGAGACAGAGCTGTGCTTTCTGCCTTGGCATTTGCTTCACTCTGCTGAGCTCAAGCCCTGAGATATTCTGTGGAGAAGCAGTCTGCACCGCTGAGAAGCAGAGAAGCCACTCGTCTGTCTTTCCAGAGGAGAAGGCGCAGGAATTTCAATTAAAAATATTTCTGTCACTTCTCCCCGGTTTCAGGAGCAGACAGCAGCTTCCAAAGAGAATGAGTTTTGGAAGTTTTTTTCTCAAATGTTCTCCATGTTCTGTGTTCAAAGTCGATGAAAATGCCTCGTGTTTTTCAGTGTACCCAAATTTCCACTTAAGATGTGCTATAGATGCAGCAGCCAGGGAGAGACGTGTGCTTGTTTAAAGGCAGACACTGGATGTTTCAAAAATATCTTTTTACCAATAAAGCCAAATTATGCCAAATAACCTGAAGGAATTTGGAAGGAAATCGAAGACAAACCTTTTGAAGACCATTTGATTTTCCCTTTGTGAGTTTGGGGGTAGGAAAGTGAGGACAGACCTGGGTGAGGGATCTTAGAGACCCTGGAGCTGGTCTCCATGGGGGGCCTCGTCTCTGCCCCAGGACTGGGAGATGCACCTTCAGAATCCAAGGCACAAGGTGGCGATCAGGCCACCTGGTGTAATCGTGGCCTCAGTGACTAGGATCAGGATGTAGTCTGCTTTAGTCAGCTATTTTGTTGCCATGACTCAAAGATCTGACCAGGACAACTGTAGAGGAGGAGAAATTTATTTGAGGGCTCACAGTTTCAGATGTCTCAGTTCATAGATGGCTGACTCGATTCCTCAGGGCTTGAGGTGAGGCTGAACATCATGGTGGGAGAGGGTGGTGGAAGACAGCTTCCATCATGGTGACCAGGAGGCAGAGAGAATCTCCACTCTCCAGATACAAATATGTACCCAAAGCCATGCCTGGATTCCCACCTCCTCCAGCCACCACTTCAGTTACCACTCAATGAATCCCTATCAGGGGAGTAAATCGCTGATTGGGTTAAGAGTCTTACAGCCCAATCAATTCTCCTCTGAACCTTTTTGTGTTGTCTCACACGTGAGCTTTTGGGGGACACCTCACATCCAAGCCATAACATGGTCTCTTCCTCAGGAGGTCGCTCACTCTTGGAGCAAGGTGTGTGTAGAAAGTGAGGCTTTCTCTTTACCTCTGTCAGGTGCTTGGTTCAAGGATGAGAGTCAGGAATTCAGCCCATACACACACATGGAAGCAACCGTCTTACCTGGATGGCCAAGTACAGAAAGCCGAGAATGGACCCCATCGTGACATCACATCACAAAGCACGTGGCATTCCGGTTCTACCAATTGACTTTTCCCTCTGTCCTCAGATGTCATCTCATATTCCTCCTGCCACATTTCCTTCCCTTGGAGGGATGACTCCATTAGTTATGCACCAACTACTGGAAACCTTGGCCGTGCTGAAATTGGAGATCAAGCTTCAAAATCAGTAGTGAAGACAGCGTGTTGCTCTTTCTCCAGGAAGAGAAGAGAATGATGCTGAGATTCTGAGAAGCTCTGAAAATGAATTTCATATCGCAGCTGAGCCAGGGATGTAGCTGGGATCTGGGATGATGGATAGAGAATCACCTGAGTCTGTATTCAGCATCATCATCTGGAATGATCATGGGGGCAACAGTTTTCCAGAAAAATCATTCAAGTGTGTGTACTTTAGAAGTATTCTTTTATTTTAAAAGTAGTTTACATTTACAAAACAATTTCAAACTGGTGTCGGCAGATCCCACACACCCCTTCTCTTGCCTGTGACAGTATCTCAGATCTTCTCTGTTCTTGACAGCATCTAAAGCTTAGGAGCACTGATTGTGTGCTTGGTAGACTGTCCAAGACTGGTTGTGTCCAGTCTCACGTCTAGTAGGTTTCATATGATTGCTTTTTCTTGGTTAGATGAGGTTACATATGGAAGGCCACAGGGGTAAAGTGCCCCTCCCATCACGTTGAACTCAGGGCACAAAATATAATCATGTCTTATCACTATGGATGCCATCCTCAATCATCTGACTAAGATAGCATTTTTAAACTTCCTCTAGTATAAAGTGACTTTTCCTTTCCCTTTCTATGCTTTACTCTTTGGAATGAGGTTCCCATCCACACCCACTTCCCATTTTTGAGGGTGAAGTGCATACTTAAACTATTAAGAATTCTTCTAAATGATACATTTTCTCCTCCATTTATTTACCTATTCAATTTCTAATTATGCCAGTATAGGTAAATGTATATTTATTTTATATTTGGGGGCAAGTGGATATTTATTTTATATTTTGGATAATATTTTGTTGCTTAAATTGTTCCAGCTTTGAACATTGAGAGCACTTTCCATTGTTTCCCGCATATTGCTTTGACATTACCTCATAGTGTAATTATTGTTTTATTTACTCAAAACACTTCCTTCATGTAATGCAAGAGGGTCCATGTTCATTTTACATCTATCCTGCCCAAGTCCTAGGATCTGGCCTTCTCCAGGGGAACTTGGTTTGCTCTCCTGGAGAATGATATTAGAAACCACACCATGAGCATTAGGTTTGCTCACTGTTGCTGGAAGTCATTGCTTCTCAGCCTCTTGACTGGCAAGGGAAGGAAATACACATATGCATACTAACCGTGCATGTATACATACCTACAGACATTTCTAGAAGCAGCTACTGGTGTTTGTATTAAGGTAAGCCTGAGCCCATACTCTTGGGCCCAGCTCTAACCCATTGCTACATCAACCATTCTCCCCTTTTCCCCTCCATTATCTGCAATTTTCCATCCCAACAGTGAGAAACTTGGCTCCTGGAATCATCCATCTGCTTAATTCTTCAATTCTTACTTGGATAGCAATAAATTCACAACCATGTGATTTGCCTGTGTGTTTTGAGATGTACCTATGTGTTTGAGATCTCACTTCCTTCTGAATACATCTGTTGTATGAATTATAGTAACTTATTGTACTTTCTCGTGTTGTCTGCTTCTCCTGATTTTGGACAATTATGAAGAAAGCTTCTACAAGTATTCACAGGTGGTGAATTCATGAATATAGCACTTCAAATCAGTTGGGTGAACACCTTGGAGCATGATTGATGTTTGCCTATTAATAATATATTTGTGAGAACCTGCCGAAATTTCTTCCACAATGGAGAGAACCTTCTGTATTTCTGTCAGTGCTGAGTCAGAGTGGCTGTCACTCTGCATTCTGGGCAGCCACAGTGTTTGTGTCAGTTGTCCAGAACTTCTCTAATGACACGCCACAGGCTTAGGACACCAGGAATTTGTTGTCTCACAGTTCTGGAGGCCAGAAATCTGAAACCAAGGTGTCAGCAGGACCATGCTCCCCCTGAAGGCTCCAGGGAGGGTTCTTGTCCCTGCCTCTCCTAGCTGCTGGTAGCCTCACATGGTCCTTAGCTTGTAGATGATGTCACCATGGTAGGGCTGTCTTCACATCATCTCCCTTCTGTGTGTCCATCTCTGTGTTTTATGAGATCATGACCTACCCTAATGATCTCATTGAAATGACTGATTACTGCTACAAAGACCACGTCTCCAAAGGTCACACTGTGGGCTGCTGAGGGGCAGGAGTTCAACTTATTATTTTTGGAGGACACAACTCAACCCATAACAGTCCACAGCTTTTAGGACTTTTTCCCACTTCAGTGTGTTGAACTTCTTTTCATAAGCTTACTGGCCACCTACGTTTCCTTTTTACTAAGGTTCCTACTCAGGTCCTTTGACCATATTTTAATTATACTCTTTGATCTTTTTGATGAATGTGAAGTGTTCTTTGAATATTTTGGATAAAACTGTTTAATTAGATATGGGTTTCAAAATATGGATTTCAAAATATTTTCTCTAAGTCTCTGATTATCTTTTCATTATTTGAACACTGTCACATGGATTTTAGTAAAGTTCAACTTAAAATTTCTTTCAAGGATTGTGTTTTTCTTTTCATATCTGAAAATTCATCAGGCCCAAGGCTGCTTAGATAATCTTCTCTGTTATCTTCTTTTACTGAAAGTACTTTTTTATGGTTTTGTGTTTTAAATTTATGTTGGGAATCATTTCAAGTTGAGTTTTGTGTAAGGTCTTAGGTCAGTGTCCACATTCATTCCTTGGCGGTATATGTCCAGGTGATCCAGCACCATGTGTTGAAAAGACTCTCTCCATTAAATAATTTCTTCTCCTTTATAAAAAAAAATCAGCTGATTACATTTATATAGATCTATTGCTTGGTTCTAACTCTGTTCCATTGACATTTGCTTAGTCTTTTGTCATACTGCTTGATTACTATAGCCATATGGTAAGTCTTGAAGTGGAGAAGTGTCAGTCCTCGACTATTCTTCTCAGCATTGTGTCAGGCATTCTGAATATTTTCATATAAATTTAGAAAAAATTTATCAATTTCCACAAACAATTTTATAGGATTTTGATTGGAATTGCCTTGAATCTACAAATCAAATTGAGAAGAATTTATATCTCAATAACATTATTTTCCTATCCATGAGCATGAACTCTAGCTTCATTCATTTAGTTCTTCTTTCATTTCTTTTATGAGAATTTTATAGTTTTCCTCATACATATCTCATTTATTTATTTAGATTTGTTCCTAAGTGTTTCATTTTGAGGTGCTAAAGTAAATAATGTATTTTAAATTTCAAAATCCAATTTTTTCATTGCTGGAATATGTAAAAGCAATTTGCTTTTGTGTGTGAACCTTATCTGCTGCAGCTTTATTATAATCACTAAAGCATTGTTGATTCTTATTGTTTGTTTGTTTGCATATACAACAGTGTTTTCTTTAGGGTTTTTCTTGTCATATTACCTTGCATAGGACTTCAAGTACAATGTTGAGTAGACATGAAGAGAAGAGTAATCCTTGTCTCCTTCCAGATCTTAGGGGGCTGGCATGGGAGACACATCCTTTTTCCACTAGGAATAGACTTTGGAAATTTTTTTTTTTTCCTGAAGAGCAGTTTGTTATGGAGAACATTCTGGGAATATTCTACAATGATTATTCCTTCTCTCTGACTTCCAAACCACCAGGGGGCTTTCCTCTGATTTTCACCATCAGATTCTGGAGGGACTGTTGACAGTGAAATCCATGGAAAGATGTCTTCCCTCCTGTATTCCCAGGAGCTCTGACTCACATTAGTCCACAGCAGCCACCATGATGACCACTGAAGTCTTTCTCCCAGCCTGTACACCAAGGTCTTCTGCTCAAGGCAAACAGATCTCAGCTGCAGCTTCTGATGCACCTGCCTGCACTGGCCTCAGGGTCCAGTTCCCTGAAACCTCAGTTCTCTGATAGACTGAGGAAAAGTTATTGTTGTTCCCTTTGTTCAGCTTTCACTTGTGTAAGGATGGAGGTGAAGACTACCAAGTTATAGTCATGTCAGAGCTGACACTGGAAATCTATTTCATGTTTTTATAAAGGCTGATGGCAACATACCAGACTGTCTCCTAGCCTGCTGCTAGGTCTTGATCCACAACTTGGAGAGCATAGAGCTCGACTGTCTCAAGAAACCCCCCTGCCTTTGGCTCCGGCACAGAGGTCTCTAGCAGAACTCATTAGGAAGGAAATAGAGGTGGCTGTTTTTCCATTTTCACTTCTTACACTTTATGTTAGTCTGTTTGCATAATTTGAGACCATTATTGAGAGAATAATTATCACAGTTGGGGTAATGAAATGCTTCTCAGTTAAGGTCACACCTGGCTGGAGTTGTCATCTTGTGGTTACAAATTTAATTGCTCAAGAGCTGTTGTGTGGGCTGGATTCCTCAGTATCTTTTAAATTCCTGGGGATTTTGTCAAAATGGTCAAGTTTGAGGTCGCATCTCATAAAGGAAAGAGAATTCAGGAAATCACTACACAACTTACATGGTTGATCAAGAACAGCAGCCTATTTAAAATCCTCCCTGGAATTCAGGGGTTTGAACTTGAGTGCTCCCTATTGCTTGAGGTGACCACTCACATCTTATTATGTATATTCAGGGGGCATTTCAGCAGCTCCCCCGGGGACCCGAAACTCAGGGAAACTGCTGTTGCTGGACGCTTCATTAAGCTTCCCAGATGGCAAATAAAATTTAAGGATGTGAGAACTATTTATTTAATTGTTTTATTTATTTATTTATTTTAGGTTGCAAAAGCAAGATAAGCTCATTGGCAAAATTGTTTACTATCGTGTCAAAAAAGAAAGAAACTATCCCCTTCCCCTATGCCCTGATTCTGGCACTGTTAACCGTTATAATTTTTGTGACTTTTTCTCTGGATGTCTATTTAAAAACAATAGATTTCCCCTCTATGGTGGTAACATGATGCACAATTAGGCTTATTCAGATTTCCCTCATAGTCTCTGTTGGGAAAATGAGAGAGATGCAGCTCAGAGCAGGTGACCCTGCTGACCTGTCCTGGAGTGAGATGCATTGGGAGCATGGATCTCCTGCCCCTTCTCGGTCTGAATTCCTGATGGCCTCTGGCAGCCTGTGTGGCTGACCACTCTAGGCACTTTACCCCTCTGCTGATGGGAAGTAAGATGTTCTCAAAGTGAACCATGACTGTACCTATGCGTCCTCAGCACCTTACCTTGCACGCCTTTGGTGGAGAATGGTGGACCCAGAATGTGCCTCTGTGCTGAGACGAGCATCTTTCCATCTGTCCTGAGAATAGTCAGGTCCTGTGGCATCTTCTCCCGACCCTCCCTCCTGCCCTGGGAGAGTGTGATTTATCTGACAGGTAAGCCTGGGTGGAGCAATGAAGCCTGCTCATCTCTGCAACTCCCCTCTGGCAGGGAGTGGTCCTGTCAGGAGGGGCCCAAATCCTGGGTAGAAGGACTGCTTGGGGGACCTGGCCCTGTGCTGAGCTCAGGCTCAGCCTATGATAGTCCTGCCACTAGAAGGGCAGGAAGTGACCTCTGGGCCTCCCCATGGGGCTCCTGTGTTTCCCACTCACAGGGGGTGCTGGGTATGCTCTAACCCCATCAAGATTGTTCTGCACCCTCTTGCCCTCCCTGTGCCTAGAGACACCAATGTTTGGATTGCATCATGAGCATCTCTGTCCTCTGGCTCCCTGTTTGGTGTGTCCTGGAGACACGTCCAGGAGAACAGAGGTTGAAAGGGTGGAAGTCGGGTATTTCCCCAGTGCACGGTCCTCAGGAGATATTCCAGACCCCCCCACCAAAGGCCACAGTTTCTGTCTAATGGTCCTGTGCATGTGACCAGCCTTCTCTGGCTCCAGAAACCTCTCCTACCCTTCCATCTTGCAGCACAGGAGACAGCTAACCTCTCTGCTCACACTGCCCCTGATATGCTACCCATTCTGGTCATACTAAATATTCTTCTTGCCTTTTAAAGCGTCCCTTTATCTATCTGTCTTCAAGTTACCCAGTCAGTGTGTATCTCTTTCCTCCTGGCCCCCACCTGGCACTATCTTCAGGAAAACTTATTTTATACTCTGTGCCTCTCATGCTGTGGGAACAGCCCAAGTCTCAGGCCAGCACAGCCTCAGCCCTGGAGGGAGGGAGGAAGGGATCTGCTGACAGGGGCTCTGGGACATGTGGGTGGAAGCTCCCTTTACTCCCCTTATTGTTTTCCTCTCATTCTAAAGTGTCCTTTTATTTGATTTTTATTTGTCACAACATCTGAGGCAGCCTGAATTCCTCCCAGTGCCCAAACCTCCTCCAAGAGTGACTTCCAGCTCCATTTCTGGGCAGGTTTGAATTGTGCATGGCTGCTGGCTGGCCTCACTGCCCTTCCTCTAGAGACCCCATTTCCCTCCATCATGAGCTTCTTCATGAGCAGATTATCTTCTATAGCCAAGTCTTGGGTGACTGCAGCCCTGGATGACAGACTGACAGCAGCCGTGTATAAGATCTTGGGCCACAGACAACTGGTGAAGGTGTCCCATTAACGAGGGTTTGAGGCATATCTGCTTTTCTAAGCCATTGTGATTTGAGATAATTTTTTTTGAAACAATAAAAAAAAATGAGCTGTCATAGTAGAAGCACAGGAATTTGGGAGTAGCTTAGAAGTGAGCAGGGCTCAGAGGCAGGGGCATTCTAAGTAGCATATTAGAGAAAGCCAAGGTGGCCTTGGTGGATTGTGGTGGTCTTGGAAGAGGCATCTGCTTCTGGGTACTGAGAGTTCAGGAGAATGTGGGAAACATGTCTTGGGAAGCTGGCAGAGGGAGTCCTGTTGCATCTCTGCATGAACTCAGTATTGCCCTCACCCGTGGGAATGCGGAGAGTAGCGATGTGACTACTGTGCTTGGCCGATCCTGAGCATCATGCTGAAGATGCTGTGGATTGGAAAAGATATGGGACAAGAGACAAGTCAGGAAAGGACTGTTTAAAAAGGAAGACAGGACTCGATGGTTTGTAAAATTCTCAGCCTCCTGCTGACAAAGAATGGTAGCATTAAAATGGCCCCCAAGCATGGGAGAAATGCAGGGCACTACCAGGAAAAGACTTCTTAGCGATGACCTGAGGGTCTGGCTGTAAGAACATTAGTAATGACCTTGGAAAGCACAAACATGGTACTGAAGAGGACTGCACATCACACAAAAGGCCCATCAGAGGGATTGGGCGTCCAACTCTTAATCAAATCACAGGGTTTCCAAGAAGCTTATGGGATTATGGCTTATGTAAGAGATGTTCATGTTTGCAGCTCTTACTTAATGGAGTGAACCTCCGTGGTATTCACAGGAGGTCCATCCAGAGCTAGAGGGAATTATACCTATGGATACACTGTCATCTTCAATTTAAAAGGATAGTGGCAACATCCCATCAAATCAGCAGTTGTGTCCCTCAAATTGACAGGAAGCATGCTGAGAGAGCCACACAGACACAAATGCTTGCTTTCTTCTGATCTTCTCCATCAAGGGTGGCACCTGGGGCTGGGAAGGATTGATTAACTCTCAATCAAGGAACTTCCATGGTGTTCCTGGCTGTAAGCCAGAGTGGCTATGGGCCAGTGGCTCCTTCAGGGCTCTCATGTCCTTCCTTTTGCATAGGAATGTCTATGAGGATTGTTCTACATCTGCTTGAACTTTGTGGTTGGATGTGTGGCATGGGGAGCAGGTGATTCACCTCATCTCAAAAGTCTCACAGTTGAGAGGACCTGGGCACACAGCTCTGTTTAAGATGTCCCATCCCAAAAGCCCCATCAGTCACCTCACCTGGCTTGGATCAGGAGACTCTTTGAGCGGATGCTGTCATGCCATAGTGAGGTGAAACTTTAATAGGCTATGAAGTAGCCAGGGTCTGGTGACCATATCACATCAGCTGACAGTCTTGAGAATTGTCCAACATAGTTTTTGTGTCTTGTATTTTCCTTTTGGGTCATGAGGAGTGAAGTTTCAGGCTAGAAATTTGTTCCACGAGTTTTGGCTGTGCTTGGCATCATCACCAGCTTCACAGGTGTTAATTTACCCAACCGACTTCCTGGCCTCCCTTTTGCACATCTGGACCACCCTGGAGCCCTGCGGGAGGTAACCCTGGATGCTACTCTCCTCAGATACTGAACTTTGAACTTGTTTTCATGAATTAAAATTCTGGTCCAGTAATAATTCCTTATCCCAAGCTGCAGTAATTACAGACAGGAATCTGTATTTACTGTATAATTGGAGGGTTTGCCAAAAAAGGAGCAGGAACTTATGAAAGATGTTTGACCTAGTGTGTAAACAATTGAAGCTCAAATAATCGTTGCTTCTAGTTAGGAGGGAATCTCCAAAGCTCACTAAGAACCTTCTAGAAACTTCCAGCCACTGGACATCCATTTGGGAGGCTCAGGTTAGTGAATTCTGACTGCTGTTAGGGGAACACAAGCATTCAGATGATAGCAATGTGTGTGAGAGGAGAAGCTGACAGGTATACTAAATTCCCAGAACCCAAACCCAGAACCCAAATGGGGGAGGATGGGATCCCAGAGCAAGGCCCACAGTGACTGCAGGCCAATCCCTTGTCTCTCCAGATGCTTGACTTCCAGGTCACGCTGTGGTCTACAGTAAATGTGAATGTGAATTGAAGAAAGTTGACATGACTGAATTTAAAGTTTTGGTGTTTGAATGCACATTTGAAATTACTTGGACACTACATGGGAGCATTATACCATCTTTTTATTGTAGAAAAACCAAACAACAGATCCCACAAGATCCCACACACAGAGGCACTGATCAAGTATAATCCATTCACATAATTAATCAATCAATTCTCATGTCACATCTCTATGATGTATGAATGGCATCATCTGCAATATGATCTGACAGCTCACGGACCTGGTTGATCTTAGGCTGAAGGGAAATTACACTATTGAGCCCAGTCTCTGAGGTGGGACGGGGATGCCCACAGACGGATGGTATGGATCAGTGTTTCTCCTAATGACTGGGTCTGCTTCCTGCAAGAGCAGGAAGTGGTGTGGGGCCAGGAGTCCTGCCAGATGCCCTGGCTCTGCTGCTTTCATTCTCTGTTCACTCTAACACCTTGGTTTTGTGGTGGTATCTAGACAGTGGAATCTGAAAATGACTGTGGTATGTGAGACTGTCCCTCACCAAAGTCTGAGGGAGCTGCAGGCCCTCTCCTTCTCCCCTGGAGAAGATCAAACAGACTTGGCTTCCAGTCCTGCTCTGTCACCCTTAGCTGTGTGGTATTGGGCAGGTAACTAGGCCTTTCTGGGCCTCCTCATGGGAGTAACAATGGCGCCCCAGGGGCTACCATGCTGGATTAAGTGAGATGCTTTGTTGGAAGGACCCAGCATATACCAGGTGCTCCCTCCCTTCCCCTGGGTCTGGACAGTGCCCTCGCCACTATTTCTGAGATGACATGTGAGCTTCTTGGGGGACTTGATTCTGGCTACCACACTTGGGGTTAATTAGTTCCTCATGAGAGAATCCTTTTTGAGTTCCCTTCCCCAGTTTTGGGCTCTCTATGTATGATATCTACTAAGTAAATGTCATGGATCAACTACAAGGCACAGGAGCGGGTCTCAGTGAAGCAGTGCTGTCCTCTGGCTCATGGGCTTCACCTGTGGTGTCCAGAGAGCAGGGGCTTAGCAGGAAGTGGCATTTCTGGCTACCATAGGACTGGATGCCATATCTTTGAGGAGGTACAGGGAAGGCAGATTAGTGCTGTGGTTTGAAATGTGAACCCCACACTCCAGTTCTCCTGAGGTCCAGTTCTATGCTTTACAAAGTCTTAACATACACGTAACATTTTGATGTTTAAATGGCATTGCCTTAAAAAAGTACTAAAATTGTGACCCCATAGAGTCACAAGTGGGGAGGATTAGGTGAATTAATACATGTAAAAACAAGCTCACAAGCAGACGCCTGAGTGTTAGCTCTTACTGCTCTGTGAGAAAATTAAGTAATGGGGATTCCGTGTAATTGGTTAATTACACTTGCAACAAAATCTGAGCCTTCTTAGGCAGTCTTGACATTAATTGGATGGTTTTGTGGTCTTGAACCCACGGTGGAAGCAGGTGAGGGTCACGGGGTGTGGGAGGCTAAAGCTCAATCCCGGTTCCTTATGTTCCCACCAAAGAAATTCAAATTTAAAGTCAGACACCAAAAGCCACCCAAGAGAACTTCATTATGGGAGAAAGTAAAGTGAAATGAAGGTGAAGGTAAAGTGAGGCTCAAGCAGAAAGCACTCTGGAGAGAGAGAGCAGGTGATCACCAAGCGGAGAACCCCCAAGGACCCAGTGCTGTTCCCACACGTGTGACTGGGATGTGCGCCGGAGGGGCAGGGACCACATTCTGCATTCTGCCCATCAGGTGACCAGGTTCTCCTTCACTTTGCCAGGTGGTGGAGTTGGTGACCTTAGCTGGTCCTCTCCAGGGGGCCTCATCTACAGGTCAATCCGTCCTGGGGTCAGTACTAGTCAGGAGTTCTCCTAGTGTGCCTGTCCCACTAAAGGATCCCCCTTTCTGAGACAGAAAGAGGCACGTGGGGCCATGGCTTCTAGTTCTATCTTGACCTTTATGGTCCCATAAATCCCCTTTTCTTGAAGAATTTCTCCAATTAACTCATTTTCCTTCTATTTGCTTACTCTCGAGGTCTGTGTACCCAGAGCTTTCCTACGGGTTATCATCTGCTGGGAGGTATTTACTCATCTGCTCTGGAAGTGTGAGAAACTTGCTCACCTACCCAAACCCAAACAATGAACTAGGAGACAAAAGCCAGGCTTTATACTGAGGGTCCTGCATGAATGGGTGTCTGGGTGGCAGGCAGGCCCAGGGCAGTCACAGTCAGTGTTTTATTCCCCAGAGTCCCAGGGTCCCTACCTGGTTCCTCCTCAGGGTGTTCAGTCTCCCTAAATGTCACCTAGGTCTTACTGTGTCCGACTGGGTTCTTTGAAGAAGTAAGCCTTTAGTTGTCCTCACCTGCCTTTGTTCTCCTGGGCTGAGAGCATCTTAGGTTTGTCTCTGCTGGTCAGGCTGGCCCTTCCCCCACCTCCTGCTTGTCAGGGCCATTGACCTGTCACACTCCAGTGTTAACTGCTTTTAGCTTTCCACTCTGCCCTCTCCTGCTGCTTTCCTTACATCCCAATTTGACATTCAAGGCTAAGTGCTGTATCTGGAAAATGAACCACCAGACTCTCTCTCTCTCACAAGTCCCCTCTTTTTCTTTGGATAACCTTGGGTCTCCTTTGCATTTTTGCTCCTGTACCCTTTGGTATGGCCACCCATCCTTGCCATATTAACTTTTCAAGATGGAAACCACCCAGGGTCATGTTTTTAGCAGTTTGTAGAGCTGCCTAGGTCAGGAGCCCTCGGTAGGACCCTTCCCAACTCGGTTGATGCTCGTCTTCTTTCTAGGTCTTGATTAAAACCAAGTTAGCAAGCTGGAGGTGGTGACTACGAACCCTAGAGGAGGAGCCTGAGCAAGGAGCCCTTTACCTTGATGGGTGGTAAAGTGGAACATAGCCCGAGCAAATATTCTTTCAGAAATTGGTCTTTAGTTTCCATGGTAAGGAATTCTGTAGTTTTTCTCAAATAAAGGAGCCCATATAGCAGCTCATAATAATATAGAGCTAAGTAATCACAGTAGCAAAAACAAACAAACAACAAAACAAAAAACCAGAAACAGATCAATCTGCCCACGGAGGAGGGTAGGAAGATTTGTAGGTCTCAAATGGACTCAAAACAAACTTGTGACTCTGACAGATCTTTGTGTGAGATTTATCAGGCACTCCTGCATAAAAATCCTTTCTTTCTAAACTCCCAGTTTTACTTACTTTTGGGAGGACTGACATATATATACATCTCAATTAACAATACAGGACCATTGTGTTAACTTTTAAATGTCCATGGTGGTTGTGTTCTGTTACATTCTCCTGCCAGGTGTTTAAGGCCAAATTGGTTTAATTGTTATTAAGAGTCAGCTGAGACTGGCCAGGAATGGCTCTTGGGAACTCATGAGAAGACTCTTGGCTCCTTTGGCTTATTCCTACCATTGTGCCATCTGCCAGGACGGGTCAGGGTCTGGCTGACCATGTGTGGCTCCCCTTGGAAGCATCAGGGACATTTCCTCTCTCCCTGATCCTTCTCTGGGCCGAAGGTGCACTGATTCTCTAGGGTCCTCTCAATCCCTCTGATGGGGAGGTTGGGTGACCCACTGGAGATGTGGGACCCTTAGAGGGGTCCCTGGATCCTGGCTGAGCCTCGAGGGCAAGGGCCAAAATACTGTCTGAGTTTTACTTGGCCATTTTCCTTCCTTGGCTTCTGTCTCTAAGTTTTGGATTTAAACATCCAGAAGACTGGTTTCACAGTCCTGAAGTAGGAGTACTGGACTTTAACTCTGTGTCTATGATCTTACAGTTCACCCTCCATTTAATGAGGGTCAGCATCAGTACCGGAAGTCACCCTAATGTCCTGTCTGTCTTATAGCTGATGGCATATTACCTGAAACAAACCCACGTTGTTCTGAAAGGCAAAACACTAGCAAGGAGAAGTTGTAAAGTTTTACAAGGAAAATACAAAATAAGTTAACAAGGAGCAAAAACATATTAAATTTGTATAATAGCTTTCAACCAATAAACATTATATATATATATATATATATATATATATATATATATATATATATATATATATATATAATATGATTGATGTATTTTTGATATCTATTTTGCCTCCACAAAGATCCATAAATTTATCAACTCAATCACATATGGATTCTTTACAAATTTTACTTTCTTTTAAAATTTGTTTGCAACCTTAAATACTTTTTATAATTTACCCAAGCTTTCTTTACTTGGTTTTGTATCATATCCCTTGTTCCTTTCGAGGTCACAGTAATCCTTATAATAAGTCTATCTTTTGAACATAACTTTAAGTGAGCATAAGTCAGCCTTCCTTGGAGCCATGCTGACATGGAGTAGGGTGAGGGGCAGAGCCTTATCTCAGGTGCTGTGCTCTTGACAAACGGCATAGTTCAACACTGCGTCTGCATCACGAATCAAACAAAGCTGTGAGGGCTCCTAACTCATTTTCATTAAAAAAATGTAAAAACATTTCCATGTTCTACATTGTCAACCTTAAACTCAGGCTTCTCCTCATTATCTTTCAAAAATGCATGTACATTTCCATCCCAGGGTAAAAAACAACATAAAATATTATATATAATTTACTGATAACAGGTTACCTTTATCCAGTAACAGAACCTTAGATGACATAAATAAACACCAAACAAATCTGTTATTTTTATATAAACCTGAAGAAGACTTTTGCTACAGATAATTTTAGTTTGGAGAACACCAACTTGGTAAATTGCTCTTCTCAGCTTTACATTGTAAAAGACTTGTGTACATAGAGAATATGAATACGTGGAGTACACAAAGAAGCCAGTAACAGTGTCACAATCACAGAGGTCCTTATATTAACTAAGTTTAACTTTTAAAAAAAGGTTTAGAATCCATAGTGCATGATAACTAGAATCACAGGTCTGTATAGGTTAGCGACACTAGCAAAAAGCAAAGGACAGTCTTAAATCTCACACACTTAGGAAACAGTGTTAAGGATCATAAATAGAAAAAAAATAGCTTTTACTGGCCACCTTGCCTGTAAACCTATATATGCTTTCATTTTACAAATTTAACAGAACATTTAGACAAGCCTCAGACAGGCATATTTAATTTCAGATGTATACCTATCTCTAGCTCCATGGATTTATGGTGGCAACTACATTATAATAAGTGAAAATAACTATTATTTATTTAATTAGTTGTGGAGGATTCATTTAAAAGACTTTAAAATGAGCACAAACCATAATTCCTTTGAGATTTCATTTCCCTATAAATAACACCCAATGGACACAAGAAATTATCTTGATGAAAAATAACAGATCAATGTTTTTGATTTTTGTTTCATATCAGTACATTAAAATTTAACCTTAGAAAATCCCTTAAATAATTTTGGCTGACTGTGCTTATTATAACCGACTTAATCACATGCACAAACTTAGCTTTATCTTTCACAAGTCTTCTGCAACCTACTTAGACATTCTACAACTTGTTTACATTCTTAGTTTTGCCCTTTTTTTAAATATTGGACTTTAACACACACAAATATATATATATATATATATATATATATATAAAATTATTTCTCAACCAAACAACATTTCTTTTTCTTTCCAATTTTTCATAATAAAATATACTATAACATCTATACTGATAACATCCTTATATCTCTTTTTTTTTTTTAGTTTCATACCCTTTCTTAAATTCACATTCTGAAAAAATCCTCATGAAATTTTTGAACTTAGAAAAATTATTCCTTTTTTAATAAGAGGAAATACTTTGTGCTTTTTAAAACACTTTAATCAAAACTGAGCTGAAATGTTTTATACTCTTTGCATATAGAATTATGTTTGTTAGAATTTTAATTCTTAGTAACCTTGTTTTAGTTTAGATCCAGAAGCAAAGCAAACTTATGAAAGCACATTTACAATTTATGAAAGTACACTTAATAGATTTACCAACTTTTCCATTTACCAAGTTAATAGATCCAAGTATATTTTACCTTATGGAATTTAAGAAGACAATAATATCTAAATTTAAATTTAGTAGTTGATGTTTTAGTATTTTAGCTTTGCAAATTGATTAGATTTCTACTCTAATAAACACATTTATAATTGTTTATTCCACTTATGTTAAATCTAATTTATTCATTTTTAATTTAGGTTACACATGAAAACCAAGGTATCATACAAGTTTAATTCACACTCTAAGTCTGTTGTTTCTGCCAAAGACAAATTCTTAAAAGCAATGGATATGCTGATTTTTTTTGTCCTTTTGTCCTTTTGTCCAGTGGGATAGCTGGGTCAAATGGTGGTTCCATCCCGAGTTTTCTGAGGAACCTCGGTACTGCTTTCCAGAGTGGTTGCACCAATTTGCAGTATTTAAAGCAGCTCAATTCACAATAGCTAAACTGTGGAACCAACCTAAGTGTCCTTCAGTAGATGAATGGATAAAGAGAATGTGGTGTATATATTCAATGGAATATTAGTCAGCTTTAAAGAAAAGTGAAATCATGGCATTTGCCAGTAAATGGATGGAGTCAAAAATGTCATGTTAAGCTAAATTAACCAATTCCATAAAAACTAAAGGCCAAATGTTTTCTCTGGTATGCAGATGCTAATTTATAATGGGGTAGGTGAGATCACTAGGGAAGAATAGAATTACCTTAGATTAGGTAGAGGAGAGTGAAGGGAGGGGAGGGGAGGGGTTAGGAAGGACAGTAGAATGAGACAGACATTATTACCTTATGTACCAATGTGATTCTACAACATACACCAACAGAAAAATGATAAATTATTCCCCATCTATGTATGATCTATCAAAGTGCATAAATGCATTCAACTGTCATGTATAACTAATTAAAACAAATTAAAAATTTAAAAAGCAATGGATATTACACTTTAAACATTTTATAGAAAGGGATGTTTTCTCGATTGGCTGGACACCTAGAAAATATGTATGTTAGTAATTTCAAAGACATTGTCACACCTACCAATGTAAATTGACCCTTTAGAAATTAAAATAGAGCCTGTCATAGGTTTTTACAGTGTGAGCCAGACATGAGAAGGACCTGTACGACTGGGAACATTAGGGACAACCTGTCAGCTCTGGGGAGGTTCCGGCAGCCACTGGACCTCCATGGGGGCAGATCTACCCCCACTATCCCAGTGTTTTCCTCCTCAGAACTCAACAAAGGAGAAGACCTATTCCTTTTTCAGTGCTTTTGAGAGTTGAGCCTTGAATAGTTGGTCTTTGAATAAAGAGAGCATGAAAAAACTATGTACAGCTAAAAAACATAAATAGATAAGCTCCAATTAGTAAAAACAAAACTAACGAGAGTAAAACCAGGAAAACCATGAGCTCAGGAAAAGATCAAAGTTTTTTTTTTTTTTTTTTTTTTTTTTTTTTTTAAAGGCAGCCATAATTACTGTGGTAAAGGAGGCTGTCCACATCAGACCCGAGTGACCTTTTGGATCAGATGAGTCAGTGCAGATATTTAAAGAACGGGAGAGGCCACGAGTTCCTCAGGAAGAAGATCTTAAGCAAAAGACTTGCGCATGTGGGATCCTTCTATTTTCCTTCCCTGTCCCTAGGAGTCGAGTTCTTACACACCATCCTTGGTAGGTTCCTGTAACTGAGCTTCCCTTACTGGAGATTTCCTACACTCTGAGCTCACTGTGTGCTCAGTCCCCATACCTGGGGACTTCTTGGACACTCTGAGTTCTTGCTCCATCTGTCTCTGGTCATTTCTTTTAGGGGAGAAGAAACAACCCACCAGGACTCTGCACTCAATTTCTGCCCAGGACACGCCTCCTTCCCATACACTCTCCCTCCCAAATTCCTGACCGCCAAGGCCCGTTTTCTACCTTGGCTCATGAATGAGTTCACCTGGTTGCTGGTGACTTTATTTGCTTCTGCTGTGCTCCCTGAGACAATGGTCCAGGTGTTTGTATGGACTCTTTTGGGGACAGGACATCCAGGTAGGGCAGATCCCCCAAAGTGGGGTGGGGCGTATCTCTGCTCTCCACCAGGTTCACGCTACACACAGCCAGAGATCCAGGAGGAGCCCCCAAGTCCTGAGAAACAAGCTCATCTCTCCAAACCCAAGAATCCACTAAGAGACACGAGGTAGAGCGAGAGCAAGGCTTTTGACTGACAGTCTCGCAACACTGGGTGTCTGGGTGAGCAGTTGCCCTCAGAGCAGCCACCGTCAGCCTCTATCCCATGGTGTGCAGGGGTCCTTCTCCTGGTGCCTCATTGGCTGAATACAATGGGTGCACTGTCTAATGTCACCTAGGTCACCTGTCTCCTATAGGGCTATTTAAATAAGTGCACCTTTGTTTGTCCCCACCTCGCTGTGCTCTTTGTAGCGGGAAGGCCTTCTTGGACTGAGCGCACTTTAGGTTTGCTCTGGGGTCAGGCTGGCCCTTCCCCCACCTCCTGCTTGTCAAGGGCTGTGGATCTGGCACACTCGGTGTTAACTGCTTTCGACTCTCCACTCTGCTCCCTCCTGCTGCTTTTCTTACCTCCCAGGCAATTTTACATTTAAGGCTAAATACTGCATTCTGAATGCACCACCAGACTTTCTGTATCTCACAGCAGTAACTTAAAGGAAACTCTACCAGTGACTTAGAGTCAACCTGCGACTCTCCCATGCATTCCACGGCTCATTATCTACAACTACATAAGAGTGGGCTCTCAGCCGAGGCTGTGGGCTGTCTGCTGAGATGCTGCTTCTGGCAGTGAGCAGGAGAGAAACAGGCTGAGGAGGACAGTGGGCACCCTGGGGGGGAAGGGAGCAGGAAGGTGAACCCTGAATCCTAGACAGTGGGTACCTGGGTCCTTTCCCACCCACATGGGATCAGCACCTCCAGGACAGACCAGGAGCAATCCTGGTGCCTAACCGGACCCTGGGTGGCTGTGCATCACAGTGTCTGCTGAGGTCCTGGGGTGGGGATCCTGGGGGAACAGAGGTGGGACTACCCATTTCTTACTGCCTCATGGCCTTGGGGTGAGGGTCTGCAGGGCCAGGAGTGTCACACTCACTGCCAGTCAGGCATCTGCCAAGGGACTGTGGGTTAGAACCCAGCTCCTGGGTCTGTAGATGGTGCCAGGCCAAATCCACCTGGAAGGGGCATCTCTCTCCCCCTCCTCTGCCCTTCTTCTCGAGCACCAACCTTCTGGACACACACTGGCAGAGATGTGGGGCCCAATGACCTTAAAAGGCAGATTTGGTGTTCAGGAGTCACTAGAACAGGCTGAGGATCCAGGGGACACCACTCCCATGAGACAAAGTTTCCAGGCAGCTCCAGAAACTGGGTCCTTTACAAATGTTGCTCTTTATGGTTTTAGCAGAGAGTTTTTCTCCAAAATGCTCCACTAAACTGAGAATCACACCCTTTGTACCTACTTGTTCAGACAGAGGGTTGGCAAGTGAAGACTGAGCAGGAGAGCAGCGGTTGCCTTCAGAAAACTGTGCATAAGAAGATTCCTCGGCAGAGTTGAGCACATCTCAATTTTCAGAAGTGCAGTATTTGTCAACATATGGTGCTAACACCATTGGACATGCAAAGGCAAAAAAGTGAAACTCGACCTCAACATCACACCGTAAATGAAATTCAACTCAGAATGGATCACAGGTTTTATTTCATTTATTTACTTTTTTTTTCTTTTTTGCAATGGTGGGAGTTGAACCAGGGCCTGGCACAGGGGAGCAAGCACGGAACCACTGGGCAACCCTCCTGCTCGGGGATCCTAGACCCAAATGTAAAATGTCAAAACCATGTAACTTTTAAAGGAAACAAAATTATTCACTGTTCTTGGTGAATAATTCTCAACTATGAGGCTGAAAGCAGGATCCATAAAAGAATAGGAAACAAAGATGCACTGGGCTCTGGCCGCAGTCAGAAGGGCTTGCTCTGTGTAAGAAGATGAGACATGGGAAAAAAGTATTGGCAGGCCACACACCTGGCCAACACCGATGGTGGAAAAGCCATCCAGTGAGAACTTGGGCAAAGAGAAAACACTCACTGAAGAATGTAGATGGAGAACTAGTGTGTGAGGAGAGGTGCTCACCTTGATGGGCCTTGAGGGATTCAGTGAGTCCAACAAGAAATGAAAAGACCACACACCTGTTGGAATAGGTACACCAAGACAAGAATCAGAGACAATTCCAAGTGCAGGTGACAATGTGGAGAAGCCAGATCTCTTGTGCTGCATGGGTGGGTAGCTGAGGGGTTAGCGGTGGGGGTGGGGGTCCAGGCTGGAGGCTGTGATGGTTCACGCTTTGCTGTCTGTGTTCGTGGAGGGGGAGGTCAGACCTGTAGGTTGGACGTTTTCCACAGGCACGTGCGCGTGCTCCAAGCAAAGTTCTACATGTGGCAGTTTCATTTACCCAAGCCCTTGGGTCATGGTGTCCCTGCCAGGATTTCTGGTGTCCTGGTAAATTCTGGACTCTGTAGGCCGTGAGCCTTCCCTGAGAAGCTCCCTGGGGTGTCCCAGAGCAGGGTCCCCTGGCACTCCCCCTTCAGGAGACCTCCTTGAGCTCCTCTTGGTGCACGCAGTAGGCTCTTGCTTTCCCTCCAAAGCTCTAAACTTAGTTCTTTCTATGACACATGATGAAGGCAGGGACTGGAGGCCCTTTGCAGTTGGCCTCTCGGAGCCTTTCCCCTGCTCCCCTCTAGGGACATCGGTCATGCAACAGGGTGGCAAAGGAAATGTCAGAACTACCAGGGCACATTCCGCTGTATGTCTCTTTCAGGGCCCAGACAGCAGTTGTGTCAGCTGCCCATGGGGCAGACTGGATTTGGAATTAAACAGGGGAGTGAGGGCTTGTCCAGGCACAAGGACCTTCTCCACACATCCCTGGGGCTTCATAAAACCTTCCTAAATTCTATATTGCAGTTTCCAGGAAGCTGGTGCTAGGATAAGACGAGGCCCGTCATCTGATGTTCATGACCTTCCACATAAGCTTTCAGACAAAGTGTCTAACTTTTTACTAGTGGTATGGTACGACAGGTGTGCGAACCTCCCAGAATTCCCAGAGGGATTCGTCACAGCCACAAAGACAGGGGACCCTGCCTTCAATTTCTGTGAAGTCAATGTCTGTGAGGCGTGTATTTCTGGACAAGGAGCCACACGAGAGGGAAAGCAGTTGATGATCTGCACTTCCCTTCCTTTCTTCCTCTGCTTGTGAAGCTTACAGAGGACTCGAATGTCTCCTTGAAGGACAAAATTTTGACATTTTACCCTCCAATTTGGTTGTCAGTGAGTCTACTTACTTCAAGTAGACAGCATTCTGACACAGTAGTAGGGACTGCAGGAAATGACACTCCTGCCTCCCAGGTCTCAGCATGTGGCCTGCTTATGGGGATGATTGCTCCTGAGCCCCTCAGAACAGAGGGCTGGAAATGGACCTATCCTACTAACCCATGCCAACATCTATCTATCTATCTATCTATCTATCTATCTATCTATCTATCATCTAGCTAAACTTTTTATCTCTCTATCCATTCATCCATCCACTCATCCAATTGTCCATCCAACCATCCATCCATTCATCCATCCATCCACCCATCCACTCATCCACTCATTCACTTTTTATCTATCATTTCTCTATCATCTAGCCAAACTTTCCACCATCTACCCATTTATCCATCCACCCATTCAACTGTCCATCCATCCATCCACCCACCCATCTACCATCCACCCATCCACTCATTCACTTTTTATTATCTATCTATCTATCTATCTATCTATCTATCTATCTATCTATCTATCTATCATCTAGCTAAACTTTACATCCATCTATCCATTCATCCACCCATCCATCCATCTACCCATCCACCTATCCACTCATTCACTTTTTATCTATTATCTCTTATCCAGCATCTATCTATCTATCTATCTATCTATCTATCTATCTATCTATCTTTCATCCACCTGTCTAATCTGTCTGTCTAGTCTCTCCATGTGTGTGTACCTTTACAAACATGATTTGAATTGATGCCTCTGTTTCTGTCCCAGGTCTGTTCTAGCCTCCCTTATTTGTAACTTCTTTTTCTGAAAATGAGGAATCTGGCTATCATGTCATCCTGTAGACTCACTTGTTTGTTCCATCCTAGTGTCAGTTATTTCAACATTGCTGTACAGGGCTTCCTAGATCCAGTCAAAACACAGTTGATAAGCTACTCAGCCTGGTGCCTTTCTTTCTCCTGTCCTTGGTGTGGCTGGTTTTCATCTGTGATACGGGCGGGATGGGATGATCATTCCACATGCCATTTTAAAATCCCCACATTCTGGTTTCTAACACTCATGCATTTATTTTTAAATGTATGAAATTTTGCTTTGGTTCCATGAGCGAGCTCTGCCTGGGAGATGTGGCCCCTCTTGCAGGCCACGCAGAAGAGGTGGAGTGCACTTCTTCCAAATCTCCCACAGCCCTTCCGTCTCTTGCTTTCTGGTTTATCCTTCCTATAATTATTTTCACCAAATGCTGATGCCTGTGCCTTTTCTCAGATCCACTTCTTTCTCAGGTGGAGGATAGTATGGTATTCTGTTATTTGTGTACTTCTCTGTATATCCTGGAAATTACTCCAATTTAGTTCACAGCATTCTGTATTGTTAACAGTTGCAGGGCCCTTGATTTGCAGATATGTCATCATTCAACCACTGTGCCCTGTATAGACATCTTTATTGTTTCTGGTGTTTTACAAGTGTAAGCAATGCTAAGAGGAGTAAACACATACACACACATTTTCGAGGTGTATCTTCAGGGTGGATTTCGAGGAGTGGGGTCATTGAGTCAAAAGTTAAGTGCATGAAGGACAGCTAAGATTAGCCCACTTCTCCCCCCAGCAGGGGTGGGTCCGTCGACGTCCTTGCCATCCACCTGTGCAGGTACAGGTCCCAACAGCCTATCCTGTGGGATACACTGGGATAGTTCTCAATTTTGCCAGCTAGTTAGGTGAGAAATATGACCTCAGTGATGTTTTAATATTCCCAGAAGTGTCAGTGAGCTTGACCACTTTTTCTGTGTCTGAGGGACATTTCTGTATCTTTTCCTGTGAGTTTTCTGCTCAGGTGTTACATTAAAGAGTTCAGTCTGAACTTGAGAAGTAAAGGTTGCAGTGAAACTTGAATTTCTTTTTCAGCCACATATAATTCGGTCAGGTTTCACGTGGGGATCTGTGCTTGGCAATGCCCTGAGAACCTCTGTCAGTGGTTGGGAGGGGTGTGGGCAGGGGGCAGGGTAATGTTGGGTTGTGACTGGGTTGAGCTTGCAACCTGGAGATGTCACCCTTGGTTTCTTAACAATAGTCCTTCCTCAGTCCCCAAGGGGCGCTGAGGACCTGAGAGGTCACAAAGGGCAATGGGAGATGGAACCACTGAGCTGGATGGTCTCTCACTACACAAAAGCCTCCCAAGGCCTTCAGGAAGTGACGTGGGCAGGATGTGACATCAGGGAGGCAAGGGTCAGTGTTGCCCAGATGGATGGCCAGAGGAGCCTTCCTGGAGGAGGTGATTTGAAAGGAAGGTGAGCAGGGATTGACCTGAACCTGGGGTGGGTCTAAGGCTGCTCTTGGGACATTAGTTAAATGGAAGCTCCACATCCTGGAATTTTCAATGCTGGACACATTTATTTTGGAGTTTTGAGAGCTCCTTAGGGCTATTCACTCCTCCTTCATCTTTAATTCCTCTCATGGGTTTCAGAAGTTCTCATAGTTATCACCTTCACCTTCCAGGTGAGGAAACTGCATCTCAGGAAGGTGTGTGGCTTTCCCAGGGGGACAGAGCCAAAGGGGCCTGATCTGACCCAGGTCTTTGCAACCCAGGGTCTGTGGGGAAGCTTGCTACTGTGCTGGGCTCAGAGGTGGCGTCACAAGACAGTTAAGCTCAAGTGCTCGGGAGCCTGGACACACACACACACACACACACACACACACACACACACGTGATTGAGCAAGGATCACTAAATTGCAGGGGCGTTAGCTAGAGCTCCAGGCTCCCACACAGTCAATCTTCCTAAGCATGGTAGTAGGGACTTGGATGTTACTCTGTTTTCTGTGCTAGGTACTTACTGCCTGGTACTTGTCATAATTATGGATTTCAAGTCCTCAGTGGTCACTTTGGCATGTTTTCTGTGAACTCTGAGACAAGAGGCTTCTCTTGGAGGGGTTGGTGATTGGTGAATGAACAGAGGCTATACCTCAACTAAGCTGAGAGTGCACATATATATTTAGTCCATGGGGTTGAATCCTCCCCCACCTTGCCAGGACTTCCCTGGCAGAGAGAGACTTGACAAAGCTGCTTTCTTATTCAGTCACATGGAGAATGTTTTTTTTATAGCTGTGCTCAGGATTCCCAAGTCAGTGACCCAGAATTCAACTATACACCCAGGGAGACTAGCCATAAAATCTAGGAAAAGTGATAGTATTGAGGCTGGGAATAAGAGAGTGCCAGTCATTTTTTCCACAAATAGTTCCTAAGAGCCTATGGTGTGCCAAGAATTCTGCACGACCCTGGAGATACAGTGGGAACCAATAAAAATGTGTTCCCTGCTCCGATGGCACACACATTCTATCAAGGAAACATTCCCTCCCCTCAAAAGACAAGTGAGTCGCTCTAACCTATCCACAATTAGCAACTGAGAACGTTAATTAAACCATCGCCAAAATAAATGCATATATTGGCAAAGTCTGATTTGTGTGCAATTAAGTAACAGCATGCATCATTTTTTAAACATTTCATTTATTCATTATTATGTATTCACTTCTTAAATATTCACTTGTGCTAGCTGCTCTCCTGAGCACTGATGTTCAGCAAAGACCCCAGGGCTGCCTGTCCTTGGCTTGATGGAGTCAGAAGCTCATCCCTGCACCAATTGCTATAGCACAGAGGAAGGACTATTCTGATTGGATAAGCCAGCAATTCTGATAGGATAAGCCTGTCCACCTGCAGAGCACCTGGGCTCCTCCCACACCATGTTTGCTGACTGAACTCAGGGCGGTTGTCCAGAGCATTACCACAAGCAGGGGAGGGATCTAAGTGTTAGGTCCTGAGACACCTGGGTCTCCACAGCCTTTCCAGATTCTGGAAACACATTCTGGACCAGGATTCATCACTTGACTTGGGTCTGCCATATTTGATCATGGATGGATGGTTTCTAGGGACAGTAAGGCATGCATCTGGGGCTCTCAGGAGGAATGAAAGGCTCCCTTCATTAGGTTGTATGTAGAGGTTTCCTTTAATGTGTGGGTCTGTCCTACACTCTGCTGTGCCTGGGTACATCTCCAAGCAGACAGAGTCGTCTGCCGCAGCTCTGCTGCAGGGCACTGAGACAAGACGGGAGCCGGCATGCTGTCTGTGTTTTAATATTCCTGGCCTGCCAATCAAGTTGCACCTAATTGATGAGGACATCTGCCACTTCTCCTGTGCGCCTCTTTATGGATCTGAGCTTATCAATTCCTGAGAATCCTCAAAGATTGATAAGCTCTGTTATTTGGGGAAAACATTATTTTCTACCTATTTTTCATTACCTTTCTACTCCTGCCATAACAAATTACCACAAACAATGACTTGGAACAACAGAGATCTATGATCTTACAGTTTATCTGAGGTGAGTTTCACCAGGCTGAAATCAAGGGGTCAGAGGGCTGCACGCCTTCCTGGAGGAAATTTGGGGAGAAGCAGTTCCTGTGCCCATTCAGGCCCTGCCTTGTGCTCTGGGCTGAGTACGTGTGCCCTTGTTGGCCTCTGGAAGACACCCTCAGCCCCTGCCTCATGCGTGGTCTCCTTCTGGCTTCTTGAAAGGCAGCCATGGTAGCAGAGTCCTGCTCATACCCCGCAGCTCTCCCGAGTCATCTCCTCCAGTCTCCCTGTCTCACTCTAGTCTTCCTCTTCCTTTAAGGCTTCTGCAATTATACTTGTCCTCCACTAGAATGCTGGGTAATCTCTCATGTTTAATTCCATTTGCAAAATTCCTTTTATAGTATAATGCAACATAGTGACAGGTTCCAAGGATTCAGTCATGGGCATTTTGGGGGGAAAATGGAGAGCAGATAGTTACTCCATGACGTGGAGAACAGCAGCTTTCAGGCTGTGCCTAATCCTTGGTGTGCCGTCATATAAAACAATAGTTTGCTCTGTGTCACTCCATTTAGGGTTTAAGGGCTGAGATGGAATGTTTCCACTCCTTGTTTGTACAAGTAAACAATCTCCATCTGACCGGCACCACCCTAAGGCACAGACTGGTAAATAACTCATGTGCCAACTTACCAAACTGGATCAAGGAGCACCTGCCTTGTGTGGTCATCCCAAACCCTACCAGCAACGCCAGGCATGGGAGCTTATCAACCTCACCAGATTCAACACTCTCACCTCAGACCCACCAAAGGAGGAATCTCCTGAGACTGGACAGGTCAGCACCTTGACCCAGTCACCTGTTGGCTCATCATGAGCCTTGCCCAGAAAATCACCACGGTGGTGAACCTCTGAATCTCCATCCTGTGACTTGAGCAGAGCAGCTTATCCTGCCCATGATGACCATGCAGGCCCTATGCCAACCTGACATCTGAAGCTGACACTCCAAGGTGACACTGTCAAAAGGCTATCTATCAGGAACCTCGCCTAGCATAAGTTCCTGCACTTGGACAGCTCTGCACCCTGAACAAGTTTTTAGGCTGGTCCCTAATCTTCTCTCACCACCCTCAGAGACTCTGCTTTCATATGACTCTCTGCCTTTGCTCTCGGTTCAGCCTTTGAACCCCTGTGGCTGCCTTAACCCTTTCTTGGCCTTTCTGTAACACCATAAAGTGTGATGTGTGACTTGAGTGTGATAGACATTAGAGATTAAGATTGGAATGAAAGAACTTGTGATTGTCCTTCATATAATTACCAGGTGACCCACACATAGTCAGTGAATTGCCACAGATGAAACTGGTGTGGCCTATGAATCTATTGTCATTTGATAAGTTTTGACATTGTGGAAAGTCGCAAATGTGTTTGGTCTATGTTAATGGCAGAGCTCGCTCATGACAGACCAACCCACCACAAAAGCTAACCAAGATGTCAAGTTTCTGTGGGTGGCTAGGGCTGGGGTGGGAGTCTGAGGTCACCGAGCCACCCTCTCACTTGACCTCCTGGTCTCTCACTTGCACTGGGGACCAGCTGCTAATGGAACAGACATATTTCTACTCCTCCCATAGAAGACAGAAAAAGCCCCAGGTCCCCACAGGCCACCCTGTGCTGGCAAGGCCATCAGCAAAGCTCCCCCCACCTGGGTGTGAGTGAGGAGGCTGGTCAACCTGCTGGTAGGAACTGTCTGGTTGGAATCCCAGCACCAGCAGTCACCTGCGATGGGTCATCTAGTTTCTCTCAGCCTTGGTTCCTTCATCTACAGCATGGGGGAGGTTCTAGAACTTACTCTGTATAAGACTCAGTTACAGCTCATGAGGATTTACCAATGACCCCCAGCTGACCAAGTCCTGCTCTCAGGGTGTTTGCACCATGGTGGGACATAGGCACAGATGCCAATAAATCAAGAAGCTAATCTGAAAAGGCAGCGAGCAACATGAGGATTCCCAGCAATCGTGATGGTTATCAGCAGGGTGGGGAGGGAGCTGGTCAGAAAAAGCAATCAGGAGGGAGAACTTCTGTGAGGAGAAGGAGCCAGACTGCACAGGGCTGGGGGAGACGCCAGACAGAGAACCCTGTCAGGTTGCAGCCTGTGGCAGGAAGATTTAAACAAGTGCTCTGTGTGAGAAGGGATGGGAGCAGGGAAAGGAACAGGCACTTCTGGCTAGGGAGGAGGTGGGAATCTAAGCTGAGCACAGTTCTTATAATTTTATGTAGGACGGTGGAGCAGGTCACCTGGTCTTGGGTGAAAAACAGGGGAATACTGTCAAATGATTGACAGCTGGCCCTCTGTAGCATTTGACGATGTCCATGGTGTAAATACTTCCACCAGGGTGACCTCCAGCCCCAACATGTCCTGCAGCTTCAGGGGGCATGGGAGAGCTGCCTGGGGGAGCTGGTGGCGGAGGTGAGATCTAAAAGTTCTAGGAGGAGTTAGGAGAAGTCTGGGTCCCCTCATCATCCAGCCCCACCCGCTGCACACAGTTTTCCAAGGTGCTTTCTTACAGCCTCACCAGGCATCTGTTGCCGTGTCCCCGTGGCCTGAGCTGTGGCGTTTGGCTGATCTATCCCAAGGGCAAGGACTTTTTAAAAACCTGGCTATGTTTCCAGACCCAGAAAAATCAGGATTCTGTTAGAAGGAGTCATGGAAGGGTTTTGGACAGAAAACTAGCAGCCTCTGGCGCACAGATGTTCTGGAAGAGGTCAAGACAAAATCCAGTTCTTTCAGGCAGTCTGGCGGGGAGGTGCATGGGAACAGGCAACCCCCACCTGAGAGGGACCTTGTGTCTATCTCAGAGTTTTTCTGGTTTTTAGAGAGGATGAAGGGGAGCTGACCATGGAAAGGCAGAGGTGAGGCTCTGAGTTCCAGAGTCCTGGAAGGGGACAGGGCTACTTCCTGCCAGCCAATAAGAATCTGTGTTTCCTACATGGCTTTCCAAGGATCCATCAGTGTCTACTTTCCTTTTTCCATCACTTTAGAGAATTTTATTTTATTTTTTTAAAGTGCTTGTCTGCCCAGTGGATCTGTTTCATGTATGTGCAATTTTGTCGTCAACTCCTTGATGGATAACTGGTTTAATTTGCCTCTTCTACATGAAAGGCTTATGGTTGCTTACCCTTGCGTTGCCACCTTCCTGCACTGTGCTGAGAAAACCTTTGAAGTGCATTTTGTGATCTTCTTGTCCTAACTGGACAGCTATCATTTTGTGACAGTTTCCCTGGATTTCTTCTGTAATTGGTGTATATCCTTTAGCCTGATTAATTCTATTAAAAATAGAGTTCTGTCATGTTTTGGGTGGATTATTTAATGAGAGAAAGAAATGTACTACTTCCCGTTAAGATTTATTACCTGTAATTGTGAAATTAGGATATCTTTTCGAGGGCCTCCTCGCAGCAGCTGAGCTATTCATAAGACACTGGTAGGTGAGAGGAAACGACAGACTCACTTCTTGTGAGACCAGCTCACAAACTAAAGCAACGGCGGCTCTGCGTTCTAGCCGGCTCTCCCTCCTCCTTCCTCGAGGTGCCGGATTCGAGACTGAATTGCCTTAGAATCCATCTTACTGCTGTGGGGTGTGACAGATCCCAGATCCTATTTTTAATTTCACGGCTGGAGAGATGAGGCCCAGAGCACTGTGATATCTTAACCCAACACATGCTGCTCACTCGGTAGACAGGCTATGACTACATATGACAGAAACCCCAGGAGCCCACACAGACGGGGCTGCTTCTTCACACTTAGCAAGATCTGGAGGTGAGCAGCTGCAGGCCCCAGTTCCTGATTTTTAATTGTTTTTTTTAAAAGCAAGAGACATGACTTTGGTTCAGGGTCACAGAATGGCTGCTGTCATTCCAAACTTTACAACCTAGTTCCATCAGGGAACTGAGGGACAAGGGGGAACTCTTGTGATATATGTCTCCTTCACCAGGAAAGCAAAGCTGTCCCAGGGAGCCCAGCCAGGACTTGGGAAAGTAAGCATTTACTTGAGAACCTCTGTAGTGGCAGCAGATACAGCACAAGATCCTGATAACTTGATGAGATCAGGCAACAAATCCATGGATGACGGACATCCAGCAGAGACTTCATAAAATGTAAGATGGGCAATGTGCTTGCCCGAGGGAAGGGACATCGGCTGTGTTCCATGGAGCTTCAGGTTTTTCCCCATGGAGGTCCTGGGCATTGAACCCAAGGGCTCCCTATCACCGAGCTACACCCCAGCACTTGTCGGATGGCTTGAGACGTGGGTGACACAGCCAAGCTGAGATTTGCCACTGATCACAGAGAGAGATTCTGTGGTCAATAGCCCCTCACCACAAAATGGAAAGAGCAGTGGATCAAAACCAGCCCCTGCAGAGTGGATAGATTCGAGGGTGCTCAGTCCACAAGGCGAGGGTGAGAGGGCACCTCCTGGGCTTGGGCAAGGTCTTCCTGCCGGCCTCGTATTTCCCCCGGGGCTGGCTCAGTTTGCAACCTGTCCTCGGGGAAGGGAGCTGAGCCTCAGGGGGAGGGTCTGGGGCTGGTGACTGGTGGCTGCCATTTTCCTCACTTGTTGTCCCCTGCAGACTTTCAGATAGATGTTTCTGGAAACTTGAAGCTGCCAAGGCAGCAAGGGGATCTTTTTGGTTCTGCCTTTATGGCAGCTCAAGAATGCCCTGGATCCAAACAGGGAAAGTGTCAGGGCAGACACATCACTGAGAGCCCCGGGTTTCCAGGTGACCCAGGGGCAGGAGGAGCAGGAGGACCGTGGGAGCTGAGTCACAGGCACAGGGCCTCAGAGGTGACAGCATGGAGGAACAGGGGACCTTGCAGTGAAGGACAAGGTGCCTTAGCCAAGCGTGGCAGTGAGCATGGACCAGGCTTCCTCTGGGCTCCAGAAGAGCAGGCCCTGACCTATGAGCTCAGGAGCAGAGCTAGGATTTCATGGAGAAGACAGTCACAGGTGCCCGATGACGGCAGTCAACACAGAAGACCACTGAGCAGCGGTGTTCGCCTGGGCCTCAACCCTGGAGGCCACAGGGACACCCAACAGACCTGAAAGCAGGACAGCGATTTCTGGAGATTTCGTGAAATGATGCTTCTCAGTGTTCTTGGTGACGTCTGCTCCTTGGGCTCATCAGCAGAGGTCACCAAACAGCCTCTGAGTGGCTTCATTACAGGGGTGTAGCTCCACAGGGCCTCATGCACTAATGACCTAGTTACCTTCAAGGTGGCCAAAGTCACCCCAGTTCACATTTGCCGCAGAGGAAGTTTGGATTAAAGTACTTAAAAAATATTATGTTATTATTATGTTTTGCATCACAGAGTTCAGCCTTGAAATGGGAAAAATCCGAGTGATTTAAGACACAAGTGTGGGATTTTTGGTGTGTGAAGCTAGGTAGGGCTGCTGTAGGGTGTTGGTACTTTGTGCTTAGGTGTGGTCACTCTGCAGGTATGACACTGGGTACCTGCTGCCCGCTGAGTTGGAAACTGTCTTAGGACTTGGGAAGCCAGGGGAGCTTGAATTCCAGGGCCCCATCCTCTCCTTTCTGCCTGGAAGGTCATTCTTGGGGCTTGGGGTTGAACTCATTCGCAAGCTCAAAACCCTGCAAGGACAGCAGCCTGGCATCAAAGCACCCAGCAGGTCATTGCCATGGGTGCCAAAGCTGTCCACAGCATACCTGCCTCACCTTGAACCGAGAACCTGTCTGGTACATCTCAGCCTTTGGGCCAAGCTATGGCCCTCGCAGAAAAACCGCCGTCAGCTCATGGTGCACGTACTTGGGGCCTGATGCTGGCCGCTGTGCATTTATGCTTTCCGCCATCTTCCCTTCTTCTCTGGACAGTACCGCCTTTTCAGTTCACAGTGGGGAAGCCAAGTAGATGCCCACGGACATCTGCTGCGGATGAATGAAGGCAGGGCGGGGGGAGACATGGACCCTCGAGACCACAGCAGGCTGCGGCCAGGGCATCTGCTGCCTCCTTTGAAGTTTGATTTCAGACGGCAGAAGTGGCCAGGGGTATGGTGGCTCTGTGCGGGTCCCTGTCTGGTCAGCATGCGCTGCAGTCGAGGCTGTGAGCCTACAGCCTGGTCTCCCTGCCCCGCCTCTGGAAACCTTTCCTCCTGCACAGTCAGTGCTCCCAGGATGAGATAGTTTCAAAAAGGAGAGGGTTCTTTTCTTGCAGCTCTGGAGGAAGGGACATCTGATAGAGATAAAGGCTCACGGCTCACGCAGGCTCTGCTGTATCCCCTGGAGGGGAGGGGCACTGGGTCCTTCTGTGGCAAAGACAGAGTGGCAAGCCTGTTGTACACTGAGGATCCTTGATCCCACGCTCAAGGGAGGTGCTCTGGTGGCCTATCACCTCTCTAAGGCTTCATCTCCTGATTTTGGAGGGTAAACATCAAACCATCACCCAGGCTCTTTGTCTTTCTAATCACCTGCATTCCTGCATAGAAAATAAACTATGCAATTGAGCATGGAATAGGATTGCATTATTGGCAGTTCATGTGGCTGCCTCACGAACTCCATATGGCTGCAGGTCTCCAGACATCACAAATTCACCCAACTCCATCAACAAGAGGGAACGTTGTCCTCAGGTCTCCCATTTTAACCATGGATGAGATTCTCTCACACAATTCTCGGGCAGTCTTTCACTCAGATCCTGGAGGAGAGCAATGGACTGACATCTTCTCTGGGAGGTAGGTATCTGGCATGAATGGCGTCTGTGTTGGAGGCCAGTTCTGCTTCTACCACAGGAGGCTGGTGAGTGGCCCTTGGTGGGCAGCTAACAATATCCACCACGCTCTTCAAACCTGGCCTCTGGCAGAGATTGGACTTTGGTTGGGGCTCTGTAATGGGGAGCTGTGTCACAGGGAGATGTCCCTTGGGGGCTGGGAGCCTCTCAGTGGACACTGTCCCATCTATGGTGTTGGGCATTATACTAACGAAGCCCAAGCAGAGAAGGAGCTGCGGTCCTCACACAGGTGGAGTTCAGGGTGGATGGGCACCAGAGGTGTGGGGTGTGGGCTCCAGCCATCCCTCATAGCCTGTCCCATCGTCCATGGTTGGATTCCTCCCAGTTGCTCTTCCATCCTGGAGGAATATGGTGGCCAGCAGCTCCCAGCGTCCATCTGCTGATGTGGAGAAGTTGTTCTCCCCAGACAGGCCCAGCATGAGTCCTGGTTGTCACTGTCTGCATGGAGTGACTTGGATCACGTGCCTCCCTAACCACCCGCCAGAGCCAGCCCTTGGCCCCTGATGAAGGACTGGGATGAAGGCTGGGGAAGGGCTCTGGGGGCATGTGAGTTAGCTGGGCCACCAGGGCCCTGGCAGTGTGACAGAGGAGGGAGCTTGGGGGAGATTCCTGTCTCTAGTCCCCAGATACTGGCTGGTGCAAGTGGGGATATTTCTGGTCTTGGTACAAGAAGTACGTTTTGCTGAAATATGTGACTGATCCAGTTGCAATGTCTTTAAATGAAAGGAGTCTCCGTTCTCTTTGGAAGGGATAAAAAGTTCAGGAGGGGGACATTACAGAACTCAAGTTACGTAAATGCAGACCCTGCGTGTTCTCCTTTCTTCTCCTGCTCGGTCTCTCTTACAGGACTCATGTGACCATAGAAAGCACGTTCTGTTTCCTTTTGGGTCATGTTGAATGCCTGGTCACTGTTCCAGAGACACGCACTCCATAATGTGAGGAAGTCATTCCCTGCTTGTCTTGGGTGTGTTCAGCTCCCCTCAGTGTGAGCTGTGCAGGCTGACAGGATGAGGGGGTTCCCCACAAACCCCACAGTGGGTCTGGCCCAGCCCAGCACTCACAGAAGTCCACGTCTCTGCCCTCTGCCAGCCTCTGCTAGAATAGAGTTCTAGTACAGAACAGTGCCAGTGTGTGCTTTGGAAGTGTGTCCTGCGTTCTGTGTGCGGGAGGGAACTCTGCGCTTCCTGCTCATCTCTTAATGCAAAACTAAGACTGCTCTCAAAGCAGCTTCCTGCTTATAAAAATAAAAAGAGTTCTGTAAGGAAAGACCGGAGTTGTGTTAAAGACAGAAAAAAAAAAAAAAAACCCTCTTGATTTAAATATCCCGGTGAACTCTCAGTGTGCAGAAATGGACACAGTGCAGGAACGTCCTGCTGCAGACAGGAGACCTGCAGACACCTAGGCTGGGACTGACCGACTGTGATGGGTTCTGACCCGCAACCTGGCACTGCAGCCACCTCCTGGATCTGTCCTGGGATCCTGTGCTGTCAGACAGGGCGATGCAGCGGGGGCTGCTCTGGCCTGATTCACACTGGTGTCCCTGGGAACCGGAGACTTGAGAAATGAACTGCATCTTCTCCTGTGGCCAGAAACCACAGCCTGCCTTGACCTAGAAACTGAAATAGAAACGAAATGAAAAGCTCAGTGGTCCTCCACAGAAAGAGGGACTTGGGCTGTTTTATGGTGGAGAAGAAAGTAAAACCCATCTATAGGTTTCTTAAAGAGACCACACACTTCCCCGTCTAACCCCAATGCCAGATATAATTAAGATCAAAACCAGATTTTCTTGGAGGGACTGAAATGGAGTAAATCAAATTCCATGCATGTATGACTTGGTCAAAATGAACGCAACTACTATGTATAACTTCAATGCTCTAATAAAAAAATTAAAATTAAAAGAAGTAACAACAGATCTCTCTTGGGGTGCTGTCCTGTTTGGAAATCTGAGACCAGTCCTTTGACAATTTCTATTTGTATACATTCATTAATCAAGAAAATAATCTGTGCAATTGAGCATGGAATAGGATTGCATTATTGACTGATTTGAGACACACTGCAATTAAATATTTAAACAATGCAAAAAAAAAAAAAAAAAAAAAAGACCAAAAAACAACAACATTGCTAGTAAAATTAAGAGGCAGGCATAATTACCCTGGGTGAACTCTAAGCAGAGAGAATCTTTCATTATTTGCTTTCATTTAATTTTTGATAAGATTTAAAATCTATTACAAAAAAAGTGTTAGTAAAATTAAGATACTGGGACAGGCGTAATTACCCAGATGAAATCTAAGCAGAGCAAATTTTTCATTACTTATATTTATTTAATTTCTGATGAGATTCAATGTCCTTGGATTTTAGCCTCTTTTGTTCTGCTCTATTAAGATTGCTAACACTCCCCACACTTGCCTGTCTTTGGTTTTGTTATTATCACAATTGCTTTAGAAGAACTTTTTGATTTTTGTGTAATCAAAGCCTGTAGGGGTTCAGTTGGGACCCTCGTGACTGGAGACATTGGAAGGAGGGATGGTAACCGGCTTCCTGTTTTTTCCAGATCGGCCGGCTCCTGTTCCCCAGGGCACGTCTGACCACCTGATCTACAGTGCTCACCCCTGCTCAGGCCCCAGGTCCCTTGAACAGCTCTGGTCTGCTCCACTGGTATGGAAAACCTTGAGGAGCACTGAGCAGGAATGGTGCAGCAGACCACTGAATGGTGACGTTTCCCTTCCTTCTCTGTCTTATCCTGCAGAACAGTTCTATCAATGCCGACCTTTTAGAGACTGACTTTTAGGTCTCCCAATGAGCACTGTCCCTGGGTGCCAGCTCTGGGCTGGCATGACCATCCTTGATGCTAAGCAAGGTTTTGCTTTTCCTTTTTTGATTTTTAGTGGTTGGGGAGTGTCTTAGGGCATTTGGGCTGCTATACCAACTCACCACAGACTGAGTGGCCCAAGAGCAACAGGGATTTATTCCTCACCATTCTGGGGGCTGGAAGCCCAAGGTCAAGGTCCAAGGTCAAGGTGCCAGCAGGTTCAGCATGGGTTGAAAGCTTATTTTTCCTCCTGTGGGAAGGGAGGAAGGAGCTCTCCAGGGTGCTATTATGCCAGCACTATGAGGGGTGGGGTGTAAACGTCCAGACCACAGCCCTGCGGTCAGGAGAAAGGTCTCAAAGGCAGGTCTGTGGAGACTGGATGAGGGACGGCAGGCTACATTTTGGGCTTGATGTCTTGTGCAGCCCTTGAGCTGTGTTTGAATGAGTTTTGGGGAGAACTGTGGGAGGCATGGGTGCGGTGGCTAGACACTTCCTGTTCTCCATCACCTTATATCATGAACTGATCGCCCTGCTTGGCACCTTAACAGCAGAGCATCTCATACCACTTCCATTAGCTGCTTATGGCAAACCCTTCCTGGGCTTGAACTTCCTGAGCAGCACCATGTCTCAGTATTTTATTATCCTGGGGTCCTACATGACTCAGAATCAACAGAAGATATTTAATATCAAGGAAAATAAACTTCTATTGTAAGTCAAAAGATGTTGGAGGATGTTTGTTACTACCATGAAATAGTGCCCTTCCTGACTGACACAAGGTATGTAGAAATGCTTGATTGAGTAGGGTTGACTCAGTGGAAGAAGAGTACAGGTCTCAAAAGACTATTCTGAAGGATACAGTCATGAACTTAGAGCCACAGGATGCTTTACTTGTACTTAAGTTGTTTTATTTAACACTGGAAAAGTCTTCTCATTGCAAGTTCTTATGGGGTCATTAAGAATTAGTCTTATATCGCGCTCTCAAGCCTGTTGCAGCCCTGCGATTGCTGTCTCAGGACCCCACAGCTGGCACCAGGCAGTCCGATGCCCTCCCAGCCCCTGACTGCAGCTTCTGGACACAGTGTTGCCTGGACACTACTCCTTTGTTTTGCTGCTGGTTCCAGATGAATCTTAAGGTTCCTCTTCCCCCACATCCCAGTGGCTCCCTGTTTAACACGTGAGAAATTCAAAGGGTCAGCTTCATCCCAAGGTCCTATTCAGAAGCAGGATTTTCTTTCAATGAGCTCAAAACTCTTGTGAAGGAGGCAGATGCTTAGACAATGAGCCGAAGCACAACTTAGAGGTCACTTGAACTGCTGAGGCCAAAGGACCAAGTGTCAGGAAAGGAAGGAGCTGGAGTAGCTGGCTCTGCCTGGTGGGAGCAGGGAAGGCTTCTCAGAGGAGGTGGCGTCTGAGCTGGTCTTGAAGAATAAGCAGGAGTTCCTCTTTGGGTTTAGATAGTATTTCCCCACGACTGCCCTGTTTTTGTTTTGTTTCTCTGAGAAGGGTGATATCACAAGTTGTTCTTATTGAAATACCAATGCTGTAATAGGGACTAGCCTTTCAGAATGCTTTTTACCCCAAAATTTTCGGAGGGTGGCCCCGGAGAGGGGGCTGCTCAGGAGCCCATTCAGTTGCTCACCAGGGTGGGTTCAGACTTCAGGTGGAATCAGGCGCAGATACTACTCACCTTCTCGCCTGCTGAGCACTGCGTGAGGCACGCCCTAGGACAGACACCAGGAGTTGGCAGGGGTTCTCCATAAAAGGCCAGAGAGGGAATCTTTGAAGCTTTGCTGGCCAGATGCCCCGGTAGATGGGAAGTAACTACCAACCCTGGTGCTGCAGGGTGAGAGCAGATTGAGACAAGAGGCAAATCCCCAGGCCTAGCGGCTGGAGTAAAATCACCCCCACCCCAGGCCGCAGGCTGGCTGGAGCCTGTCAGCAACCGACTGCTGACTGCTGTGCTATGTGATCCCTTTTATTCTCCAAAACAAAACAAAATCATGACAAACAGAAAACCCAAGTGAAGTGGCAGCAGTACCAGCTCTGCCTAGGGACAGGGAGGCTGAGGCTCAGGGAAGCTGAACGACTCAGTCGGGCTTTGAACCTGCCTTGAGCTTTCCTGAGCAGCTGGCCCAGGTAAACGCAAGCACTCAGCACAAATGGACTGGGGACTCTTCCCACAGCATCTTTGTTTCTGCAGAAAGAGAAGCCGATAGCGTCAAACAGAAAACCAGCCCCAAGTCCAACCAGGGGTGAGTTTCTGCCAGCCCCCCAGACCTCCTGGTTAAATGCCATCAGGTGAAGCCCATCTCTGACACAGATGCTCGTTCCGACTTCACATCCTGCCACCAGTCCTCACTGAAACAAGAGCATCAATGGCTCGTTTCCTCTCCCCATCCAGGTCTGATTTCAATAGAGACAAGCCCTTTCCGGCAGGGCACAGATTTCATTTCTGACACAGGATCAAGCTCTGTTAGCCCCTGTGAGCAAATAGAACTGGAACCAGAAGAAGTTGGACCCTCTGTCCAAGGTCTGCCAACATGGTGATTATTAGACTCGTCTTTATACCAGATTGGTTTAGTCAAGCTGCCTGGACACAGTGTTGGCAGCTTGGGTGAGAGGTGTGGTCAGAACGCAGCTGAGCACAGAGGACCGCTGACCAGCCCAGGTATATGGGAAGCAGAGAGCTTCAGCAAGGTCTCCTTGGGCTCTACCAGAGTGGCCCGAGGAAGGGGGCACATTCACAGGGAAGAGAGTGCACAGCAGCCAGTATAGGGGAGAAGACCAAAAGTTCAATTTGGGGTGATTACGGTTTGAGGGGCAGAAGAAACATCCATCCAGTCGGAAATGTTAGGCAGCTGGACACAGATCTCCAGGTTCAAGGTGGTGGTCAGGACTGCAGATGGAACTCAGAGGTCAAGAGTGTAGAGATGGAACTTAGCCCCCTGGGTCTGTTGCATCTGGACAGATGTTCTCCCCTGACTTGTGGCATTCATTTCTGTATTGACCACTTTCTGTTCACCTCCAGCTGTGCAGGAAGTGGAACGCCAAGGCCTGGTTCTGGGAATCCACAGCAGACAAGCACCATGCTGCTGTAACATCTACCACCTGCAGGACCTGGCTGCCACTCAGGAGGAAGACAGCAAGACCCCGTTTTGCTGTGGGACCTGAGGAGAAGGAGAGCCGCAGACCAAGGCCGCACAAGGTCCTGGGGAGCAGAAGCATGCTCTGTGTTAACGCAGAGATTCTGAGCCTATGATGGGAGGTGGCAACGTCCCTCTCCCCAGGTGCCCACGTGTCTGGGGTCACCCTGTCCAACCTGTGGTTACCTTTCTAAAGGTAGCTCCTCAGTCCCTGGAGGAAAGGGGACAAGCAGGCTTTTATCCTGTGGTTGGGGTATAAGAGTCTAAGGCTGTAAGATTGTCTGTGTCACTTAGAATATACCACCCAACATCAAGCAGTTACACTTTTTTCTCAGCAGCACATGGATCCTTCTCAAAAATAGATCATATATTATGTCACAGGGCAACTCTTAGACAATATAAAGGAGTAGAGATAATACCATGCATCTTATCTGATCATAATGGAACGAAACTGAAAATCAACGATAAAAGAAGGAAGGAAAAATCATGCATCACTTGGAGAATGAACAATAGGTTACTGAATGATCAGTGGGTTATAGAAGACATCAAGGAGGAAATTAAAAAATTCTTAGAGATAAATGAAAACACAGACACAACATATCGGAATCTATGGGACACATTGAAAGCAGTTCTAAGAGGAAAATTCATTGCTTGGAGTTCATTCCTTAAAAAAAGAAAAAAACAACAAATAAATGATCTCATACTTCATCTCAAAATCCTTGAAAAAGAAGAGCAAAACAACAGCAAAAGAAGTAGAAGGCAAGAAATAATTAAAATCAGATCTGAAATTAATGAAATTGAAACAAAAGAAACAATTGAAAAAATTGACAAAACTAAAAGTTGGTTCTTTGAAAAAATAAATAAAATCGACAGACCCTTAGCCATGCTAACGAAGAGAAGAAGAGAGAGAACTCAAATTACTAGTATACAGGATGAAAAAGGCAGTATCACAACAGACACTTCAGAAATACAGAAGATAATCAGAAATTATTTTGAATCCTTATACTCCAATAAAATAGAAGATAGTGAAGGCATCGATAAATTTCTTAAGTCATATGATCTGCCCAGATTGAGTCAGGAGGATATAGACAACCTAAACAGACCAATATCAATTGAGGAAATAGAAGAAATCATCAAAAGACTACCAACTAAGAAAAGCCCAGGACCGGATGGGTATACAGCAGAGTTTTACAAAACCTTTAAAGAGGAACTAATACCAATAATTTTCAAGCTATTTCAGGAAATAGAAAAAGAGGGAGAACTTCCAAATTCATTCTATGAGGCCAATATCACCCTGATTCCTAAACCAGACAAAGACACCTCAAAGAAAGAAAACTACAGACCAATATCTCTAATGAACCTAGATGCAAAAATCCTCAATAAAATTCTGGCGAATCGGATACAAAAACATATCAAAAAAATTGTGCACCATGATCAAGTAGGATTCATCCCTGGGATGCAAGGCTGGTTCAATATACGGAAATTAATAAATGTTATTCACCACATCAATAGACTTAAAAATAAGAACCATATGATCATCTCGATAGATGCAGAAAAAGCATTCGACAAAGTACAGCATCCCTTTATGTTCAAAACTCTAGAAAAACTAGGGATAACAGGAACATACCTCAAAATCGTAAAAGCAATCTATGCTAAGCCTCAGGCTAGCATCATTCTGAATGGAGAAAAATTGAAGGCATTCCCTCAAAAATCTGGAACAAGACAGGGATGCCCTCTCTCACCACTTCTGTTCAACATAGTTCTCGAAACACTGGCCAGAGCAATTAGACAGATGAAAGAAATTAAAGGCATAAAAATAGGAAAAGAAGAACTTAAATTATCACTATTTGCAGGTGACATGATTCTATACCTAGCAGACCCAAAAGGGTCTACAAAGAAACTATTAGAGCTAATAAATGAATTCAGCAAAGTGGCAGGATATAAAATCAACACGCATAAATCAAAGGCCTTCCTGTATATCAGTGACAAATCCTCTGAAATGGAAATGAGGACAACCACTCCATTCACAATATCCTCAAAAAAAATAAAATACTTGGGAATCTACCTAACAAAAGAGGTGGAAGACTTATACAATGAAAACTACAGAACCCTAAAGAGAGAAATAGAAGAAGATCTTAGAAGATGGAAAAATATACCCTGTTCATGGATAGGCAGAACTAACATCATCAAAATGGCGATATTACCAAAAGGTCTCTATAGGTTTAATGCAATGCCAATCAAAATCCCAATGGCATTTCTTGTAGAAATAGAGAAAGCAATTATGAAATCATATGGAAAAATAAAAGACCCAGAATAGCAAAAACAACTCTAAGCAGGAAGTGTGAATCAGGCTGTATAGCGATACCAGACCTCAAACTATACTACAGAGCAATAGTAACAAAAACAGCATGGTACCAAAACAGGCGGGTGGACCAATGGTACAGAATAGAGGACACAGAAACCAATCCACAAAACTACAACTATCTTATATTTGATAAAGGGTCTAAAAGCATGCAATGGAGGAAGGATAGCATCTTCAACAAATGGTGCTGGGAAAACTGGAAATCCATATGCAACAAAATGAAACTGAATCCCTTTCTCTCGCCATGCACAAAAGTTAACTCAAAATGGATTGAGGAGCTTGATATCAAATCAGAGACATGGCATCTGATACAAGAAAAAGTTGGCTACGATCTACATACTGTGGGGTTGGGCTCCAAATTCCTCAATAGGACACACATAGCACAAGAGTTAATAACTAGAATCAACAAATGGGACTTACTCAAACTAAAAAGTTTTTTCTCAGCAAAAGAAACAATAAGAGAGGTAAATAGGGAGCCTACATCCTGGGAACAAATCTTTACTCCTCACACTTCAGATAGAGCCCTAATATCCAGAGTATACAAAGAACTCAAAAAATTAAACAATAAGAAAACAAATAACCCAATCAACAAATGGGCCAAGGAACTGAACAAACACTTCTCAGAGGAGAACATACAATCAATCAATAAGTACATGAAAAAATGCTCACCATCTCTAGCAGTCAGAGAAATGCAAATCAAAACCACCCTAAGATACCATCTCACTCCAGTAAGATTGGCAGCCATTATGAAGTCAAACAACAACAAGTGCTGGCGAGGATGTGGGGAAAAGGGTACACTTGTACATTGCTGGTGGGACTGCAAATTGGTACAGCCAATTTGGAAAGCAGTATGGAGATTTCTTGGAAAGCTGGGAATGGAACCACCATTTGACCCAGCTATTCCCCTTCTCCGTCTATTCCCTAAAGACCTGAAAAGAGCATGCTACAGGGACACTGCTACATCGATGTTCATAGCAGCACAATTCACAATAGCAAGACTGTGGAACCAACCTAGATGCCCTTCAATAGACGAATGGATAAAAAAAAATGTGGCATTTATACACAATGGAGTATTACTCTGCATTAAAAAATGACAAAATCATAGAATTTGCAGGGAAATGGATGGCATTAGAACAGATTATGCTAAGTGAAGCTAGCCAATCCCTAAAAAACAAATGCCAAATATCTTCTTTGATATAAGGAGAGTAACTAAGAACAGAGTTGGGAGGAAGAGCATGAGAAGAAGATTAACATTAAACAGGGGAGAGTGGTGGGAGGGAAAAGGAAAGAGAAGGGAAATTTCATGGAAATGGAAGGAGACCCTCATGGTTATATAAAATTACATACAAGAGGAAGTGAGGGGAAAGGGAAAAAAAACAAGGGGGAGAAATGAATTACAGTAGATGGGGTAGAGAGAGAAGATGGGAGGGGAGGGGATGGGGGATAGTAGAGGATAGGAAAGGCAGCAGAATACAACAGACACTAGTATAGCAATATGTAAAACAGTGGATGTGTAACCGATGTGATGCTACAATCTGTATACGGGGTAAAAATGGGAGTTCATAACCCACTTGAATCAAAGTGTGAAATATGATATGTCAAGAACCATGTAATGTTTTGAACAACCAACAATAAAAATTAAAGGAAAAAAAATGAAAAAAAAAAGATTGAAGCCCTGGACTGAGGAGTGTCACCACCGATGCCCAGATTCTCATTTGCAACCAAAGCTGTGCTCTTCTAGCTTCTTCCTCCCCTCCTCTTCCTCCTCTGTCATCTTTTCTTTTTCTTTTTTAACTAACCTATTTTGTGGACTCTGTCTCTGGATTGGAGGTAGGTGGGGATCATGGCTTGAGTGCAACTGGGGTTTCCATACCGTGGGCTAGTTCTGTAAACCAGCCGGCTACTTGCAATAATCCTCAACTCAAGGACTGTGCCTTGACCATGCTTGGTTTAAAGCATGTTTCCAGGGAATCTTGACAGCAGATGCTTTCCCCCCTGTGCGCTCTGGAGGCTTGAGCTGTGTGTCAGAGCCAGCTCCATTCTATGAGCTGCAGAGAGAGCTTCTATGAACTTAGCATATTTTCTGAA